>NC_047085.1:338948058-339258637 GCF_902459505.1 Geotrypetes seraphini
CAATCTCCAATGGAGCAAAAACGGAAGACCTCAGTACTGGAGAACCGCTACAGATCAGGTTTTTAGTGGTATATCCCTGGGCTGACAACTCATATTTTCTGAAGCCTATAGCCTAAATAAGTTTGCCCCACACATCCTAATGTCTTCCCTTCGTGTATACAAACTAATAAGTGCTTTCCTAATTTTGACAAAAACAGTCTTCAATTTTCTTTGCGCAATACAATATATAGCATAATTGCAATGCAAACAATGAACTTATCTGAGTTCAAAAAACATCTGTAACTGTCCGACAGTGCTCCGTTTCACGTTCTTCCTCAGGAGCAGAAACTCTTTAATCCAATACATAACCGATTAAAGTCCAAAAAATAATGTTCAGAAAACCCTGTTCAGAAAACACAAGAGGTGAGTCCAAGTGAAACTTTCTTCCTCCTTTGCATGCAAGACTTTTTTTTGTGAAAATTAGGAAAACACAGATTTACATATATTTTTGAAGAAAAACAACAATTTTTTCACTTTATTATTATTTTCACTTATTAGTTTGTACACATGAAGGGAAGACATTATGATGTATGGGGCGAGTTTATTTAGGCTATAGGCTTCAGAAAATATGAGTTGTCAGCCCTGGGGTATACCACTAAAAACCTTGATCTATAGCGGTTACCCAGTACTGAGGTCTTCCCTTTTTGCACCATGGAGATTACTCATAGAATTTGAGGCAATTTGAAAATAAAACAATGTTTCTGTATTTCTCTTCTTTTTGACACTACAAATATAGGGGAACTTTATTGCCCCTCTAAACCAGTTGCTGAACTTTGATAGTTAGTTTTAAAGCAGCCATTAGTGAACTCAGGAGGACAAATTTAAACTAACTAGCTGGCACTGAATATCACACTAAATAGCGAAATTTGTTGTTTTTTTTGGGGGGGAGGGGAAACTCCTACCCCTGCACATCCAGATCTGGTCTCATTTTTGCCTGTTAAAACTGTGTACATAATGATTTTGTGCAGACTATTTAGTTCTACAAGGGAAAGAGAGATTTATAACCAGTTGGATTTATAAGGTTAAAAGCTCGGTCTTTTGAATGTCACCTTCTTCTGTTGCCAGCATAGAGCAGAAACTCCCCACTGCAAGAGGCTCAACAGCATCACCAGCATCGTCCAGATAGGAAGCAGAAACTGGATCCAAGAACCAAGTAGAGGTCTGCATGGGAACGGGGATCATGGGAATCCCGCGGGTCCCACGGGGTTCCCGCGGGAATCCCCCCTAACCCACGGGACTCCCACGGGGACCCCCCTCTGGCCCACAGGACTCCCGCGGGGAACCCCCTCTAGCCAACGGGACTCCCACGGGGATGGAAGGCTTTGGAAGCAGGGTTCGTCCATATAATATAATGGACACGTCAGCCTTAGTAAAAGAGGGGGTTTATAAGTTAATTATCTGAACAGAAAACAAAAAAAGGGTTCCACCAAAGAGATTCCACAAGGAAAACAGCAGCGCAAACACAAAAGAAACTGTGGAATTGATGATCCTGTCAGAAGTAATTGCTGCTTTTTATGGGGACGGGCGGGGATGGAGGTAATTCCTTGCGGGGATGGGTGGGGACGGAGAGGATCCTGATGGGGACGGGTGGGGACGGAGAGGATCCTGGCGGGGATGGGCGGGGATGGGTGGGATTTCTGTCCCCATGCAACTCTCTAGAACCAAGCCTGGGATTTTTGCATAATAATTCAGTACCATTGCCACTGAGTCAGCTCTTGAACTTTTTCCCACCTGTACTAAAAGGAAAAGGGGCAATGTGGGACCATCATTTGCAGAAAATGGTGAAGTTAATGATCTTGCAAAGGATATGCATTCTAATTGAACTGATGAGGTGGTTTTTTTTCACCTGCAATTTCTTAAAATAAGGCACATTTTGAGATGAGGTGCAGTCACCCAGCTGAATAATAGCACAAATATTTTGTACAGTGGTGTAAATACTAGAAAACAACCAGAGGCAACTGACAATCTGCAATTTACTCCCAGAACTGAGCCTTTTCAGGTGACTAAATACCAATGAATTGTACACATAGAAGATTATAATTAGGACATATATTCACATTGCTTGGTATTGTGGAATACATTAACTGCTCTGTTTCCCTATGCATGAGGCTCATTATCTCTTTTTCGATATGTAAATCTCAAAACCAGGAAAGCGATCTCGATATAAGAATGCTATAAAGTCCATGCAATCTAAGGTTAGGAAGCTGAAAATGAGGAGAGGAAATGACATCAGCACCTAACATGAACACCTATTATATTTTAAACCCATTCAGTCTCTTGGCATATACAGTATCACCAGATCGTACACACTTCACTTATATATTTTATACCGCTACTAAGACCTCAGCGACACCACTCGAGACTCAAACAACTTTCGTTGTCCACAAACTTCATGTGTCAGATCATCATTGGCCTTAACAAACTTATTTCAGAATTGTTTTGTCTCTTATTCTCTTAGTTTACTTCTTTTAAACTTTCATAAATGAAAACAAGGAACTTAGCTTAAGTGCTTGATATCGGAAAAAACTAAATTCCTACTATTAGAGAAGGAAAAAAAACCATCATGCACAGAACTGGAATTAAACACAATCAAGTACCCAATGCAAAGCACACTCAAGATCCTAGGAATTCAACTAGACAGAAATTGCACAATGCAGTCCCAAATCCACAAAATCATCCAAAGAGCATTTTTCACAATGCGTAACCTAAGAAAAATAAGAAAATTCTTCATCAAAGATCAATACAAGATAGTAGTACAATCCCTAGTACTAAGCATAGTAGATTACTGCAACAGCCTATACCTATCATGCCCATACTACATGATAAAACAATTACAGACTGTTCAGAACACGGCCCTCAGACTCATCTACTCCCTCAGCAAATTTGACCACATCACCAATGCTTACCTTGAATCACACTGGCTACCAATAAAAGCAAGATCCCAGTTCAAATTCTACTGTCTACTATACAAAGTAACACACGGAACAGCACCCAGCTACCTAAACAAAAGTCTACACCGTAATCTCTCACACAGATTAAGGAGAACTCAAAAACTATTCGCTTACCCTCCTCTCAAAGTTATACGACGCAAGAAAATATACGACAGCCTTTTAGCTACACAGGCAGCAAAAATTGACACTACCATTTCCAATCTACTGATCAATTCAATAGACATAAAAGAATTCCGAAAAGAAATCAAAACTCATCTCTTCAAAAAATACTTTCCATCATCTTAACCTCAACATAGCACTAGAAAATACACACACGAACACCACCACCATAACTATACCTAAACATTGTACAACTCACTTCAACAACCTACTATTTATCTACTATGTGCTCTAAATGCTTCCTGGAAACTTCCAGACTAATCAATTGTAACTTGATACATTCCTGATTCTATGTACTGTAATATTCCTGAAATTATACAGTCTCTTAATTTGTAATCCGCTTAGAACCGCAAGGCACAAGCGGAATAGAAATCTGTAATGTAATGTAATGTAATATCTGTTCATTTCCATTGTAACCTACCGATTCCCTCCTTTCCTCATGTTTCCATGAAGGCTCGACTGTTTGACTGTAATTTAACTCTTGTTTAATTTTTGTTTATTTATTTTTTTAAAAATTGTTATTGTAAACTGCTTAGATTTACTCTTGGTTTTATATATGCGGTATATTAGATAAATCGAACTTGATTGGGGGTACTTTATCCGACATGTTTCGCAACTGCTTTATCAAGGATATCCCCCTCTCTCTGATACAAGACGCCATTCACAACCCTCTTCTCTCTGTGTCGCTGAGGTCTTAGTAGAGGTATAAAATATATAAGTGAAGTGTGAATGATCCGGTGATATATGCCAAGAGTTTATGATACTACTCTGAATTTGAGAAGTTTGATGACATCATCAGATGCCTAGAAATTCAAAGTTTGCATTCTGACTTAGTAAAGGTGGCTAATAAACTACAATAGCCAGAAGGAAGAAAAATGAAGACTTCAAAGTATTTGAAAGACTGGCGATGGGCTAGCTCCAAGCTGTTTTTATTGCCAATCACAGAACCACTAGAACTGGAGGCTAAGCATATGGCACAATGAACAGGCAAGCTGGCTGAGGTTCCTTTCACGAGAGATGACTTAACTGGATGTGTTCAATATAAACAGAAGTATCAATGATGAAGAACAAATTTGGGGAAAAGGAGGATCCAAGATGGTATTTTATACCCCGCCTTTCCCATGGCGGCTCACAATAGAGTACATATACAAACAGAATCACATACAGTACAACAAATCAAACATGAATAAAACATAACAGTGATAATGTAAAGCCTCCTAAAATTATTAAGAGGCTACCAGTGCCTCGCATCCAAAAACTATAAATCAAGCCCCCATAGTTCATCTTACAGAAGAGATGTTTCTTCAACATTTTCTTCAAACTACTCAAACATGTTTGCTGTTGTAAATATCCCGGAAGCTTATTCCACTCCCGAGGACCCACATGGTATCAGAGGTGTAGGACACTTCACCTGAACTCTGCAGCCAGTGATCTGAAGTGCTTAGTAAAAAATTGGTCTTGCTTGGCTTTGTGATGGAAAGAGACAGGAGAAGACTTGAGGGTGTCCCATTTAGCAAACTGCTGTCCCACAGTTTTTAATTCTGGCTGGTGAAGCAGACCTCTCAGAATTTTCATCTGACTACTAAAATGGTGTGTAGTCTTCGTGATAAGGCGTATGGGGACAGACTTAAAGATCTCAATCTGTATACTTTGGAGAAAAGGTGGGAGAGGGGAGATATGATAGAGACATTTAAATATCTACGTGATGTAAATATGCATGAGCCAAGTCTCTTTCATTTGAAAGGAAACTCTGCAATGAGAGGGCGTAGGAAGAAGGTAAGAGGTGATAGCTCTGGAGTAATCTGAGGAAATACTTTTTTACAGAAAGGGTGGTAGATACATGGAACAGTCTCCCAGAAGAGGTGGTGGAGACAGAGACTGTGTCTGAATTCAAAAGGGCCTGGGATAGGCACGTGGGATCCCTTGGAGAGAGAAAGAGATAATGGTTACTGTGGATGGGCAGACTAGATGGGCCATTTGGCCTTTATCTGCCATCATGTTTCTATGTTTCTACTTCCTGAAAGTCTGGCTCCTCCTATGGATGCAGGTCTCAGAATTTCCACATGGCAAAATGACCTCCTCTTTGGAGTCATGCTCCTCTTTGGCTTTGTGCTCTGGAGGAGGCAGATCTCTGTAAGGAATGGGGCCTCAGTGAATATTGACTTGTTAACTCTTTACAACTGCTCTTTATAGCTTTTTTTTTTTTCCTTAACCATTTCCTCCATTTTATCATAGTTTCCCTTTTGAAAGATAAACGCTTAGCAGTCGACTGCTAAGGTATAATTTGTAATCTCTAATGTCTGTCTGCTCTTCTTTTAAAGGCGAGAAAAAACAAGGAAGGCAACCAAGTCACATCAAGGTCTGTGAGGGGGAAGCTCAAAGTGCCTAACTTGGCTCACAACTTGCAAACCAAATATAGTGTAATATGTCAAAGAACATGTCACATTATATGATGTTATAGGGCGCTCTCAGTGTGAACCCTCAGTGATAGGAGCACAGCTCCGACACTTCACTTCTGGGCCAAGGCCATAAGCCTCCACCCGCACACCATCATCGAGCGCCCTGTGTGTGCAGAAATCAAACCAATCAACAATCAAAGTGAGTAAATGAAACTCAACACAAGCAACCTGAGCGACCCCCACACAAACCCTGCCAGCCAAACCCCCTCAAAAAACTCACGCAAAATCACAAACAAAGTCAAAAACCATACCAAAAAGAGAAAAACATGTCCAAAAGAAACAATACTTATCCAAAACTGTCACACAAACGGAAAAACCGCGCCAGGAGGAGAGGTTCAACCGCGCTGGTTTCGGGAGGAGCCCTTCTTCAGGAACCTGGCCTCCAACAGAACACAAGCAGAGAGGAAGGCTGGAGGGATGGCTGTCTGGTAGCATTCCTAGTAAACTGGCCACACAGATATTCCAGCAGTGTAGATGGACAGCCTAGTGGTCACTGCAGTGGACTTCACATAAAGGATCCAGGTACAAATCCCACATATTGTAAATCCCTTCATAGTGTATGGTGAGCCCTCCAGGAACAGAAAATACCTACTGTACCTAAAGGGCAGGGGCAGCCCTATAAAAAGGTCAACTGAGGCAGCAGCCTCTGGAGGCACTCTTGAGAGAGTGGCATCCCTGCTGGTTGGTTTTCTCTGCCACTCCCCTTCCTGGTATTTAATCTTTCCACCCTCTCTTCCCAAGTAAGCATTTTTCCCCCACCCCTGTGTTTACCTTTAGATATGTTGGTGCTTCTCTACACTATCTTGTCTGTTTAGACTGTAAGTTCTTTCGAGCAGGGGCTATTGCCTTTGTGACTCTGTACAGCTTAGAGTATAATAATAATAATAATAACAACAGTTTTTTTATATACCGCAGGACCGTGAAGTTCTATGCGGTTTACAAAGATTAAAAGATGGTACAAATTGAATGAACTTAACAGAGGTGAAAGATAGTGGTTAACAGTTCAAGGGAACCGTTATTGAAGAGAAAGAATTGAACGGGTCTAGATACTTCAGGAACAGATATGTTTTTAGGCGTTTCCTGAATTCCCCATAAGTGGAAGGCGTGAGCAATTGTTCTAGAACTTTACCCCATAATGCTGCTTGGTGTGAGAGAAGGTATTGGTAGTGTCTTTTGAGCTTACATCCTCTAACTGGGGGGGGGGAAACGAAGTTCAAGTGTGTGCTTCTCTTACGTCTGTTGGCTGAGAAGGAAAAAAGGTCAGTTATATAATTAGGGGCTAGGCCATATAGTGCTTTAAAGCAGAAACAGGCGAACTTAAACTTTATGCGTGCCTCCATCGGTAGCCAATGCAGCTGTTGGTAGTAAGGTGTCTCGTGGTCAAACTTCCTATGTCTGGTAATGCTCTCGAAATAATTAATACTAGTAGTTAATAGTATTAATGTACTTCTTTTTTGTCCTGGACCTTTTTTTCTATTCCACTACAGGCAATAAACATCCAGTTTTTAAGCTCACCCATGTCCTGTCTAAAAGGCACTTTCAACACCCCCCCCCCCCCCCCAATTGCAATTTAGATGAACTGAGCTTCAAAAACCACAACATAGAACATTTTGAAAGAAAAATGTCTATCTGTCTCTCTGTGCCACTTTTAAGATGTTTTTTTTTCCCTGAATTGTACTGATTTTGTCTGCAAAGAATTACTAAAATATCTTGATGTTAGTTCAGATTGGGAATGAACCTGAGCAGTTTGAGAAGTAGTTGGAAAATTCTTCATGACCAAAAAGATTGCCATGGTCTCTTGTCCACCTGAGGAAGCTGTTTAGCAATTTGTTTAGCTGTTTTAGTCAATGATTTATATTAAAAAAATCTTTATATTTTAAAAAATTTCCACTTCATTTTGTCTACTTTACTGTTTCTTCTGTCTTAGGTCCTCCTTTAGAAAGCCGCGCTAGCGTTTTTAGCACCGGCCAGCTACGGTTTTGTAAAAGGGGGGGGGGGGGGTAGTGAAATTTTTTATTAGCTTTTTAAGGTTAATTAAGTAAAAAAAAAAAAAAAATACTTCATCCTGTGCAGGTGTAAATGTTTGTGACTTCAGTCTAGATGTGACTTATACAGCTTTCCTCCTAGTATAAAATAACAGGTGCCTACTTGGAAGAGGTGTAGCCATAGATGGCACAGGTCTGCCCACTTTGGGCTCAGGCCTAAACCCTTCTAGCTGAAGATTCCCAGCATCTCTCCAGCCCCTTCTCCACAAGCAAGTAACACTTCTCCAACCCCCCTGTACCTTTTAAAACATTTGGTTCTTTGCCAGCACTGAACAGTAGCTTGCTTTACCTGCTGCTTTATTCACCCCTGAGCCTTTCCTCTCACGCAACTTCCTGTTTCTGTATAGCCAGGATCAGGTCAGAGGGAAGGCTTAGGCCTGGCACAAGCATCAGGTATGAGATGCTACTCGATACCAGCGAAGAACTGAATACTTTAAAAGGTAACGGGGGGTGGGTGGGGGGGAAAGGGGGAAGAGTTCTTGGGGGGTGGAGCAGTGTCGGTGGCCTCGGGGGTGGGATAAAGTGGAGCAGCACTGGTTGCTTCGGGGGGGACGATGACGAATCAAACGAGTTTCCCTTACTTCCTATGGGGAAATTTGCTTTGATATAAGAGCAATTTGGTTTACGAGCATGCTCCTGGAACGAATTATGTTCATAAACCAAGGTTCCACTGTACTTATATTTTCATGCTTTGGGATCCTACTAGGTGTATGTGACTTGAGATGGTCAGTGTCTGAATACTGGACTCAGTAGGCCTTTAGTCCAGTCCAGCATAGCACATTTTATATCCTTAGATACCAGTTGTGGAGGAGACTTTCGATAACTAACGTAGTGTGTGTGTGTGTGGGGGGGGGGGGGGGGGATAGATTGGAGAGAACATAAAGAAAGAATTCATGAAACAAAACAACAATGGTTTGCTAATCATGTTTTCAGTGTTGAAAAGAAAGCAATGACAATCAGACCACAGGCAGCAAAAGAGAATGTTCTTATTGTAATTAAAAAATATCAAACCATCTGGGTCACAGGAAACTATTCTTTATCCAGTGTTAAGTCAGCTGGTACCTTTGTCCGTTCAACTATAACTCTTGGGGGTTTCCTTAATATTGCAGTTCCATTTAATCCACATGTTGCAAATGTTAATTAAGTCTCATTTTTACACCTTATCTACTATAATAAAACCCTAAGCGCGCATGCGCACTCCTACTTGCGTGTTCCGTTTTCCGTGATCAGTAGGTATCCGGCAGGTAGGAGTGCGCATGCGCGCTTAGGGTTCTGTTTTCCGTGCTGTTGTTCGGTCTGGCCTGCTCCCTGCTCGCCTTGCCGTAGTGTATTTTTAAGTTGAAAGACGTGGCGGCGGCTCCTCTCACTATCCCCACCTGCGTCGGAAGTCCAACACAGGTGGGGATAGTGAGAGGAGCTGCCACCGCGTCTTTCAACTTCAAAATACACTAAGGCAAGGTGAGCAGGGAGCAGGCCACACCGAAGCTTCAAAAATCCCAAGGCTTTACAAAGGTGAGCAAATCCACTGCCTGACAGAGGGCTCCATTTTGAAGCTGTGGCTTTCATTGAACTGCCAGTTGGCCAGCTCCCTTGCCGGAGTTAATTTTCAGTTTACAGGTGCCGCTGCGGCTACTCTTATGAGCTGCACCTGCATCGGAGAAGACTTTCGATGCAGGCGGGAATCGTTAGAGATGCTGCCGGGGCACCTTTAAACTTAAATATAACTCCAGCAAGGGAGCCGGCCAGACCGTGGGAAGAGAATGGGGGATGGAGAAATCCTGCTACTGCACAGGGAAATGGAGGGGGAGGGGATGCTGCTTCGGCTTCTGCACAGGGAAGTGGGGGGGGGGAGGGAGGGAAAAAAATGCTGCTGCTCAGGAAAATGGAGGGGGAGGGAATGCTGCTTCGGCTTCTGCACAGGGAAGTGGGGGGGAGGGAAAAAAATGCTGCTGCACAGGGAAATGGAGGGAGAGGGAATGCTGTGGCTGCTGCACAGGGAAGTGGGGAGGGGGACATAAAGAAAGGAAGAAAGACACAGGGGCAGGGAGAGAGACAGAAAGACAGACAGACAAAGGGGGCATGGAGAGAGACAGACAGAAAGAAAGACAGTGGGAGGGAGAGAGACAGAAAGAAAAAGACAGGGGTAGGGAGAGAGGCTTCCTCTTCATTCTGTGAAAGATCACTTAAAATTTATGGGGCTGATATTCAGACTGCAGGAATCTATTAGGATGACTTCCATGGTTGGTGGTCAGCTTGGATAGTCAATGACAGGCCAGTACTGAATATCCAGGTGGTTTTGAGTCAATTTAAATTTAACCAGCCAAGCAAATATTCAGTGTTGGTCAATTAGGCTTTAAATCAGCAAAAGATATTCCAACTATTTTGGTGGTCTAATTTGGCCACCAAACTTAGCCAGTGATGTGCTGAATATCACCAGATAGCGAGTTCTATCGCACATTATAACTGGCTACCTACTAAGCAATAATATTCAGTACTAGTCTTTAAGCCCGTTACATTAACGGGTGCTAGAATAGATGTGTCTGTCTGTCTTTCTGTCTCTCTCTCTCTCCTTGGCCACTGTCTGTCTTTCTTTCTTTCTTTCTTTCTCTCTCCTCGGCTATCCACCACCACCCCTTGCCTGCCCCTCCTGTCCAGCAGTAGCCCTTCTCCCTTCCTTTTACCTTCCCGTGTTCAGCAGCACCCCTTTTCCCTTCCTTTTCCCTCCCCCATGTCCAGCATCACCCCTTCCCTGCTCTCCCTGTCCAGCAGCACCCCTTCTCCCTTCCTTTTACCTCCCCACTGTCCAGCAGCACCCCTTCCCTACTCCTCCTGTCCAGCATTAGCCCTTCTGTGTGTGTCTTTCACTCCCACCTACCTGTCTTTCGGTGTGTGTGTCTCTATTTCTGTCTGTCTGTCTGTCTGTCAATGTCCCTACCCACCGCCTGTCTTTTTATCATGCCCCTTCTCCCACCTACCTTTTTTTTATCACGGGCAACCGGCACACAGTAAACCGCCATGTGCGCACTCGTTATAAACCGCCGAACCCGCTGAACCCGCCGAACCCACCCTAACATTTTTCTGCAAGTCACGGAGCTATTTATCACGGAGGAAGGGATCATGCAGGTAGGAGTGCGCATGCGCGTTTAGGGTTTTATTATTAGTGATGAGGAAAGGGGAAAAGAAAGCTAGAAAAACACACTATACATCAAAAGAATCATACAGCCAATGTAAAGAAGCACTCAGACAAATCTAATCTAATCTAATCTTTGATTTTTTTATATCAGTTCATCCTAACAGGAGGGCTCGACTCGGTTAACAAAATATTAATAAAATTATACAGGAGATTAGAACAGAAACTATGGGCTCCTTTAACTAAGGTGCGCTAGTGTTTTTAGCGCACACAGGAAATTACCGCATGCTACACCGTGTGCTACGTGGCTAGAACTAACGCCAGCTCATGCATCACCTTACACTTATCCAAGTTAAACCTCATTTGCCATGTCGCGGCCCATTTCTCAAGCGTATTTATGTCACGTTGCTGGTCTTCGCAATCCTTCTGCGTCTTCACTACTCTGAATAACTTCATATCATCTGCAAATATAATCACCCCGCTCGTCGTACCAATTTCCAGGTTGTTTATAAATATGTTGAAGAGCACTGGTCCCAGCACCGAACCCTGCGGCACTCCACTCATTACGCTTTTCCAGTCCAAGTATTTTCCATTTACCCCCATTCTCTGTTTCCTGCCAAATGTACTGTTTTGTGGTATTTTGCTCTATAAAAATGCCACAATAAATCTGGGTTTAGCGTGCAGGAAAGTTCTGCATTAGAGCTCACTAAGCCTAGATTTCTACGCAATTTAGTAAAAGGACCCAGAGTGAATAATTTAAGATTTTTAAATTTTCTTTCCTTTCTCTACAGGAAATACTAAAACAGAATTTTGTTCAAATTTTGATTCTGCCTCCCTACCCTTGGATTGTTAGAGGTTTTTATATCTAAGGATTGATTAAGACTCTGGGTGATGTGGGGAAGGGTTGATCTTTGGCCTAGTGATTAGAGCTACAGCCTTAGTACCCTGGGTTCAAGCCTCACACTGCTTCTTGTGACCATGTCACAATTCACAATTCTTCATTGCCCCGGGTATGTTAGATAGATTGTGAGGCCGATGGGACAGATAGGGAATAAAATGCTTGAGTACCTGAATATAACCCGCTTAGACAGCATCCATCAATAGGCAGTATATACATAATGTAAATAAAATGATAAATAAAAATAATGACATTTCTAGAATCATCAGGGTGTGGTGGGGGTGTTGACTTTTCACAGTGTCTTAGAACAGTGTTCTTCAACCACCGGTCCATGGACCAGTGCTGGTCCACAGAAATTTCCTGCCGGTCCACAGGGCCAGCACGTGCATCAGGCCCAAAACAGTGTTCTTCAACCACCGGTCCATGGTGCGATGGGGCGGGGTCTGAGGTGGAGATTGGGTAGAGAAGGGCGGGGTCTGGCCCATGACTTAGCCCAGTGTTCTTCAACCGCCGGTCCATGGTGCGATCGATGCGGCGTTATCTTCGAGCCAGCTCCCTCTTCCTAACTGATTCAGTGCACAAAGCCACGGGCAGCGGCTCCTACGGGCATCCTGCACCTGAACCGGAAGCTTTCTCTCTGATGTTGCAACGTCAGAGGGAAGGCTTCCAGATGAGGCATGGTGCGTACAAGGTGCAATTAGTACTATTATGATGGTGGGGTCTGAGGTGGAGATTGGGTAGAGATGGGCAGGGTCTGGCCCATGACTTAGCCCAGTGTTCTTCAACCCCCGATCCACGGACCGATGCCAGTCCACAGAATAATTTTTTTTATTTCTGCCGGTCAATAGGTGTAAAAAGGTTGAAAAACACTGTCTTAGAACAAAAGAGTCTTATCTATTTCTTCTAAAAGTGTGAGTGGTACACTTCCGTAGTCAAAGGAGATATGTTTATCCAGACTTGTTCCACAAGACATAAGAGCTCAGGAGGGAAGTTTTAACATTGCTTTGCTTACTTAGTCTTGATATGTAGTTTTTCTTTCGCTTTCCCAGGAAATGTTTAATCATGCTCTGAGAGAATACCAGTATGTATTCTTTGATCGTGCCCAATCAAAAGAACTGATTTCTGGTCAAGAAGCTGGGATGGTTAGTGCTTAACCCTCAGGGGGTTAGCAGTAACTGATTGTAGAAAAAGAAAATTTGAAAACTAAAAGGACAATGTTGAATTATTTCCTCTGTCTCTGCAGTTTTTCTATTGGCATTTTCTGCCATCCCAATTTTTTGTATGTCAGGTGAAGGATAGAAGATATTATTTTGAGTATTTCCTTATATTAATTGTTTATTGAAAGCTTCTATATCTCTGCTAATGACTGGGGGGGGGAAGGGGAGTCAATTCAAAACGGTTTATATGCGCTTTGAAATGGTATTACAATACAATATCTAGTAGTGTGGAATAGCTGGCCGATATAATTGAGAAAAGAAGAATCTTTGGTAAGGTTTAAAAGGAATTTAAAATCACATTATTTTAATATGCCTTCTCTGTAGGCCTGACAGTCTGAATTCCAAGGTATTGTCTGCATATGAATGTTTCTGTTATGTTTGATTGAGCTTTACTATCTGAATGGAATTCTTTTATTACTATAGTATATTATTTTAAACCGCTTTGTTCTTGTTTATAGTTTAAGTGGTATAGCAAGAATTTTAATAAACATAATACAGAGTTTGTGTTTCCTGGGATGGTTTCACTACAGACATTATTAAACCATAATCAATACTTGTGCTTTTATAAAGGTGTTACAATACAGAACATTTTCTATACCCACTATAACCTCCCCAACCCTGAAATATCCTGTCTGGGTAAAGAAGAACTTCCTTACATTTGTACGGAATCTTTTCCCTTCTAACTTTAGCTAGTACCCTCTTGTTCTCTTCACCTTGGAGAGGGTGAATAATCTCTCTTTCTCTACTAAGTCAATATCTTGAATGTTTCGATCATGTCCCCTCTCAGTTGCCTCTTCTCAAGGGAGAAGAGGCCCAGTTTCTCTAGCCTCTCACTATACGGCAACTCCTCCAGTCCCTTAACCATTTTTGTCGCTCTTCTCTGGACCCTTTCGAGTAGTACTATGTCCTTTTTCATGTACGGCGTCCAGTGTTGGACGCAGTATTCCAGGTGGGGGCATACCATGGCCCGATGCTTGTGATCCCTTTCTTAATCATTCCTAGCATTCATTTGCCCTTTTCGCCACTGCCGCACATTGCGTGGACGGTTTCGTTGACTTGTCTACAAGTACTCCCAAGTCTCTTTCCTGGGAGCTCTCTCCAAGCATAGCACCGGACATCCTGTATTCGTGCATATGATTGTTACCCCTAGCCTAAATTTAGATTGATACGCTGTAAGCACCGAGTTCCTCGGCACCTACCAAGTTAGGTGCTGTTTATAGAATTGGGGCCAAACTGTTTTGTTTGTCCTCCATAGTACACTAGATTTTTTTAACCAGACTGAAAAAAATGGCACTACATTTCCATTAACATCTAATGCTCTGTAGTTTTTCAAATGTGAAACCAAAGCTGTGGTGCAAATTCTCTATCTGAAAGTGTATTGTGTTTAAATTCATTTCTCTCCAAATGTTAGAATCGGCATCTAGGTTTCTGTGGAGACTATTTATGCTTAACTTTTCAAAGTCATGCACAGTCGCTTCTTCTGCTATAAGTGAACTGATATGATATGATTTGCAGTGATCAAGAGAAATTCCTGGGGACTACCTGGAAGTATAAATCATTTTTACTGAAGCAAAGCTAACAGATGACCTGCCATCTGTGATCCAATTTGCCTTCGGCCTTTTCTTATATCTGGAGAGGTCACAGAGGTGATTTCAGTTTTCACCTGTGATTGATGGCAGTATATAAGAATAGAATGTTTTAAAAGCTTCACACTTTATGCATGAGCTAAAACAAAAAATAAGCAACACAGCAGAGGCCTTTTTTTAAAGGCATCACTGAAATTGTCTTTTGATTGAATGCTACACATAATGAAAGACCAGTGAATAGTACTCAGAAAGAAACACTGATGTTCAGCCAGATACCAGACAAACTTTGGGTATGTCTCAAAGAGAGATAATGTTGAAAGGATAGCCGGCCCTCTGTATCCATGACCCTCTGCAGATTCCAAAATCTGTGGATGCTCAAGTTCTGTTAATTCCCTCCTTCTTCCACCCTCCAACTCTCCCACCCTCATGGACTGGACCAACTTGCTCCCTCTCTCTCGGGTCCCCTGAACCAGTGTATCTTTGCAGCTAGCCTTCTGCCCTGTAGCAACAGCAGCAACTATACTCAAAGACTGTCTGCAGCCTATACCCGAGTCTTTCTCTCTGATCCGGCCTACCTAGGAAGTTGCATCAGAGGGAAAGGCCAGGTACAGGCCTCAGGCAGCATTTGAGTATAGCTGCTGCTGTTTCAGGGCTAAAGACAGGCTGTAAAGGTACACTGGATGTGGAAGACCTGAGAGAGCCACAGTCGAGTCCATGGTTGGTTGACTCTGCGGATGTGGAACCCACAGAACAGAGGGTCAACTGTATTATAAATAAAACATATGGAAGGACTGCTGGGGGTGCAGTTATTATTTTGCTAGTTGGTCACAGAAGACTGGTTATATCCTGCTGGAAAAACTACTGTCCTAAAGTTAACCTGGCAATTTTAGCCACACATTTTTAATGCTTTCCAGGTGTGACTTTGAATATCTGATTAAAAATAAGTGGATAGCCCACAGTTGAAAATCAGTCTCCAGATTTCCATGTGAGCTAAATAAGGAATTGGAGTGCACTTTTATGCCATGAAGAAGGAACTAAACGGCATTGTTATAGAATGGGATTTTTTTTAGTCAGCCATAAATTACAGTTTATTCAGGTACATTAAATTATGGGGCACATTTGAATAGCCTATTCGTAATGCACATAGTAACACACATAAACATAAAACTTGCCCTACTGGATGAGACTATCCAGATCACAAATACCTGATCACAAATGCCAAATAGTAGCACGATTCCATATTATTAATCCCAAGGATAAGCAGTGGCTTTCCCCAGGTAAACATAATAAGAGAGTAACACAATAAATGTTGACATATAAAGACCTGCCTGGTCAATCTAGTCTGCTGAGAAGTCAGCCAGAGTTGCCCACACTATTCTATACAGGTTACAATACTGCATGATTTAATACTAGCATCACAATCAGGACTGTTGGTAATTTACCAGCATGCCTATCACATAGAGAAGGCCGTTCATGTTATGAAGTCCAAATCCTGCACTGCCAACTCCTTAAAAAAAACCACATCACGACAATTTAAGACAGCCTAAGCGTGAACTTCGTCATGTAGAACGACTTTGGTGTAAACATTGTTCTCCTGCATTACATGTCCGCTGCAAGTCTGCAAACTGATGCTATAACTTTCTGCTCAAGCAGGCTAAGGCTTCCTATTTCTCCAAATTGATGTATACTACAAATAATCCAGCCCATTTCGATTTTTCTCTTCTACCATCAAGCAATCTTTCGATTCAACAAGTCAACGTCCTTTGCCATCAGCAGACAGCTTGGCTGAAATTTCTCTTTAAAGGTCCAAAAACTTAGCAACACCTTACCTACTACCCCTCCTACTCATACCCCCTCATGAGCCTGCAAATGAGTCTGATCTAATCATGGATAACCATCAAGTGTTTGGTTTTTTCACTTGGTCCAACTTTGATCTCCCAACTTTATCTTCTCTCTCACCTGCTTGACCTGCTTCCAGCCTCTTAGTTAAGACTTCCAGCACAAGGTCTTATATCTTTTATTTTATATGTCATTCAGGATAGTTTAGAGCTAGGCATAGTCTCTTTTGAATGGAAAAAAACAATTGTAACCCTTATTCTTACAAATCCTTCTATAGATGCTACAATCCCAAATAACTGCCATTCAGTATCAACTCTCAATTTTGTGTCCAAAATTCTTGAAAAGCTTGTTCTTCATCTACTTACATCCCATGTAGAGCATACTGTACACTCATCTTGCATCCATATCAATCCGGATTTCACTCATCTCATAATCCTGAGCCTGTCATTTCTGCTCTTGTAAGTGACTTGCATGCTACTCTTGATGCAGTCAGTCAGTTTTGATGGGACCGTCAACAAATGTACCCCCCCTTTTACAAAAACATAGCGTGGTTTTTAGCGCTGGCCATGGCGATAACAGCTCCTTCGCTCATAGGAATTCTATGGATGTCGGAGCTGTTACTGCCGCAGCTGGCACTAAAAACCACACTACACTTTTGTATAGGGGGGGTTAGACAAGAAAGTTTATCAAGCACTGCCCATGATATATTGAATAACCAGTAGCAGAAACAAAAACAAAAAAAGGGGGAGGGGGGATCAGAGTGGTCTCCCATTGTTGTTTGTTTGTTTTTTTTTACTTTCTGTTCTTTGGGAGCTTTTCTTCCATTGTTTGATTTTACTCTCTAATTTCAACCATAAGATGTCTTCTTCTAGCCTAGAGATACACAACACCCACACTCATAGCATATGACAGTGTCCCGCAAACTTTCTCAAGCCGCGGCACACTAAAGGTAGTGGCCGTGGCTCGAGGCACCAGGAAGTGCGCAGATATCACCGTGATGACATCATGCGCATGCATGAAATCATCATATCGATGTCTGTGTGTGTGTGTGAAGGCCCTCCAGGCAGGCCCTGAGATGCCAGTTGGGGGGGGGGAGGGGTGCCAGAAGAGAAGAGGGCCAGAGAGAAGGATAGGTGCTGATACCCATTTATTGCCTACTGGACGTGCCTCTCACCTGCAGGCAATCAGCTGGCGCTGGCACCTCTTCTCCTCCGCAGTGTACCACAGCACACCTGAAATCTCAGGAGGCACACTAGTGTGCCTTGGCACACAGTTTGAGATACACTGGCATATAATAAAAAATGTAATATAAAATACACATACTTGGTCCTGAACTTTCTTTGACATTTTTGGAACAGACTGTAGAAGTCTGCCCAGCACTGGTCATACATCCCATAGATTTTCCTGTATTTTTTTTTTTTTTTTTGCCTGTATATTATACCCTGTTTCCCTGAAAATAAGTCCTAGCATGATTTTTAAAGATGCTTCTAATATAAGCCCTACCCCCAAAATAAGCCCTAGTTATGATCGACCCCTGAAGACCCCCCAAATGTCCCCGACACTCCCTGACTCCATCCCTGACACTATTGCTGCCTGATTTGCTGAAAAAATTGGACTCGTCAATTCAGCAACCCCCATCCCTGCTGCTATAGGAGGCCTCTGAGCGGAGGTATGTCAGTCTCACGGAGGGAGGGTCAGAGGGGTTCTGCTGCACAAAGCTATGGGTGAGAGGGGAGGAATGATACTGCACATGGGGGGGGGGGAGAAAGAAAAGAGGAAGAATTGGGGAAAGGAGAGGAAGGGAGAGATGGTTGTTGTATATGAAAAAAATAAGACATCCCCGAAAATAAGCCCTAGTGCGTTTTTGGGATTCAAAATTAATATAAGATCCTGTCTTATTTGCGGGGAAACACGGTACTCAGTTTTCAAAAGGAAATAGCACTGTATTCTTTTCACAGTTATCAGTCACTGAGCACACAGACTAAAGGCATATGTGTATTTTAGAGCTATTTCAATGGGCGAGGGGCCCAAAATTGGGGGAAGTGGAGGGGCAGTAAAATAGAGCAGTCACATTTGAAAATGTTAAGAAAGCGCACTATTTTACTCTGCTGACCTAAACATATCCTAATAATGCTCTTACTAAAGCCAGCTTACAGAATGCATGCATGCTCTGAAACCCCACATATGCTATCAGCATGACAAAGGAGGGGAATTTCAACTAAGCCATTTCCAAATGGTTTTGAAAATGATCTTTTGTTTTGTTTGCATTATTCATAAAGAGGGTTTTCATGCATGCATGGGCTTGTATCAAATTAGGTCACAACTAAACATGCAAACATATAAACCAGTATATACTTGTGCCATAAGTAAGCACAGGGGCAAAGTTAAGATGGATGGTGGGAGTGGGGGGTAGAAAGACAGAAGGGAAATGCTGGTTGGCAGGAAGGGAATGAAAACAAGAGAGCGTGGCAATGCTGGATGGGGAAAGAGAGAGAGACAAGGAAATGCTGAATGTTGGGAAGCAGTGGTGTACCTAGGGTATGTGACACACAGGGCCCATTGTTTTTTGACACCCCTGACATTTTTGCCCTCCCCCCACCATTGTAAAAAATATTTTTAGTAATGTTCCCCCAGGTGCAAGCCATATGGGGGATGTTCCCTGCCTGGGAGTCATGGTCCGGGAACTTCCCTTCTCACAGGCTCTGGGAGTCTGGGTAGTCCCCGTGGCCCAGCATGTTCCCAGCCTTCTCTCCTGTCCGATGGCCCTTTACCTTCTGTGAAGCTGAAAAAACTGCTGGCCTCGGCAGTGATTCAGCCATGTCGCCCGCAACTCCCCTTCCTACTTTCCGTGTCTGCCTCTGCCGCAATCCACCCAGGCAGATACAGGAAGTTGCGTCATTGACAGACGCAGAAAGCAGGAAGGGGAGCCATGGTCGACGTAGCTGAATCACTGCCAAGGCCGGCAGTTTTATCAGCTTCACGGAAGGAAAAGGGCCATCGGACTGGACAGGCGAGAAGGCTGGGAACATGCTGGGCCACGGGGACTACCCTGAACCCTGGGACCGGGCCATGAGAAGGGAAGTTCCTGGACCATGACTCCAAGGCCGGAAACATGGCTTGTACCCGGGGCAGATCCCCCATCCCTCCCCCTTGGTACACCACTGTTGGGAAGTGAGAGTCATAAGAACATAAGAAATGCCTACACCGAATCAGACCTGGGGTCCATCCAGTCCGGTGATCCGCACACGCGAAGGCTCAGCCAGGCGTACCCTGGTGCATACATTAGTCACTCGTATCCCTCAATGTGTCCTGCAAGAAGATGTGCGTCCAATTTTCCCTTAAATCGTAGAATGGTAGTTTCCTCCAGCATCTCTTTCGGGAGAGAGTTCCAGGCGTTCACCACTCGCTGTGTGAAGCAGAACTTTCTGACATTTGTCCTGGCCGTGTCTCCTCTCAGCTTCAGGCCATGACCTCTGGTCATGACAATGCTGAATGATATGGGAGGGAAGAAAGAACGAAAGAGAAGAACAATGTTGCATACCAGGGGAAAAAGACAGACAGACATTTTGATCTGTTTGGTGCAATCCCTTAGTGAGGGTGAAGAATTTTGTGTTTGGCAAAGACTGCTGATGGAGAATTAATGTCGCAGCCCATGATAAAGCTGGAAGTGAAACAGGGCCACTGTTGGGCTTTTTTGTGAATGTGAAATAAAGAAAACAGCTAGACTTTGCTTTTTTTCAACTGTTATGGTTGTGAGTTGTGAATGATATGGGGTTGGGTCTATGAAAACTGTGCTTAAAGACACAGTTTTGCAATCTTTTTGAAGAGTGCAATAGAGTGATATACTTAAAGTGGGTTGTTGGTTTGTTTGGTTTTTTTACCAATGACTGGATAAGCACCTATAAGTTGGGACTCGTTGGAGCAAGATATCTGAGGTCTTTTTTCTCCTCTATTTGAAACATGTAGTATCTATTGATATTATTGCTAATGTACTTAGCCTGTTTTCTGGTTATACTCTATATTTTTTTAGGCTTTGCTAGTAGAATTATATAGTTTATTCTTCTTTATAACTTTAATGGGAGAGGAAAGACAGAGAGGAGATGGTGGATGGCAGAGGGAGAGAAAAAGAGAGACTGACAATTCTGGATGGGGAGAAATAAAAATGAGAACAGACTGGGCAAAGCTGAATGATGCAGGGAGAAGACAGAGAGAGAGAGAGAGAGCATGGAGGGTAATGCTGCATGCCAGGAGGACAACATAAGAGCATAAGAATTGCTGCTGCTGGGTCAAACCAGTGGTCCATCGTGCCCAGCAGTCCACTCATGCGGTGGCCATTAGGTCAAAGACCAGTGCCCTAACTGAGTCTAACCTTACCGACATACATTCTGGTTCAGCAGGAACTTATCTAACCCTTTCTTGAATCCCTGGAGGGTGCTTTCCCCTATAACAGCCTCCAGAAGAGCGTTCCAGTTTTCTACCACTCTCTGGGTGAAGAAGAACTTCCTTACGTTTGTACGGAATCTATTCCCTTTTAACTTTAGAGAGTGCCCTCTCATTCTTTCTGCCTTGGAGAGGGTGAACAACCTGTCTTTATCTACTAAGTCTATTCCCTTCATTATCTTGAATGTTTCGATCATGTTCCCTCTCAGTCTCCTCTTTTCAAGGGAGAAGAGGCCCAGTTTCACTAATCTCTCACTATACGACAACTTCTCCAGCCCCTTAACCATTTTAGTTGCTCTTCTCTGGACCCTTTCGAGTAGTACCAAGTCCGTCTTCATGTACAGCAACCAGTGCTGGACGCAATATTCCAGGTGGGGCATACCATGGCCTGGTACAGCGGCATGATCCCCTTCTTAATCATTCCTAGCATTCTGTTCGCCCTTTTCGCCACTGCCGCACATTGCAGACAAACAGATGGGCAATGCTGGATGATAAGGGGAGAAAAGACAGAAAGGAGATGCTAGATGGTTGTGGGAAAAAGAGAAACAGAGATACTAAATGGCAGATAGTCATATAGTAGAGAGAGAAAAGAGAAGCTGGGATGGGGGGAGTAGAGACAGGAGATGCTTGTAAGGGAAAGAGAGGAAACAATGAAAGATGGAGAATAAAAGGAAAGAGCATGGAAATGCCAGAATGAGGGAAAGGGATGTATAACAGGTTTCACTATATTTATCTAGGCATTTGCCTAGTCAGGACCCTAGCTGCTACCAAAATCTGAAATAGGGTAGACACCCCTGATGAAGAAGGACCTAGCAAAGCTTGAAGAATGGTCTGAAATGTGGCAGCTAAGATTTAATGCTAAGGGTTATGCATTTGAGCTGCAAAAACATAAAAACTGTACAGTTTAGGGGGTGCACCAAAGAGGAGTGGAACTTGGTTGTGATCATAAAACATATGGTGGCCAAACAGGTAAAAAAGGTGATGATAAAAGCTAGAAGGATGCTTGAGTGCATGGGGGAGAGGAATGGCAATAGGAAAAAGGAAATAATGATGCCCTTGTATAAGACTCTGGTGAGATTTCATTTAGAATATTGTGTACAATTTTAGAGACCACACTTTCAAAAAGATATAAGAATGGAGTCGGTGGGGATCTTCATCATAAAGTGTATGAGAACAGATGTAAAGATCTCAATATGTATACTTTGTAGGAAAGGCGGGAGAGGGGAGATATGATAGAGATGTTATGGCATAAATGCACATGAGACAAATCTCTTACAATTGAAAGGAAACTCTGGAATGGGGGGGGGGGGGCATAGGATGAAGGAGAAAAGGGATAGACTTAAGTAACCTCAGAAAATGCTTTGTCATGGAAAGGTTGGTGAATCCGTGGAACAGCCTCTTAGTGGAGGTGGTGGAGATTAAAAATGTATCTGAATTCAAGAAAGCTTGAAACAAGTATATTGGATCTGTAAGAAAGAGAAAGGGATGGTAGATGGCATGAATAGGCAGATTAGATAGGCCATATCTTATGTTAGGTACCATCGACTCGTATTCGAGTCCTAGTGACTTGATGAACATCCATCAAGTTTTCATGGCAGAATATAGAAGTAGATTGCCGGGCCTTTCTTCTGTACAGTATAATTTCGATGTCACCGTTGTCACATCAAACACGATCCTCTGCCTACAACACTGCCCATCATTAGTCTGAAATCCCCGCTGCAACCTGTCTGCCTTGGGAGGCCCTGCTGGTAGTCAAACTACCAATGGCAAAGCTTTCAGCTTCTCAGATGCGCTCAAGTCCCAGTGGCACGACAAACCCTTATACCACATAGGCCCTGATACACAGCCCATATCCGGCCACCATCATTGAATTTCCGGTGTAAAGTTTGCCTCTGCAAATAGCGGCTGGCTAGCTAAGGCCTAGTGGCCAAAGATAGACCTGCTTTCTAGGTGTTTACTTGGCCGCATACCTTAATTGGTGATCCGTTAAATATTGGCAGTGACCAACTATGCTGTGTTATATAGCTGGTCACTGGGCTAGTTGGAGATCTGGATATTTAGTGGGAAATAGCCAGATAACTCCAGCTGAATATCAGCGGATAGCTGGCTAAATGCTATTTAGCTGGCCAAGAGCCATTTCTAGCTGTCCAAAAAGCACTGAATATATCAGCTAGATAGTCTTTATCTGCCTTCATTTTTCTCTGCTACATAAGTTTTTTTTTTTTTCAGGGCTGGGATGGAAATGGAGATCTCCCCGAAAGCCAGAAAGGCATTATTCCACTCGTATACTGCATGCTCCTTTGACCTAATAATACAGATCACACTATGGAATCTGCTCTGAACCAGATAACTTTCAATGAAAACTCTTAAAGTTATTTAATCTTAAGGGACAAGTAGCAGCAGAGGCAGTATTAGTGCAATATTCACAACCATGTACACATCTTTCTTATTACTTCATAGTTTTATACTTTTCCCCTCTTTATTGAGAACCTGTGAAAAGCCCTCACTTTCGCTCTCTCGATAAATTTTTCTTTTTACAATGTAGAAGTCGGCAACATTTAACTTCCAGTTGGAACACACTCGCAACTCAGATGATCTCAAGAGTCACAAGGCAAGTGGCTGACTGGTCCTGGTGGAATTGTAGGATATGGGAGGTATTTCTCTTTTCCCAGGAGACTGCTGCTAGTATAATGCTGTAAGTGCTTCATTCTCATAGTCTTTGGATAATGCTAAGGATTCAAGGCTGTAGCTGAATTCTCAGGAGGCCCAGGTGAAAAGTTTACGGTAAATTAAAAGACACAACTTTCCTTCTTCTCCTTAGTCTATATAGCAGGGGTAGGCAATTCCGGCCCTCGAGAGCCAGAGCCAGGTCAAGTTTTCAGGAACTCCACCATGAATATGTATGAAATGGATTTGCATGCACTTTCTCTTTGAGATGCAAATCTATCTCATGCAAATTTATTGTGGATATCCTGAAATTCTGACCTGGCTCCGGCTCTCGCAGACCGGAATTGCCTACCCCTGGTCTATAGTAAAAAAGGTGAAGTAAATACTCTGCTAATGCAACACTCCACAGCAGGTGGGTGGCACTTCTAGTATTTTGGTAGTCTTCTGTAATCTCTGAAGTTTTAATGTGTTCACTAGTTTAAAAAGTATAGATTTCCTTAATGCCGTGCATATGTTTAGCATGCAAAGGATATATTGGCAAATGTTTATTTATAAGTGTAATCTAGACTGGTAATAACATATGTCAACCGAAGAAGTATGTATATGTCTAGAATATATTTGTATTGAAAAACCTGACGCCTCAGCCCCACCACTCCACCGCTAAAGTTCAATTCAAAAACAGCGGGAGATTTAGTGTGAGAACTTCATCATAGGCTGTCGGGTTTGTTGTAATTTTTTGTTATTTGTTTTTTATATATATAAATATTTTTCCTTTAATATCTTAATTGTAAGAATAAATAATGTACTAGTATAAGACTCTTCAATCTCTAAGCGTCTTAATATGAAACTCTAAAAGTAATTTTTATACTCATCTTCAGCAAACCGGCTTAAACCCAGGGAGTCAGACCCGACATGTTTCACAAAATGTGTTTTATCAAGGGTCTCCCAGGGGTGCCGCTGTCATCCGACTCCACATAATTCATGAATAAAACACATTTTGTGAAACATGTCGGGTCTGACTCCCTGGGTTTAAGCCGGTTTGCTGAAGATGAGTATAAAAATTACTTTTAGAGTTTCATATTAAGACGCTTAGAGATTGAAGAGTCTTATACTAGTACATTATTTATTCTTACAATTAAGATATTAAAGGAAAAATATTTATATATATAAAAAACAAATAACAAAAAATTACAACAAACCCGACAGCCTATGATGAAGTTCTCACACTAAATCTCCCGCTGTTTTTGAATTGAACTTTAGCGGTGGAGTGGTGGGGCTGAGGCGTCAGGTTTTTCAATACAAATATATTCTAGACATATACATACTTCTTCGGGTGCATATGTTTAGGGCAGACATGGGCAACTCTGGTCCTCGAGGGCCGGAATCCAATCGGGTTTTCAGGATTTCCCTAATGAATAAGCTTGAGATCTATTTGCATGCACTGCTTTCAATGCATATTCATTGGGGAAATCCTGAAAACCTTACTGGATTCCAGCACTCGAGGACCAGAGTTGCTCACCCCTGGTTTAGGGCATATGAATGGTCGCCTTTCACTCACAGTATAGTTAGGGCCTGGAAGGCTAAAGCCAACTGACAAAGTTTAAACCTGGGTTCACCAAGTTATATTACAAGTCAAAGATCTTGATGCTTTTTTGGAGTGTGTTTCTCTCTATGTTTATTTTTACCTCTATTTTGTTTACTTCAATTATTATTTTAATTCTATCTTTAAATTATTTATTCATTACTTGTTGGAATATTTCATTTCTATCTCTATCTCTACCTCTGTCTTATTTTTATTTTTCATACTGTTTCTTCAGGTACTTTAATTAGATTGTGAGCCTTTGGGACAGTTAGAGAATTTCCAAGTACCTATCTTATTTATTTAGTTTTTATTTATTGTATCTTTAATGCATCATTCTTCTTGTAAACCGCTTAGAAACCTCACGGTTATTAGCAGTATATAAGAATTAAATTAAATTAAAAATTAAAATTAAAATATTTTCTGAATCTACTCTCCAGAGTCAATTCTTCTATTTTTAGAGTTTCTAACAAAAGGGTACTATGAATCTCCCATTTCCTTTTATTAGGATATGGCCTTTGAGATTACCAGAATACACTTTCTCTTAGTTACCAATGATGTCATCACACTTTCTAAAATATAATAGTTTTCTTTACTGAGTTTATTTAAATATCCTACTGGTTCCTACAGATGGAAAAGCTGTAGATAGGTACAGTGCAAAGAGGGAGATTAAAGACTGTATAATACATAAGAATGAATTAAATGAATAAAGAGGCAAAACAAATGGAATAAAACTGAAAAAACAGATCAGTGTTAGAGCTGAATGAAGTAGAAATATAGAAAAATAGAAACATGATGGCAGATAAAGGCCAAATGTCCGATCTAGTCTGCCCATCCGCAGTAACAATTATCTCTTCCTCTCTCTAAAGAGATCCTACGTGCCTATCCCAGGCCCTCTTGAATTCAGACACAGTCTCTGTCTCCACCACCTCTTCTGGGAGACTGTTCCATGTATCTACCACCCTTTCTGTAAAAAAGTATTTCCATAGATTACTCCTGAGCCTATCACCTCTTAACTTCATCCTATGCCCTCTCATTCCAGAGCTTCCTTTCAATTGAAAGAGACTCGACTCATATGCATTTACACCACATAAGTATTTAATCGTCTCTATCATATCTCCCCTCTCCCACCTTTCCTCCAAAGTATACATATTGAGATCGTTAAGTCTGTCACCATACGCCTTATGACTTAGACCATGCACCATTTTAGTAGCCTTCCTCCATCCTTTTTATATCTTTTTGAAGGTGTGGCCTCCAGAATTGTACACAATATTCTAAATGAGGTCTCACCAGAGTCTTATACAGGGGCATCAATACCTCCTTTTTCCTACTGGCCATACCTCTTCCTATGCACCCTAGCATCCTTCTAGCTTTCGCCATCACCTTTTCAACCTGTTTGGCCACCTTAAGATCATCACATACAATCACACATAGTGTGCATCAGAGCTGTTACTGCCATGGCCAGCGCTAAAAACCACGCTACGGTTTTGTAAAAGGGGAGGGGGTAAGTTAGATGCCTAGATTGGCTAAGTATACTGATCTAGGCGTCTAACTGTATGCATCTTTATAGAATCAGGACCTTACTGCCTAAAAAATAGTAAGTGTTCATGCACTAATTGTTTTAATGGTTGCATGCTAATAGTAGCATTAGCACATGAGAAAAACAAAACAAAAAAAAGCATAGGATGAACATAGAAGATCTAGAATCATAAAATAATAGTAAATATTGAAGAACTGGGTCCAGTACTAGGCAGACTTGTACGGATTGTGTCTGTATGTGGCCGTTTAGTTGAGGATGGGCTGGGGAGGGCTTCAATGGCTGGGATGGTGTAGATGGGCTGGAGTGAGCTTTGACAGATACTTCAGTAGTTGGAACCTAAGCACAGTACCGGGCAAAGCTTTGGATTCATTCCAAGAAATAACTAAGAAGAAGAAGAAGAAAAAAATTTAAATTGAATCAGGTTGGGCAGATTGGATGGACCATTTGGGTCATTATCTGCTGTCATCTACTATGTTACTATTTTAACCAATATTGACCCCTACGGTAAGCAACCTACAGCACAAAAAAATGTGGAGAAAAAGAGACCTCAGAATTAATGCACCCTCATAATTCAGCTTATTAGGTTTTTCATTAATACTATGCTGACATCATATTATATCTATTATTTGAATTCAGTGCTATTAAATGTGTGTATTTTTGATATTGTTTCATAGTAGTCCTATTATTAGGTTTCAGTTTTTAAATTTACCTTATTTACTGTAGTTATGTTTATATTTGGTCATTTTCTATTATATATATATATATATATATATATATATATATATATATATATATATATATATATATATATATATGTTAAACTGTACCTGCTGTATATAACAGGTGAATTTTTTTCATAAAGGTGGTTGATAAATCGAAATAAATGTATTACTGTTTCTACTTCTTTGGTGTTGCACTGTAAACAGAGTCTGGCTTCTTGGTGAAGTGATTTAGGGCCTCTTCTATCAAACTGCGCTAGCAGTTTTTAGCACAAACAGCCGTGCTGAATGGCCCGCACTGCTCCTGATGCTCATTGGAACTCTATGAGCATCAGGAGCAGCGCGGGCCATTTGGCGTGGCTCACTGTGGTACAAACTAGCGCAGTTTGTTAGAAGAGGCCCTTAATTTTTGTCTACATATCTCTATTTTTAGGGCTCCTTTTACAAAGATGTGCTAGTGGTTTCAGCGTGCGCTTAGCGTGCACTAAAATGCCCCAAGCCTTTTAAGCAGGCGATAGTTTTTCGGCGTAAAAGGAGCCCTTAGTGTATAATTATTTATTCTATACTTGATGACAGTCTGCCTATGTTTGCGTGTGAAAAAGACTAGGTATGTCTGTGGGAGATTGATGGTTTATACTTATAGTTTATGGTTTATTCAATATACTTATTACACATAAAATATAAGGGACCTTGTTTCTTCAAAGGTGATAACCATATAACAATTAAAAAAATAATCACCTTGTTTCCACATAAATAAACAACCAAATACTTTTATGGTCACACAGTGACTCTAGATTTCTAAGTGAAGGCTCAGACCCATAACCAAACTCTAGTGAAAAGTCACGGAGTCAGTTATAATAGAGACCATCACAGCAAGTTCACTGTCTCTGCCACCTGCTAATAACATACAAAAAAACAGATAGGTAACTTATCTGAATGCAGGATGGCACTGCTGTTGCTCTTTCACTGCTCCGGGTACATATTTAAAGTACTAACGCATTGCAACTGCCATAAGCTGTTAAACCCCCCAACCCGGGTTTCACAATTGGCTTCATCAGGAGGGGCACTGCAAAGGAAAAACAATAACATTCTAACCACCTTCTACTGTGACAAGACTAATAAATGCATTCACACTAAATGTTTCAAAACCTTTCAAATACTATTAAATAGGCTTACCAGGGACTGGACACTCCTTCACCTGGCTGACAGGCAACTCTAGCGATGTCAAAACCCGGAGCAGGCCCAGAATTTGAAGCTCTAGCCTGTTATTAGCAGGTGGCAGAGACAGTGAACTTGCTGTGATGGTATCTATTATAACTGACTCTGTGACTTTTCACTAGAGTTTGGTTATGGGTCTGAGCGTTCACTTAGAAATCTAGAGTCACTGTGTGACCATAAAGGTATTTGGTTGTTAATTTATGTGGAAACAAGGTGATTATTTTTTGAATTATTTAATATACTGCCTTTCCTTACACAATAATAGAGTGGTTAGCAATCAAAGTAAGTTAAAACTACAATAAAAAATTAAAAAGGGAACTCCATCTACACCAATCAAGCTTATTTGGTTTTCCAATAAGTATATTGATATTCTTCTGCCATACTTCAACGTTTACAATGCTGCCTTTTTCTAGGTAGCCCATGGGTGACTTCAACTATCCGGGAATAGACTGAAACCTAGGCATCTCCGGCTGCATTAGAGAGACCAAGTTCTTGGATGCTGTAGACGATTGCTTACTGGAACAACTTGTCAAGGAAAATACTAGAGGAAATGCAATTCTGGACTTAATTCTAAATGGCCTGCGAGGACCAGCACAAGATGTAGAAGTAGAAGGGACGCTGGGAAGCAGTGATCACAATATGATCCGCTTTGATCTGGATGCAAGGGAGAAACATCGGTCCAAAACGACAGCCACGGCACTGAACTTCCGAAAAGGGAATTACGAAGGGATGAGACTCATGTTAGGGAAGAAGATTAAGAAGAGAATAAGCACTGTAAAAACGCTAAAGCAAGCTTGGTCCCTTTTTAAGGACACAGTCACCAAGGCGCAAAATATATATATACCGCGTATCAACAAGGGATCCAAGAGGAAAAAGAACAAAGAACCAGCGTGGCTCACTGTAGAGGTGAAGGAAGCAATCAGAGACAAGAAAACTTCATTTAAGGAATGGAAAAGGTCAAAAACGGATGAAAACTGGAACAAGCACAAACAACATCAACGCAGGTGCCATAAAGCGGTAAAAGTGGCCAAAAGAGACTACGAGGGAAAAATAGCCAAGGAGGCGAAGAACTTCAAGCCGTTTTTTCGATATATTAAGGGGAAACGACCTGCAAAGAAAGTGGTGGGACCGTTGGATGACCATGGAATAAAGGGAGCATTAAAGGAAGACAAAGCAATCGCTGACAAACTGAACACATTTTTTGCATCTGTATTTACCGAAGAAGATGTACACAGCATACCGGAACCCATCAGGCTATATGTTGGAAACGAAGACGGAAAGCTGACAGGATTGACGGTCAGTCTAGAGGAGGTATGTAGGCAGATTGATAGGCTTAAGAGCGATAAATCCCCAGGACCGGATGGCATCCATCCGAGGATCATCAAGGAACTGAAAGGGACCATAGCTGAACTGCTTCAACTAATAGCCAATCTGTCGATCAAATCGGGAAAGATTCCGGGAGACTGGAAGGTAGCAAATGTTACACCTATCTTCAAGAAAGGTTCGAGGAGAGATCCGGGGAACTACAGACCGGTGAGTCTGACCTCTGTACCGGGAAAGATGGTAGAGTCACTGATAAAGGACAGCATCATTGATCACCTTGACGGAAACGGGCTGATGAGGACCAGTCAGCACGTTTTTAGCAAAGGCAGATCGTGTTTGACGAACTTGCTGCACTTCTTTGAGGGAGTAAACAGACAGATAGACAAGGGCAATCCAGTTGACATTGTATATCTGGATTCTCAGAAGGCGTTCGACAAGGTTCCGCATGACGACTACTTTGGAAAATTGCAAGCCATGGAATTGAGGGTGAAATACTCACGTGGATTAAAAACTGGCTGGAGCATAGGAAACAGAAAGTGGACAATACTCAGACTGGAAGAGCATCACCAGTGGGGTGCCGCAGGGCTCAGTGCTTGGACCCGTGCTCTTTAACATCTTTATAAATGATCTGGACATAGGTACGACGAGCGAGGTGATTAAATTTGCGGATGATACGAAGTTATTCAGAGTAGTAAAGACGCAGGGGGATTGCGAAGATCTGCAACGTGACATAATCAGCTCGAGGAATGGGCATCGACATGGCAGATGAGGTTCAACGTGGATAAGTGTAAAGTGATGCATGTCGGTAACAAAAATCTCATGCACGAATATAGGATGGCCGGGGCGGTACTTGGAGAGACCTCCCAGGAAAGGGACTTGGGAGTTCTGATTGACAAGTCGATCAAGCCGTCCACACAATGTCCGGCGGCAGCAAAAAGGGCAAACAGAATGCTAGGAATGATAAATAAGAGGATCATGAACAGATCTGAGAAGGTTATCATGCCGCTGTACCGGGCCACGGTACTACTCGAAAGGGTCCAGAGAAGAGCGACTAAGATGGTTAAGGGGCTGGAGGAGCTGCCGTACAGCGAAAGATTAGAGAAACTGGTCCTCTTCTCTCTCGAACAGAGGAGATTGAGAGGGGACATGATCGAAACATTCAAGGTACTGAAGGGGATAGACTTAGTAGATAAGGACAGGTTGTTCACCCTCTCCAAGGTAGGGAGAACAAGAGGGCACTCTCTAAAGTTGAAAGGGGATTGATTCCGTACAAACGTAAGGAAGTTCTTCTTCACCCAGAGAGTGGTAGAAAGCTAGAACGCCCTTCCAGAGGCTGTTATAGGGGAAAACACCCTCCAAGGATTCAAGACAAAGTTAGACAAGTTTCTGTTGAAGAAGAACGTGCGCTGGTAGAGCTAGTCTCAGTTAGGGTGCTGGTCTTAGACCAGAGGGCCGCCGCGTGAGTGGACTGCTGGGCATGATGGACCACTGGTCTGACTCAGCAGTGGCAATTCTTATGTTCTTATGTTCATGTGTGACTTCTGGAAGTTACTGTTGGGATGATAAGGTAGAATTGCTTTATAAGTTCTGAGTGACTTTTGTGTGTCAAGTTTTGTATTTCCAAGTTTATTTAAAATTTGCTATCCCGCCCTAGGGAAAACCTTCAAGGCGGCTTTCAATTTAAAACATAATTAAAATACATAGTAATCCTTTTACTAAGGTACGGTAGCCTTTTTAGCGCGCACTAAATGTTAACATATGCTAATGTGTCCATAGGATATAATGGACGTGTTTGCACATGTTAGCATTTAGCGCACACTAATTTTTAGTGCGCACTAAAAAGGCTAGCGCGACTTAGTAAAAGGACCCCATAATATATAAAAAAATATCAACACATAGGGCTCCTTATACAAAGGTGCGTTAGGGCCTTAACGCCCGGAATAGCGTGCGCTAAAATGCCCAGCGCTAGCCGCTACCGTCTCCTTTTAAGCAGGTGGTAATTTTTCGGCCAGCATGTGCTAATCTTGTGCATGCGCTAAAAATGTTAGCGCACCTTAGTAAAAGGAGCCCATAACATAAAACATGAAATCAACACAAAATACAGATAAAAATAAATAAATAATTTTCATCAAAATAACATCAATGATATGCTTTCGTCTTCCAAGATCCTCACAGCACTACCCATTATACCCGAGAATAAGCATCAGAAAAAAAAAAATGTCTTTAAGGGGGTCTTTTAATAAGGCGCGCTGGCTGGTCTAGCGTGCGCTAATATTCAGCAAGTTTTAAGTGTCAATGGTAATGAATTCCAATATTTAGGACCGTTTACGGCAAAAGTTGCATCTCTTACATGTTCATGTGCAATATGTTTGTACGATGGAATTATAAGCAGTTGCTTATTTCAAGATCTCGGATTCCTACCCACTACGTATGAATTCAGCAAACGTGCTAGATATAATGGCTGTTCTGCTCTCAATACCATGAATGTTGTAAGAAGTAGTTTACGTACAATTTGGTATTTGGTTCATAGACAAAACCGCGGAAGACAAAGGCGCGCGCTGACAACTGAGCGCAAAACGGAGGCGCGCGCCGAAGAAAATGACAGTTTTTAGGGGCTCCGACGGGGGGTTTTGTTGGGTAACCCCCGCACTTTACTTAATACAGATCACGGCGGCATTGTGGGTGGTTTGGTGGGGTTGTAACCTCCATTATACTGTAAACTTAACTTTTTCCCTGTTTTTAGGGAAAAAGTGAAGTTTTCAGTAAAATGTGGGGGGTTACAACCCCCTAAACCCCCCACAACGCCCCCACAATGCGGCGCAATCTGTATAAAGTAAAGTGGGGGGTTCCCCCCCACACACCCCCATCGGAGCCCCTAAAAACAGTTATTTTCTTCGGTGCGCACCTTCACGCTGTGCTCAGTTGTCGGCGCGCGCCTTTGTCTTCTGCGGTTTTGACCTGACACCTGGTATTTTACTGGAAGCCAGTGTATGGTACTAGATTTTAGATCTGAATTTGTACATGCCTTTTTCAGTTGTAGCTCAAGGTGAGTCACATTCAGGTACAGTAGTTAATTTTCCTGTATCTGTTGGGCTTTGAGGCAAAGCAGGGTTACCGTAAGTGACTTGTCCAAGATCTCAAGAAGTGAGAATGGCATTTGAACCCAGACTTCCTTGATTTTCAGCCTGCTATTCTAACCACTAGGTACAGTGAATACAGATAAAACATATTCTAAACATGTTTGGCAGCTGAACAATAAATTAAAGGCCAGCAGCTATGAAGCCTGCTTGCGAAACCATGCGCTAACAAATGAACATCCCAATTAGAATGCAGAATAAGAGCTGGAGACTAAGGCCAGGTCCTGATTTGATTCAGCCACAGAACAAATCAATTCAGAACAAATTCAGGACTCGTTGCTCCACTTTGCGCCTTGCTGCACTCCATGCAACTTTTCTTTGAGTTTTCAGTCAACTTAACTTCATATTCATATTGTTTTAAAGGAATACACAATTTTTCATCTTTTCCAGTAGAGGATGAGCTTTTTTTTTTTGTTCAAATGTAGCTATTCTTCAGAAGTTTTCTATGATAGATTAAAAGAGTAATTTTAAAAGGCTTATCTCTAGATAAACAATGTTTTATATGCAGAAACGGCCTTTTCTAGAACTATCCAGATTAGGGGCTCCTTTTACAAAGGTGCATTAGGGCCTTAGCGCGCGGAATAGCATGCACTAAAATGCTGCGCGCGATGGCCACTACCACCTCCTCTTGAGCAGATGGTAGTTTTTCGGGTAGCGTGCGCTAATCCGGTGCGCGCGCTAAAAACGCTAGCGCACCTTTGGAAAAGGAACCCTATATGTATCTCCCTTCGACACATACCCCCTGAAAGAACACGTTTATCGAACTTACATGGCAGCATTCTGCTAGGTGGGGTTGAGAAAGAGTTCAGACTTAACATTCATACTACATTGGCATGCATGTAAAATAAGTGAGAAAGTGTGTGCGTGCCAAAGGATAGGTGTAACTGTGTGTGGATACTTTCCATGGGCAATTTTCGAAAGGATGGTGTGCACATATTTTCCCATTGAAAAGCGGTGTAGCTTCTGTGTATATTTGCCTCCCAAATTACCTTCTGAGGGGCAAAGTCCAGGGTTACTTTTCACCATTCAGACTTGATATTATCGTTACTTAAAACATGCATATTTTGGGAAAAATACAATAACATTGTTTTAATCTATGCCTTAACACCACACTAGAAATACTTCTGCCTAAAGCAGGCAAAATTATGCGTGCAGTGAAACAATATGCTTACTTTTCCCTTTACACAGGGTGAATGAATTTCAAATAACCCATTTACTTAAGTAAAATACTTTTTGTTTGTTGTTGGGTTTGTTTTTTTTTTTGTTTTTTTTTTGGGGGGGGGCATTGTCTGTGGGAATGGCTTTGAAAATTGCTTTTCTAAGTATAACCCAAACCAAGTTTATGAAGGCCAGTGTTAATTAACTTAGCCACTTACCTCATAGAAGACTGTTCTTTTTGCTGGTAAAATGGAAATAAAGATACTCATTTTTTTTCTTACTGTATAACTGTTCCATTTTACTCACTAGCAAAACTAGGTTTGCATTTACAGACACCTATCAGTGTTGGAATTTTTTTGTTGTTGCAAAAGGTAGTGCATTATATATTAGAATTAGAGGCTGATCAAATTTTGGGTTCAGTTTTGGATTTGGCACCGAAATCAACCCAAAATCCAGGTTTCGGTTTTGTGAAAAAATGCTAGGGCATTTTCAGTAGAAATCAAAACACGTTGCCCCCTATTCTGATCCATCCCTAACCACCTCCCCCAGGGTACCATCATCCCCACCTGCCACTGCCCCTCCCCCCAGGGCATCAATAGGTCCTCCCCAGGCCTACCTTAATAAGGCCTGGAGTTCTAGTGGTCTCTCGGGGGGCAGAAAAGAGCCTTATTCTTTCTTGCAAGTTGCTTTGGTCATTATTACCACCACTTTGAAATAGCTGCCGAGACTTACCATGTCAACCATTGGCAGTCCTGACAGTCATATTTGAGATTGCTCTTTCATACTTTCCTATCAGTGCCAGTACCAATCTTAATTTGGTTGCCAGGATCTCCCATGGCAGTATTGGCAGCCATTTTAAAGTTGTGGTGATAGAGGTGGCAACAGGTAGAGTATCAAGCAGAAAAGAGTGGGGCTCTTTCCTGCCCCTGAAGAGGCCACAAGACTAGGGTTACCAGATTTTTCTTCAGGAAAATCCAGACCCATGGCCACGCCCCAGGACCGCCCAGTTCTGCCTCTGTCATGCTCTGTCCCACCCCCTAACCCCACCTCCAGACGGCATCTGCGCATGCACGGATACGACACAATAACATCACACGTGAGCATGACATCAGCACGTTGCGTCCACGCATGCGTGGACGCCCCTTCCCGACACAATTTTGGCAGGAAGCTGTTCAAAACCCAGACAAAGTGCTGGGTTTTGAAAAACCGTCCAGACCTCCGGACATGTCCTCAAAAGGAGGACATGTCTGGGGAAATCCAGGCATCTGGTAACCCTACACTAGACCAACAAGATTTATTAAGGTAGGCCTGAGGAAGGCCTAGTGATGGCATGGGAGATGTTGACCCATAGGAATCAGTTCTCTATTGGTGGTACAGGGGGCCTTCTGTTAAGAGAGGGTGCAGAGGGACAGGCATGACTTTTTGATTTTGGTTCTGGTTCCAGTCGAAAACAAACCATAGATTTCAGCTGTAGATTTGGTTTCAGCAGGAACCAAAACCACCAGTTTTAGTCAGCCTCTAATCACAATAACCTAAACAAAACTAATGGGCAAATTCCAGACACAGGATCTTGAATGAATGAATTTATTTTGTTTTACTACTGCAAAAATTCTTATGTATGCTGTGTTGTTAATGTTGGTTTTGGGATACCTGCTGAGTTATTCTCATTGAACTTTTCCCCAGGAATTGATGTGCTTACAATTGACGGGTCATTATGCTGCTGCACCTGTGTAGTGTTAAGGTCAGTGCGTTTTTATGATTATAAAAACCATCCATACCATTCCATTATAAATTCATAATCATTCATAATGGAATGCAACCATGTTTACCTCACAGCTAGATGCAGCCACACCCTCAATTACACAAATGATTCACAACCTGTGCTAATAGGTTGGAATCCAATAAAACCCAAACTCGACTCCATTTGAACCTACTGAAATTGGATTTAATTTCCAAATTTTACTTCACATATTGTATATACAGATTTTTCTGTGTGCAAGTCATAAAAAGTAATAGAACATCCTCTTTCCAAATAGGTTATGAAGTAAAAGGTCTTGGTGTTACTGCTTCCATTCATATAATTCTTTCTCAAACAGGAAGTCATACATCTGTTGTTCAAGGTGACATGACATTTATTTAGATTCTGGCTTTCTAATCATAACGATTACATCTATCATATTGCTATGCTTGTTGTTACATAATCAAATATCAAATAATATCTCATATCATATAAAATCATATCTATCAGTTCTTTGAAGCTGGGAAACTGCTTCAGTTTACAGAATATAGGCCATCCAAACTAGTGAAGGAAAATTAAAATGTGAACTCCAAGAAGGTAATTTATATGTAATTGTTTTTGTTGTTTAAAAACAGATTTTATATAGTATATGTGAAAGAGCTTTATTAAAATTACCCCATGAGCAGTGACAAAACAGTGCATACATTTATATGACACATATGTAGGTGTGTTCTTGGGCAATGATTGTGTAGAGCTCAGGCTCAAAATGGCTGCCTTCTTACCCTTTGAACCTAGACGACCTATGAATACTATACCAAGCTATATTCCCACCCTGTGTAACTCAACCACTGGAACCCTCTACTTTGTTCACTTCATCACTGCCAATGAGAGGAGATAGTGGCTGGGAACAATTTTTGAATCCCTCCAGATTTGTGCCCTGTGGGGCTAAACCACTTGCACAGGCTGGGACCTGTTAGCCACTCCCCTCCAAATGACTAATGTTCACAAATTGCATTTGTTTGGGGGCAAATGATAAAATGTGACAAATGGGCCATTTTTCAGTTTGAATACATGCAAACAAATCAAGTGACACAGGTTCTGAATGACCCCAAATCTATTTGTTTTCTGTAACTATTATAGTCTATTGGACCAGGAAAAGAGCACCTGTATTTATATAGTCAGCATGTTGCTCTTTGGGGCTCAATCCCATGACCCTTAGAAGTGGAGACTAGAGATAGGCATTTGAAGTCACAGGAGCCACACGCTAGAAGTCAGTGAATAGCTATTGTTTGGGCAGCAGAAGCCTCTAGAGTAGCCCATGTGTTCACCAATCATCATTCTACTGTCTGTGCCACTATGTCTATTCACTTCTCCTCTTTTGGTACCATGGGGTCTTCATGTTACTCATGATATCTTGATATGCCTTTGCCTTTTGTACAGATTTCTGCCAGACAGTAAATAATAATAATAATAATTAGTGTTAGCTCAAACTTTTAAGGTGAGTTACATTCTAACTTTATACCTGAGGCAGCATAGGGATATGAAACTTGGCTTCCTAGACCTTAGCTCATTGCTCTATGTGCTAAGGCAGTGTTTCTCAACCTTTTCAAGCCAAGTACCCCCTAAGCCTAGCAAATATTAACTGAGTACCCCCGGCCAAACTCCGCCCCAAATCCACCCAAACTCCACCCCAGACCCACCTAAACTCTATCCCCCATAATAATAATACTAATTGTAATGCAATTTCTTCCATCCATTTTTCATATACACACAATATAATCTTATTAATTCATAATGGTAACCACAAATTTTTTTATTTTTTAAATCTTTATTCATTTTTAAAACTTTCAACAAGTGTAACATAAGACACAATCATTTTATACTTTAACATCACTTAATATACCATCAAAGTTTAACTCACATCAAATATCCCTCCCCCCTTATATCCAACAATTGTACTTAAGGGTAATAAATCATAAAATATTCCCTCCCCCCCGGACGTGTATGAACAAAGAGAGAAAATAATATTCATTCTATACAATATTTTGTTAATGGCTCCCAAACATCCTTAAATTTCTTAAAATGCCCCTGCTGTATAGCTATTACCCATTCCACTTTAAAGATTTGGCATAACGAATTCCACCAAAAATTATAATTCAGCCGATCCCAATTTTTCCAATTTTTCATAATTTGCTGTATGGCAACCCCTGTCATGATGAGCAAAGGTTTATTATTATTAGAAGAGATTTGACTCTTAGCTTTCATAGAAATGCCAAATAACACAGTGTCATATGATAATGCCACCGGATTTTCCAGTAGATTATTCACTTGGCCCAAAATTAAAACAAAACAAAATGCAGAGCACATTGTACATAGAGAAAATGTTAATTATCATTTATGTTTGGGGTTTTTTCAAAGATGTCAAGGCAGATGACTAAAATATGCAATGTCACCTCAGTGAAAAATAGAGAAATATAGTGCAAAATATACAGTAGACAGCAGATATAAATTCTCAAAACTGACCCATTTTGATCACTAAATTGAAAATAAAATCATTTTTCCTACCTTTCTTGTCTGGTAATTTCAAGAGTCTCTGGTTGTACTTCCTTCTGACTGTGCATCCAATCTTTCTTTCTTTCTTCTGCATGCTTCCTCTCCTCCAGACCTCATTCCATTCCCCAACCAATATTTCTCTCTGTCCCTCCATGAGTCCAACTTTTCTTCCTCTCTCATCCCCAGATCAATTTTCACCACTGCCCATTTCTCCTTCTATCACCCCTCTCCAACACCATGCCACATCTCTCCCTCCATCACTATGCCCAACATTCCTACCCCTTGCATCCCCTTCAATCTATTCCTCTGTTCCTTCTCCATCACCGTATCCAACATTCCTCCCTCTCCTCCTTATATTCCCCATGCATCTCTATCTCACTCCTCTCTATGCCTAATTTTCCTCTTCCTTTTTCCCCTTGTGCACCATCTTTTTCCCTCTCACTCACACACTCAGGCCCAACAATTGTTCCTTTATATTCCCTCCCTCCTTCCTATGTCCCGAGTTCATGCCCCTTCCCCTTCACTGCCTTCCAGCCTTTGCCCTTCCTCTTTCCCTTCCTGTTGCGCCAAAGCCTGCCTGCCTCCCTCCCTCCCTGCCGCATAAAAGCCTGCCTGCCTGCCTCCCTCCCTCCCTGCCATGCCGCTTGATTCCTCCACCCCCCAGTCTGCCACCACTTTGTCAGTGTTTTCATCCTTTATGCATGGTTGTGCTTGCATACACACGTGCATGACCTCTTATAAAATACCAAATGGCCCAAGGTCCGTGCTTTGAAATGATGTGTACTTTACCAGTAAGGGTGCACAAGGATGGAGTTTGGGTAAAGCATACAAGTACATTTGTAGATTATCAAATATGATAGTTTCATATTTGACAAATGTTTGCATAGATATTTATGCTCTTTGCCATTTTGCACCAAAAGTGGAAATTTATAAATACTCTACTGAATATAATGAGCAGCATATTCTAGGCTTCCTATTCTCTATTTTTACCTCAGTACTTCAACCCAGTATATTAATGTTGATGAAAGCTAAGGGCCCCTTAAGTAAACTGCATTAAGCAGCTAGCACGGGGTTTGCCCCACAGTAGACATTAGCACAGACCTGCCAGCGTGGTTAAAAATATAACACACAGCCAATGTAACCTGCTTAATGTGGGAGTGAGGTGGGTGTGATATGACCAGAGTGGAGCAGAGGAGTGGCCTGTTGTGACAGCTAGTATACAGGTCATTACTGCTCTGTCTCTCTTGATTACTGATAACATGATTGCTCTTACTAACACCTCAAGAAGTAGCTGCTGCTGCACTTTCAGCAATCCAGTGGCATGGCTGCTATCACAAGTTCCACGGGCACTCTCACCCACATTGTCCAATATTCATCCTCTGTTGACACTCCTTACACATCCGATTCTTCATTCTGAACCCAAGCAGATCCTGTCCTTCCCTCCAGACACCTAACCCACATCCAGTTCCCCCAGTCAAAACCTCAGACATCTTCCTAATCTGATCCCCACCCCTTATTCAAAGACCCACCCCTCTGGACGACAGCCCTGTCCGATCCCTCCAAGTCAAAGACCCATTCTCTTGAGCACCCCACAATCTGATCCTCTCCCACAACCAGTCCCAAACCTTGCTCCCCCCCCCCCAAATTCAGAAGCCCCTATCCCCTGGGTATGAGTACCCCAACCCTTCCCCTATCTTCCCATTTTTGTTTCTATTGTATCATAATCAGTTTTGTTATTTCTTATGTTTACTGTGCAGTGCTTAGAAATTATTGATTTGTGGCAAATAAATATTATAAATCAATAAATAGATTCAATTTGACATATGCTTGTATGGGAAACAAGTCTTTTGAACAAAATCTCTGCAACTCCATTTTCTGTTTGGTCAACTTATATTTACCACCAGACAACTTGACATGAACCTCTAAACATATCTTTGACAGGGAGTTGAATTTTAGCTATTTGAAACAATCACTCATCACTTAAATCCCCATAATGGTTTAATGTAGCTTTTGGCAACAATTGTTACTTGTCCATTGGAATATAACGGTGTGATGTCATGGATCTATTCTAGCAAGTGTATTTATCAAACCCATGCTCATTGCAAATGACTCACCTATATTACGCCCAATTGGCCATGTACTACCTAGAAAGAACTCCCTATGGGTAGAATGTCAACTTTCTACAGGAAAAGAAAAATGATCTCAACCTTAAGAGGCAGATTACAGCATCTCCCTATAATAATAGTGATTGTTTATTAATTCCTCAATGACACCTTCAAACTGTTTGCTGCCACTCTGTATTGTTTCAGTAGTCTCTTGCTTTAGAGTGCTTTTGCTCATCTTTGAGGAAAGAAATATTCATTGTATATGAAAGGAGGCCTGAGGAAAATGTATGCTGCTTCTGAATGGTTTACACAATTAGCTGGACATTTCTGTGGCCATTCCCCATATTCATTCATTTCTGCACAGATAAATGGCTGCAAAGTTATTGATTGTAGCACTGTCAAATGGATAAGCCTGGCTCTATGAATCACCGCCTGCCCTCTGTGACAGAGCTGAGCACTTTTAGAAATATTGTTTCATAGTAAAAGATGTATCCCTGGAGTAACAATTCAGTGACATCACATAGGGTAGTAACTACATAGGTTCAATACTTAAAAAGCATACTTGATAGAGATGCATCAAGAGCCATCCCATAATCCAGTACTAGAATATTCCATTCCTTTATTTCCCTAATGTTTCTTTAACTGTAGAACTGCATATAAAGAGGGTAACCTTTTAAGGAGGCAGTGTCTACTTGAAGTTTGAAAGTGCATGCCTACATAGGTGCTGTTTTATAATGGAAAATATGCACATAAGAGCTGATGATGGCAAGTTCTCTTACCTCTAGAGTGTTTTCATTATGGGGAAGTGCAAGAGTGTGCCTCCTGACCCTAAGTTGCAGCTGTCAATGTGACTTGTCCAAATGATTCTTTTTTTTCAACATTTTTCATGGAAGCATTTTGTGTTTCTCATGAAATGATTCCTCCAATCACAAAAGTTTGTCTACTGAGATGCAAGGAAAGCAAATTAATAATGATGAACTTGTAATGGATTCATTCAAGGTTAGAAATGCTGAGTCAGTTAATGGGATGACTATGATTGTTACATTGGGTATGAGTGCCAATAAAGATCTTTTGCATAAATTTTATTTTAGATCTAGAGAAAAGATGGTTAGGTGCCTTGGTTTTTTTTTTTTATACAGATGTATTGTGAGGGACACAGAGGAGACATAGGTCATTTCAGTGGTGTACCTAGCATATGTGACACCCGGGGCCCATCATTTTTTGGCACCACCACCCCCCATCTGTACGAAAAACATGATTTTTAGTAACAAGGCACATGTCACACATGAGTACCTAGGAAAAGGCAGCATCTTACATATGCAGTGAGCAGTACAACATCAATACACCCATTGTAAAACTAAACAAGCCAGACTAGTACAGATCAATCCTACACCATCAATCCTAACAGAAAACTATGTCTTTCGAACACAGAACACAGAAAACACTTTCGCCTAGTATGGAATATGTCATCACAAACTAACCCCTTCCCCTTTTATAAAACTGTAGTGTGGATTTTAGTCATGGTGGTAACAGCTCTGATGCTCATAGAATTCTGAGCATCAGCGCTGCTACCACCACGGCTGGCGCTAAAAAAATGCTCCACAGTTTTGTAAAAGGGGGGATAAAATAGAAATACATAGACAAAGGTTAAATTGAACCAGCAAGAAGCTGGACTCTACATACAATGAAACACCACAGAAACAGTGACACATGTCTCCTAAAGCAATAAATAAATAGAAAATTTTTGTTCTACCTTTGTCTTCTTTGGTTTCTGCTTTCCTCATCTTCTTGTTACTCTTTTTCTTCCATCTACTGTCTCTCTTCTCTCTGCATCTTCCATTTGCTCTGTTACTGTGCCTCTCCCTTTCTCCCTCCTTCCAAATTGGTCTGGCACCCATCTTCTTCCCTCCGCTCCTCTCATAGTCTGGCATCTCTGTCTTCTTCCCTGCCAGCATCTTCTCCCAACTCCCTCTTCCCCATTTCCCTTCAGCGTTTTCTCCCCACTCTCTCTTCCCCATTTTTCTGCAGCATCTTCTCCCCCCTCTGTCTTCCCCATGTGCTTTCAGCGTCCTTCTCCCCCCTCTGTTTTACCCTGTTTTCCTCTCCACCCCACCTTTTCTTCCTTTCTCCCTCCCTGCCCCTTACCTTCGTGGTTCTTTCCCTCCCCCCCTGCCCCCCGGCCTGGACAACAGGCCCGGTCTGACAAACCTCCCTGCCCTGTGGCCGGCGATGTCTAAACTGCCTTCTTACAGCAGCCGGAGCATTATAGTTGCATATGGTTGCCGTAAAGGTCGTCTCTGATGCAACTTCCGGTTGCACCAGAGATGACCTTTAAGCAGAAACACGCAGCTTCAACGCTCTAGCTCAGGGGTACCCACACTTTTTGGCTTGCAAGCAACTTTTAAAATGACCATGTCAAAATGATCTATCAACAATAAAATAAAATAAAAAACACAAAGCACACTGTACGCTGAGAAAATGTTAATTATCATTCCTATTCTGGGGGGTTTTCAAAGAGGTCAAGGCAGATGACTCTATGCACTGTCACCTCAGTAACAACCATACAAAAATAGACAAATACCCCCCTACCTTTTTACTAAACCACAATAGCAGTTTTTAGCGCAGGGAGCTGTGCTGAATGCCCAGGGCTGCTCTCGACGCTCATAGGCTCCCTGCTATTGTGGTTTAGTAAAAGGGGGGGCCATAGTGCAAAATATAGACAACAGATATAAATTCAGACACATTTTGATCACTAAATTGAAAATAAAAATCATTTTTCCTACCTTTGTTGTCTGGTGATTTCATGAGTCTCTGGTTGCATTTTCTTCTTCTGATTGTTGCATCCAATCTTTCTTCCCTTCTTTCAGCCTGTATGCTTCCTCTCCTCCAGACCTCATTCCCTCCCCCAACTTTCCTTCCTATCTCCCTGCCCTTTCTTTCTCCCTGCCTCCCTTTCTTTTTTTTCTCTTCATGCCCCCTTTCTTTTTCTCTGTTCCCTTCTTTCCTTCTGTCTCCCTGCCTGCCCCTTTTCTTTCTTTCTCCTTGCCCTCCCCCAAGCCATTGCTGCCGCCATCGGAGAACAGCCCCCCAAGTCACCGCCATCGGGGAATAGGCCCCAAAGCTGCCGCCGCCCCAAGCTCTCCTTCCCTGCGTCTTCCCTGCCTTGGGCCGACCAGCATTCCTCTTCCCGTCAATTCTGCCGTCGGAGAGGAAGTTCCGCCCAGCTAGCAGTGATTGGCTGGCCCGAATTTCCTCTCTCGACGGCAGAATTGATGTCGGGGAGAGGCAGGCTGATTGAACTGGTAGAATTTTCCGGACCTGGCCGGTTGTGCACCCCCCCCTAAGGCTGCACCCGGGGCGGGCTGCACCCGGGGCGGACCGCCCCCCCCCCCCCCCCGCCCTCCCCTTGGTACACCACTGGGGTCATTTTTCTTATTATGACCAGAAGTTAGCTCTCTTTTGTTTGTAAATTAATCAATTAATCTAATTTGTATTATGGGGCCCTTTACACTTGACTAGTTTTCTAGCTGTTAGAAGTTTGCTATTTGTACCTCAGGATAAGCACTTGGGATAATATTTGAAACAGCTTAGAAAACAGTTATTTTTCTATTCTTACTACTATTAGTAGTTTCTACTTTTTTCCTTCATATGTATCTTGAATCTTATTTGTGGACTGTAGCTGATAATATTAATATATTACTAATGAGGGAGTCCATAGGATGATATTGTTCCCCCTGCTGGGATACTCCCTCACAAGGTCAGAACATCCTTAACATATGTAGCTCCCTCCCTAGAGGGAAGCGAAACGGGAGGGGAAGAAGTAGCTGCCAGAGGTGGGTTAAGGAGAAGGAAGGAATGATAGGGAAAGGGATTGAGATTTGTATACTGCCTTTTTGGAGTTATACAACCACACTCAAAGCAGTTTACATACAGGTACTTCAAGTATTTTCCCTATCTGTCTAATGTACCTGGAGCAGTGGAGGATTAAGTGACTTCCCAGGGTCACAAGGATGCAACGAGAGTTTTGAACTCACAACCATCAGGGTGCTGAGGCTGTTGCTCTAAACCACTGCACCACACTCTCATCCAATTCAATATCAGAAGTGAGCTAAGTATAGAACAATGAATGAAGCCATTGTGATATCACTGATGAGGTTGGATCTTAAGCATTGGTGGAATGAGGCATTATGACATCAGGGACAGGGAAAGTGACTTGTATACACTTTCCCCTCCCCATTCGCGGTTCCTGCACTCGCGGTTTCGTATAATCGTGATTTTTTCTGGGGAGGGGGAAAATAAAAAAAACAGTCTTCATGTAAAAAAAAATCCATCTTTTTTTCCTCCCTGCCGCCTTCCCGGCCTTACCTGGTGGTCTAGAGGGCTTTCGGGACAGAAGCAATCTTCCTACACTCCTGCCCCCGTGCAGATCGCCATGAGGAAATGGCTGCTGGGAGTTCCCGTAGTCTCTCGAGACTACGTCGGGAATTCCCTACAGCCATTTCCTGATGGCGATACTGTACGGGGCAGGAGCATAGGAAGATCGCTCCTGCCCCGAAAGCCCTCTAGACCACCAGGTAAGGCCGGGAAGGCGGCAGGGAGGTGGGGGTGGGTCAGAGCCGGATAATCGCGGTTTTCAGCATTCGCGGTCCGGCTCTGCCCGTATCCCCCCACGAATGACGAGGGAGAAGTGTACTACCTTTTTGTAGTTTTCAAAGCAGTTTACATACAGGTCCTTCAAGCATTTTCCCTTTCTGTCCTGGTGGGCTCACAATCTGTCTAATTATACCTTGGACAGTGAAGGATTAAGTATCTTCCCAAGGTCACAAGGCACAGCGTGGGTTTGAATGATCCCCGTATACACCTTGACTACAACTACTAGACATTCTGCTTGGCTGAGGGTTTTTTTTAATGAGTATTTGTGAGCCCCGTTTTGGGGTCTGACTGGGACCAGACCTGGCTACCTGACCAGAGAGAGACTGTGCATCCTGTGTTTGGGGCATGGCAGCCACCCAGCACAGACAATATCTTGGGCCCTGTAAGTCACAGGCTCATCTCAAGACTTTTGCCTTTGAATTAAGAGGCTACTTTTCCTTACTCTGACCCTGTGACGTAAAAGGATTCAGGTTTCTGAGTTAATAACGAGTTTTATTGCACCTTTTGTGACTGCTTCTGGCTGTGTGTGCACAAGCCCAAACCCTAAAACTCCACTTGTGCTCTTACAATTCCCCATAATAATTGTTTGTTGTATTAGTGAATGTTGATTACCTTTTTGTTTAATTTGGGTTTTCAGGACAAGTATTATCTTGATTGCTTTTTTTTTTCCAAAATTTATAAATATATATATATTTAAATGCACCCTCCCCCCAATGATCGGTGGCAGGAGGGATGCCCAGTCCCTCCTGCCAACACCCCCACCAGGACCCCACCCAGACCCCCTTACATTAATATGTTATATATTCCAGTAGTGTAGCCATGCAGATAATTTAGGGTGAGCCCGAGACCAAAGTGGGTGGGCCATAAATGTCATCTCTGTCCCACAAAGCAAACCCAAATTTAATTTCTTCTCCTCTCCCCCCCCCCCCCCACCAAAGTAAATGGCATACCTGTGCTGGTAGGGATGCCAAAGCCCCACCAGCCAAAGACCTCCTCCTCCCCACCAAGAGTTTACATTTTGGGTCACTGCCTGCACTGTCCTGGAACCACTACCACTAGCCGTCAGTCTCCCCAAGCATATACTAAATTTTGTGCAAAGCTGAAAACTAGACATGTGCATGAAAGAGGGAGGGGGGGTGACCTGTGGCAGTAGTGGCAGCAGCTCCAGCTCCAGGACAGTGCCAGCAACCGTCCATCATGTAAATTCTTTGGGTTGAGAGGATGTCTTCAGCCGGCACAACTTGAGAATTTCCGCAAGCCACAGTAAAGGAAATTAAATTTTGGATGAGCCTGAGTCCAGCCTACCTGGGCCCACCTGTTGTATGCAACTGTGCCATTCATGAAAGCTTTTGGTAATCTTGGTGGAAAGTTCCAAGTTTGAAAGATAAGCCATACAGCTAAATTTTAAATAGATTATAGTGGAGAGAGGGTTCAGTAGGAGCACTGTGAGGAGCAGATTTCAGCAGTCTTGGCAGGAGGGGATGAGAAAGTAGATAAGGTAATAGAAATAAAACAAATAAAGATGATTTTTTTGATTGGACTAACTTTTTTTTTATATTTATTTATTTATAACTTTCAAATAAAATTCATAAGAATACATCTTGCTGCATGAAACACAGAGAAGAAAGATTATTCAAAATGAACATCCTTATAAAATATCTAAAATCTTAATCCCCTTTCTTAGACCACAATAATAATAGGGGTAGTCAATGTATATAATAAGGAGAAATTAAAATACATAATCATCATGGGGAAAAGGCTTAGCGTGATTCAACGGACCTAAATTATTAAACAGTCCCCTTTTCCAATCATTCCTTAATACCTAGAAACTGCTTCAAGTGTTCTGGAGAATAAAATGTATATTTGGCACCCAAATACCTAACCAGGCACTTAGGGATATGCAAGAAGAAATGTAGCACCTAACTTTATTGTCTCTTGACGTAATAAAAGAAAATCCTTTCTTCGCTCCTGACTAGTCTTAGAAACATCAGGATACAACCTCTTGAAATATAATTTCAAGATCAATATTTGCATCCTGTTCAAAAACAAAAGACACCAAAAGAGTAGCTCTCTCCGTGTCAGCTGTTAAAGTTTGTTCAAGAAGTAAAGACACATTTTTCAAAGTCAATCTGAGGCTCTTGAGCTTTCTTTTTTCCTGATTCCTTTTGTGAAGCCTTTCTGTTTGGCAAATAGTAAATTTTATTAATTGGAGGAATATTGTTTAGAGGTATTTTTAAATTCTCAGTTAAGTATCTTTTAAGAAAATCAATAGGTAGAACTCCTGGAGCAAGAGGAAAATTCAGGAAGCGAAGATTTAACCGCCGATTATAATTTTCTATCTGTTCAAGTTTCCTATGAGTTAAGGTATTATCCTTAATTGTAGCTACTTTGAACTGCTGCAATTGTAGTATCTCTTCCTGTGTTTGCCTGGCCTGGACAGAAAACTCCATTTTCATCGAGTCCATAGTCTTAGTTAAACTATCCAATTTAGTTGCAATATTAGATACCTCTTCTGTGGATTTTGGACATTTTAGTCTCCATCTATTGGAGTAGCTGCCAGATATCATTCAAGGAAACCTCAGTGGGAGCTGGTACTATCTCAGCCCTCTTGATTGTAGCCATCAGCTGTTCTGCCGTTGACGCTGTGCCCTCGCTGGGAGACCCCGTGCATCCACTTCCTGGATCACGAGTCTCTTGCCCCAGAGCCCCGGTTACAGCTGGACACGGAGGGTTAAGGAAGGCGGAGGTGAGAGAGATGTTTCAAGGCCCAAAAGGGCGATAGGCTCTCCCAAACCTACATCCAACGCCGGGCTATTCAAACCTCCGGTTACTTGTGTCGTCGTTGATAGAGCTGCAAAGAAGCGATCGACTGTCTGCTGGACTGGGGTAAATGCTAGTGCCGGCGATGGTATGGCCGTAATCACCCCCTTCCTCTTCGTATGCGGCATAGTAGCAATGCTGAAAAATTACAGCGATCGAACAACAGTTAATGAGGATGGGAACTCCAGCAGTTGCCAGGTCTTAACTGCGTCTTAATCTCATGCTCACACGCCGCCGCCGCCATCTTGACTCCCCGTCTTCCCGAGTGCACAGCTTCTCCTATTGGACTAACTTAATACATTTTTTGACTAGCATTCAAAGCCAGAGCCTTCTTCCTCTGATTGACAATATGAGCAAAGATGACAATATCAGAATATATAAATGAAATATGGACCAGGGGCATTTTCAATTTTGACGTCCTAAGTCTGATTTTGACCATTTTCATCCCAGAAAGACATTCAAAACTTTTTGTTTTTCAAAAATGACTATTTGCTAGATGTTTTAGAGCTCAGTCTGCCCGACATTCAGCAGTATTTAGCTGGCCGGGAAATGGCTTCTAGTAAGCTAAATGACTCTAAATAGGCTAAACCGCCTGGTGACTGCCTAATGTTGCATGACACAGCTCCATGTTTCACTGCCAGTATTCATTAGCTAACCGGTTACATCTAGTGGTCATATAGACTTGCCTAAAAAAGTAGGTCTATCCTTGGCCAACTGATGAATATTGCTGTGGCTGCATATAACCTGGAAATGCAATGCCAGTGGCTGAATACAACCCCGGCATTGAATATCTAGGTTTACTGCCAACTGTGGGAAATAGCCAGGGTTGCCTCCCACGAGTCTGAATCAGCCCCAAGTATGTCTATCTTTTAGGACCAATTAAAAAAAAAAGAAAAAATAAATCCAAGGGAAAAATACACAAAACAAGCTATTAAAGATATATGGGGGGGGGGGGGGGTAGGGGGGGAGGCAGAATTCTTAGTAGACTGGCCACATTTACATCCTGGCAGAGCAGTGTGGTACCCTATGGGGACACTGCGGTGAACTTCACATAAAAAATTGCCAGATACACATTTCATTGTTACCCCCTTACAATTGTATGGAAAGTCCTCCAAAACCCACCAAAAATCTACAGTATCCAACTGTACACCACAATAAGAACTCTTATGCCTACAGGTGTCACCTTTATGTAGGTACATTAGGTTTATGCTGGGTTTTGAAAAATATATACTCCTCTATCACAAGTGCACCAGTTAGAGTAATACGTGGGCCTGGGTCCCCTTCTCTGCAGTCCATTGCATCGAATCATTAAGCTGCAAAATATAACACCCCTATAAACGAAAAAGTAGTTCGCTACCAGGAAAATGGTTCCCCCAAATTTATTTATATGTAAAGGAGGAGGTGTCAGTAAATGAAAGTGCCACCCAGGCACTAACTGAGACAAATTAGAGTCTAAAATAGCTCAGTTGTCACCTAACATTTCTCATTTTAATGTTTATTAATTTTCATTTTCATGAATCAACAAAAATCAACATTTTAACAGTTACATTTCAAATAAAATAAAAAGTAAAATATAATTAAATCATTAATAAAGGTTTCAATTGTACTGTTATTTTAGTCCACTATATTTGAGGATAGAGCCTTAAGAAAAATCGGTATAATTGTAATTCACTAAACATTCTTGGGTAAACAAAGAGTAGACCTGAATCACACCTAGGTCCCTACTAATTAATTAAGAGCCTTCCTGTTGCAAGTTGTTCGGGATAACAGCAGTAGAAACCTCATTAGCTGAAATAAATCTTGACATTGTGAAGATTCAAAAAATACATATCTAGTTCCCTAGGAAATTAATTATACATTTACATGGAAATCTAAGTACAAACGTTGCCCCCAATTTTAACACCTGGGGGCGGAGAATTAAGAATTGCTTCCTCTTTTTCTGGGTTACTCTAGATACATTGGGATACATTCTAATTTTAGTCTTCATAAATTCTTTATCTTTAAATTTAAAAAACATTTTCAGTAACCAATCCCTATCAGATTCCAATGCTAGTTGAACAAAGAGCGTAGCCACTGTCATCTGATCTTTCTAAAATATTAGTCAAATCTAGTACATCCAAAGTTCCTTCCGCAAGATCCTGTTGTTCTTCAGCTATTTTCTTCTTTCCAGTTGGAAGATAATAAATTCTAACCACTGGTGGGTAAGATGTTTGTGGTATTTTCAAGACTTCAGTGAGATACTTTTTGAAGAGGTCAAGTGGTGAAACCAATTGCAATTTAGGAAAATTAATTAACCTCAAATTTTTACTTCTTGACGCATTCTCCAGCATCTCAAGTTTAAAATTAATATTCCCATTATCTTTCATTAATAGCTGATTTTGCACAGTCAAAGTATCTAAATTTTGTTCTATGTTGCAGGACTTCTGTCTCCATTTTTATCACCCTTTGATGTAATTTTTTAGTGTCCAGTAATATTCCAGAACAATAAGAAGTTAAATTTTGCATCTGAGTTCCCAGTGAGGTCTGCAATTCGGAAATAGCTTCCCAAATTGAATTTAGATCTATCACAGCTGGTTTTTTCAAAGGAACTATTGCAAATGATTTGATTTTCACAGTACCTGAGATTTGCTGTTCTGGAGATTGACTCTGCTGATCCTTACCAAGCTTGCAATCTCACGCTGTGGCCGTTGTATTCCTCCGGCGGGTCAAGACATTCTGGACATCCTGATCTTCCCCCTCTTCACTGTCCTCCGAATTTGCCGCCTCACTTGCCTCTCCCGTCGCACTCAGCGACGAACATAGGCGTGACTGCACTGGCGTGCTGCGCTCCTCCGGGAGAAGCTGATCTGCCTCAAAGGAGGTTCCCCGAGTTACCGTCAAACTCGCGCCTCCAGCCAAGGCTCTCTCCTCCGGCTCTCCGCCTGGGCGTCGCTCGACAAAAAAAAATCCATTGGGCCAGGTAAATTACCTCCAGACCCGGGCTCCGAAGGGGAAAACCCGAGTCTTTGACTTTCGTTTCACCATAATCAATTCACAGACCCGACGGCGTTCCCTCCGAGTTCTTCAGGTCGCCATCTTAGTTAGGCTCCTCCTCTTGTCACTAACATTTCATATCATTTCACTCCACCTAAAAACGCAAACTATGTGCACAACCTTGAAGGCATGAAAACAAGACAGTGTGAAAAAATAATAAATGGAAAACAGTGTCCCTGGTAGAGAACTGCAAAAATTAGCCTATACCCACTAAAGCCAATTGCTTAATACAAAAATAAAGCCTTGCCTTTTATGCAACCCTGGATCACTTCAACGCATCTGTCGTGGCCCCATTTCAAAACTCATCCTCAGGGATCTGCTGCGTCTAATTTTCACCGCATGACAGAAATGATAGTTGAAATTTCTGCGTCGTTTTAAACTCTCATTTGTCTCAGTTTAGTGCCTGATGGCACTTTCATTTACTGATACCTCCTCCTTTACTTATATAGGTTGTCCCCGAGGTTACAGATACCAGACTTCAGTACGACTCATACTTAAAAAATGTGGTTACAGCTTCATTTGATTTCACTGAGCAATATTTCCAGTGGCCTAGACCAGTGTTCTTCATCCGCCGGTCCGCAGAAATTTCCTGCTTGTCCACAGGGCCGGCAAGTGCATTGGACAGTGCTCTTCAGCTGCCGGTCCACGGTACAATCGATTGCGGTGTTGTCTTCAGCCCGGCTCCCTCTTCCTCAGTGCTGCAGTGCACAGAGCCATGGGCAGAGGCTCCTATGCGCGTCCTGCGCCTGAATCAGAAGCCTTCTCTCTGATGTCACAACATCAGAGGCAAGGCTTCCAGATTGAGGCGCGGAATGCGCGAGGAGCTGCTGCCCAAGGCTTTGTGCACTGCAGCACTGAGGAAGAGGGAGCAGGCCCGAAGATAACACCCGGGGGCAGGCCAGAAGGCAAGGCACAGCATGGAGGGAGGGAGACAACAACGGTAGGGGGAATGATTTATTTTTTAATTAGTGATTGATTTACATCTGCTGTCTGTTCAGGAAGAAATGCATTTGTTTTGTTTCCTCTCGGGTTGTACTGCATGCAGAGTCTTGCATCTTAGGGTTTGTTTGTATATATTAGTACTTATAGTTTTTGGTCCCGTATTTGCATGGGGTTATCTGTGTTCTGGTAGGAATGAATATTGAGAAGCATACAGTGTGCTTTGTGTAGTTTAATTTTGTGGTTAACCATTATGTGTTGTTAATACGATTATATTGTGTGTATGTATATATGAAAATGAATGGAAAAAAATGGTGTTATAATTAGTACTATTATGGGGGCGGGGTCTAGGGGCAGAGATTGGGTGGATATGGGCGGGGTCTGGCCCACGACTTAGTCCAGTGTTCTTCAACTGCTGGTCCGTGGACTGGGCCGGTCCACAAAATAATTATTTTGTTTCCATTTGGTCCATAGGTGTCAAAAGGTGGAAGAACACTGGCCTAGACTCATACACTTCTGCAGCAGATTCAAGAATGATGCATGGCCTATTAAGAACAGTTTTGTGGTTGTGCATGCTGTAGCTTAGAAGGAAAACTAGTAGGGACAGTCGGCCCTTTTGTCAGCTGGGAGCAAGAATAATAAAATCTACAAGTTCTGAGTTATATGCAAATCCAACTTAAGAACAGGGGACTGCCTGTAATAATTTTAATAGTGAACTTCTTTTTCTTCATTGTAGGGGAGTTATATTTTGTAGGACTTTGAGTTTCTTCCCTATTTCTGGTTTGTTATTTGGCTGTAATAGGACTAGCCATAATATCTGCAGCTGTCATACAGGATGGTATGTTCTGTTTATTTAACTCTTTGGGGGTGGGGATGGTGGGAAGAGGGTCTGTGACCACTTGTGAGAGTAAGTTGGGTATGTCTTAATTCCTTCAGTGGTTATCTGGCCAGTTTGGGCACCTTTTTTGGCACTTATTCATTATTGAAATAAGCCTAGCTTCAATCGTCCCATTTTTTGGCCCTGAACATTTTACAATGTTCCATTGTTGCAGAAAAAATATCCAAAACTTAAGCCCGCCCTAGTCCCCACCCAAAACACACCTCCAACATGCTCCCTTGAGATTTAGATGCACTGCAGACAACCTGCCTAGAAAAGCATCTTAAACATGTGTTTCAAAAATAGCGATTTGAAAACTTGGGGGGAAAGATGTCCATCTACCAATTTGTGCTGCTTTTTGTACATTTTTCTGTTTTGAAAATGAGCCCAAAAAACATTACAGTACATGCTGGAGTATGAGGGTATATGAATCTCAAAGGGAAAAAGTAAAGGTGAAAGATGAGAAGCAGGACGAGATGAATGGGTAATTAGAAGGTGAAAAATCAGTTTAATTTTATGATTTATAATGTGACAGAAGACTTGGATCTCTCTTAAGTCATGTCTCATTGGTGTCAGAATATTTTTTATCATCTTAATTTCAAAGATCTTATGCTCCTGGTTTGTTCTTAGTATTCTGACCATAAATTCATTGATACTGTGATCTGGTCCTGACCCATAGAAGTGTCACTTTGGTTTGCTTTGTGGTGTCCGATGTGGCATATCCCCCAAAATAGCACCCTTCTTCATATTTTACATAATAAGAGCTCTCGCAGAATAAATCTCTTTAATTACCCATCCCTGAAATCATGTCTTTACAAGAAGTTCCTAGACAGAATGTTATCATTCCAGGCAGCCAAACTGAACACATGGCTCGTAAAACCCATTCTCGAGGCCACTCCTTTCGCTGACTTCAGAAAATCACTGAAGACCCGTCTCTTTAACAAATTCTAATCCCAATTCTTGTCCAATCCCCCTCAGCTATCCTCATCCCAATCCCCAATTCTCTTGATTTTAGATTAACTCATCCTTCTTCCCATTTGTAAAGGTATTCCACCCAAATTGTTTTCCCCTGCACCCCAATCTCCGACTAGATACTTCCTTTTGATTCAAACTATCTTGGTTCTCTTCCATTTGCAATTTTGTATCCCAGAAAGTACTTTTTCAGTTTCCCTTACATCTCTTACTCTCATTGTATATATCTTGTTGTAAACCGCTTTGAACTTATGGTTATAGCGGTATATAAGAATAAAATTATTATTATTATTATTTTCTGCATTAAATATGATATATTACTTTGAGGAAGAACACGAGTAGAATCCCTTTCATTGAGTGGTCCTTTTACTAAGGCGCGCTACCATTTTAGTGTGTGCTAAACGCCAACACGTTCATTATATTCTATGGACGCGTTAGCATTTAGCGTATGCTTTTAGCTTTTTTGGCTAGCGGGCCTTAGCAAAAGGACCCTTGAATGTTTTTCCTCAAGCGGGAACTTTAAGGTCCCTTTAATACAGGTTGGCACAGTTTGCAGATAGGTATGTTACAGGGACTTGTGCCATTCCTTTTCTGTTTAAAAAAATTTCTACTACTACTCTTATTATTTCTACAGTGCTATCAGACGTACACAGCGCTGTACAGAGTCCACAAAGAAGACAGTCCCTGCTCGAATGAGCTTACAATCTAAACAGACAAACAGGATGTTATAGATTACAGTTAACCTGCTGGCTGGGTCGGAGAGCAGTGGGGAGTAGGGTTATGGAATGAAGGCTATATTAGGGATCTACATATTTATTACCTTTTAAAGTGAACTAACATAGGCAACCACGCTATTTTATCCGAGAGTAAGTAAAGGTTTTGGTGGTGTGATTAGAAAGAAAGGGACAGCTTTTGCTCAGGTTATAAAAAACAACACTTTGTAGCAAAAAACAACACTTTCTAGCAATGTTTTAGATATGTGTCCATAAAAAAAGGAAAATCTATTTATTTTTTTGAAAATATTTCTATTCTGTTCATTCCACAGTTCACAGTGGATCACAATTATAGACGTGCATAATCAAAAATACAATAAAATCAAGAACATAATAGAATAATATGAGAATTGAAGACAAGGGAATGGGAAGATGGCAGTGAAATACAGAGAAATGAAGGGACAATATCATTAGCAGCAACCTTGGAATTATGTACCAGAGGATTCATATCACTATTGCCCACCACACATACATATCAGTGCACACATTGCATTGAAATAAATGCACACAAATCTCTGCATGCACATTTCTACATGCATATTTTTTGGCGAGAAACATGGGATCTCTGGAGGTTGGGCGAAGTTCAGCCTGATTTATAAGGATAACAGAGTGAGAGGGATATCCATGATCAGTTACAAACACAAAACAGGACACGCATGGATGATTTTATGAGGTTGTCTAGATGAGAAGACAATGATGGATATTTTAGAAATAAGCTTGGAAAATATGGAGTCTCTTAAAATATCATGTATTAGATTGTCTACCCTTAGTTTGGTTTAAGGACTCACATTCCATAGTACAATACACTTATAATGTTTTTTTGTATAGTCAGAGGTTTTACCTGATGATGGTCTGAAGGTCCATACAAAAATATACTAAAAAAACTATATACAAAAAACATTATAAGTTGTATTGTATTATGGAATGTGAGTCCTTAAACCAAACTAAGGTAGACAATCTTAATACATGATATGATTGAAGACACAACTGAGGCACATATTTATATATTTATATGTCTCTTAAAATATGCAGAGCATTATCACAGAAAAAAAAAGTTAACAAAAAAGAGCAGCATTGCAAGAGGGTTCGCACATGTAAGTTTGCATTACATGAACGTGTAAGTGCTGAAAATACTTACATACCTGCATTAAACATGTATCTCACAGGTGGGCATTGTTGCATGCTAGGCCCCTGCCTAGATCTGCAGGCAGCGCTAACAGCGACCTTCTCAAGCTTGGATGGCCTCCCCCTGGAAAAATGAGGAGGCCCTTCAGGAGTTTCGAACTCAGGCTAACGCCTGATATATTCAGCAATGCTATATAGACAGCCCAACCTACTGGAACAACTGACTAACTCAAACTACCTCAACCAGACACAGGAGAACCCACACACTATTCACACACCCGCCCTACCAAAAATGTCAAACGAAGAGGAATGTACAACAACCTACTAGCCACTAGCAAAACTGGACAGGCAACTCACAAAATCTCTGCTATCCTCGACCACAGACTACAAAACCTTTAAAAAGAAACAAAAACCCTACTCTTCAAAAAGTACATTACGGTAAACCTTTATAACAGAACCAGACCCCCCCCAAACTTCCACCCAAAACACCCATCTACATAGCAAATCAGAAATATTCAAACCCACTCATTAGACATTTACTAGTATCTTGACAATTCTCTTGTAATCCATCGAATGTATTTCGTAACATCATGACAATTCTTGTGTAATCTGCCTTGAACCATAAGATACGGCGGAATAGAAATCACTAATGTAATGTAATATAGTGCAAATGAAATATGTCTCCCAGGAGACAATGTCCATTCATAAGGTTTGAATTTTATTTGGACCTTAAACTGGTCAATATTCAAAGTAGTCACTTTAATAAAGCATGAAAGTAAGCTGGCAAACACAAAAAGGTCATCATTCTATTTTAGTAACAAAATCAAGGTAATGCACAAAACCCTTTCCTTTTCCTTTGGCTTTTCAGATTCCTTGGAGAAAGTTCTCTTCACTAGGGAACCAGGTTAAAGTTCTTTCAGTGCAAAAGGTTTCCTCCCCTTCATACAGGTGAATGAATCCCATAAACTTTAATCATGAAAAGAAAGAAAAAAAAACCAAACAAACAAGCAGCAAAAACTTTCAGGCATTTAGTCCAAAAAGTCCTGCACTGCAGATTACTTGTGCTTCTAGGCTTGAACAGTTTTGAACCAGTAGTAGTAAAATATAATGTTCTTATAACACAGTTGAAGCAGACATAAACTGCACTAACTTTCAAACCCGCTCCAACCTGGGGTTTCAGAAGCCTCTGCCACCTTAGCTCCAGCAGTACTTAATGAGATTATCTGAAACAGGTAAATAATGGCAAACTCTATTCAACAGATAACACAGCCTTTGACCAGCCTTAGAACAGGCAGGAAAAGTCCCAGCAAAAGAAAAGTCAAATGCAAACAAACAAGCCTCCTTCTTTTCCTATGGAAGGAAAGCCCAGCTTATCTTTCAAGAGGGAAAAAAAAACCTTCCACAGAGCTTACTTGCAAACAGCCAGTATTTCTTTCTGTTCCTTGGTTCAGGACTCAACTTCCATGGAGTCGTGTAGCAGTGGCAGTGGTAATGAAAGTTCGCCTGTGTCCAGCAGTTCTCCGACCTCTAAGCACAGCGGTTCCTCTTCAGCCATTTCATATCCTACTCATTCCATAGTTCCTGAGGGATGTGCTTCCCCTCAGCTTCCTGTGGTGCCTCCTGTTCTAAAGTCCTGTTCTCACTCTTGTTCTGACTCCCCTGTTGCTTCAAAGCTTTCTGTTAAGTAATTCATTGCCCCACCCTCTTCTCCTAGGGAGGGGGATGGACTGTAGCTCTCTGGAAACCAGAGCATGGCTCACCTTGGGCTCCCTGTACTGACCTCTCCTGCTCTGCCTCTATAAAAGAGGGGTAGTCAGCCATTTCTATATCTGTGCTGTTTACCTGGTCAGCTCTTCTGATCAGAGACCGAGTTTTATTTCTACTCTTCCCTGAGGCGAAGCCAGGACTGGCAATGGGTTCATCACAGCATGCACATATTTACACATGTAGCTTATAGAATATTATAAGTTATGTTTTTATCAAGAATGTAATGTGTACACACTTATGCCAGCTCTATGGCTGGCATAAGTGCTCATCTCTAAGCATATACATTTGTATATACACAATTACGCTAATATTCTATGAAGTAAAGCAGATGCTTGCCTTCCTTTTTAGAATAGGTGCTTTCTGGGTGCTTATAGATAGGCACACTGTTATAGAATTATTACTCTGTCCAATCACTAGGAGAAAACCCTTTTAGCCTAATTGAAACTTAAATATTTGACCAAATAGGGGTTATTTCCATTTAGAAAGCTCTGATCAGCTAATCTACCGTAATTCTTCCAACTCAAGAAATGAAGAAATACGGGAGTGGTTTGAAAGGTTAAAAAAAAAAAGTTAAAACAAATATTTAAAAAAACTAGTTGTATTTTTCCATCCCATCGGAAAAATAGATTTTGTCAAACTTAAAAAATATTTTTTTTTTACCCAAACTTTTCAAACCACCCTCATAGAGAAGAGTCTTTTTGATCAATTACAGAAGCTTGAATTAGGTAATATATAGGGCTTTATTGTTCTGTTTTTAAAAAGTGCATACTTCTGAAACACATCCTTTGTACATTCATCCTCCATGGGGCTATAAACCAGGAAGGCCTCATCATAGAAAATTCAGAAACTGGAAAGGGGATGGGATTTAATATAATGCCTTTCTGTGGTTAGAATCAAAGAGACTTACATGTTGTATACAGGCATTTATTTTGTAACCACGTCAATAGGGGTTAAGTGACTTACCCAGAATCTCAAGGAGCTGCAGTTGGAATTGAACACAGATCTCCTGGTTTTCAAGCATTAACCACTAGGCTACTCCTTCACTTCAGATGGGGGGAGTCACTTTCTTCTAGAGTGAGGTGGAGTTTGGCATTGGTGTTTGATTATTAGAAAAGTAAAAGTTGTAAACTTTTAAATATAGATCTATTGGAAACCTACTGCCATCGCTAAGAAATATATTATGAGCTCTCATTCAACCTGCTCACATTGGTTGAAATCTACTAAAACATCTTCAAATGTATACATTTTCAAAGAGATGTTCATTTCCTTTTCATTGTAATAACTTCTGAAAAAATATTTGAAAAACAGGGAATCGTAAGCAATGAAAAAAAATGGATTCATATTTAATATGGGATTTTTCTTTTTCCTGCTCTTCCAGAATTTGTACCAAAACAGGTTCCTCGGCCTGGCTGCCATGGCATCGCCATCAAGGAATTCTCAGAGCAGACGCCGGTGCAAAGAACCTCTTAGATATAGCTACAATCCTGACCAGTTCCAGAACTTGGATATCAGGAACAACTCTCATCAAGCAGTAACGATTCCTCGATCCACCAGTGACACAGATCTGGTTACGTCTGATAGTCGATCAACTCTAATGGTCAGCAGTTCTTATTATGCTATCGGGCACTCCCAGGACTTAATCATATATTGGGATATAAAGGAAGAAGTGGATGCAGGTGATTGGATTGGAATGTATCTCATTGGTAAGGGTATTCTCTTTTCTAGCAATTTTCTTCTTTTCACATTGTAGTGCATGTACCAGTTTCATTTTAGCCATCAGTTTTAATGTATGAATTTAAAGAAGAGTGCTCTGAATATTTTTGACCTGCAGTAGGACAGGTCCATATCAAAGCCAACCAGAGCATGGTGATTCTATTCTATAAGACCATCCCCATGCCATTCTTTAAAGAGAAAGGGAAAAATCAGAGTATGAATGGGCACAACCACTGACCCTCAAGCCTTGCATTGAAGAATGCTGGTGTAGAAGGATCGAGGTTGACATAGACACTAAAGAATGACATGGGATAGTTTCCTGAAGTACTGAGACAGACCGAAGGTCCATCAAGCCCAGTATCCTGTTTCCAACAGTGGCTAACCTAAGTCACAAGTACCTGGCAGAAACCCAAATAGTAGCAACATTCCAGAGAGCTCATATTGTGATGTCATAATGCCTCATTCCACCAATGCCTAAGAGTCAAACTCATCAGTAATGTGACAATGGCTTGATTGTCCTATACTTGGCTTACGTAAGAGCATAAGATTTGCCATAGAGAATGACACTGGGACCATTGTCCCCATCCCTGTGGTTAACCACGGGAAACCATCCCCATGTCATTCTTTAAGGAGAGAGGGAAGAATCAGAGTATGAATGGGCACAACCACTGACCCTCAAGCCTTGCATTGAAAAATGCTGGCGTAGAAGGACCGAGGTTGACATAGACACTAAAGAATGACACGAGATGGTTTCCCGCTGTTATCCGTGGGGACAGGAACAGTGACATATTCTCTCACTATGTCATTCTCTACGAGTATTCTCATCCTTAGTCACTATTTGCCCTTCCTCTGCCAGTGTTTAAGCACTGTTTTGTTCTCTCTTCATCATATCTCATTTTTGTTGGTGATTTCAACATCCATATTGTCCCCTTTAAATCCCTCAGTGCCAGTTTCATTTTCTCCTGTGGCCTGATCCAGTTTGTCTCATCTACTCAGTCTTGCCCTTGTACTTAGCAATGATATACCCTCATTTTCATGTTTGTACAAGAAATTCTCCTTCTAATTTCAATATAATTTTCTTTATTCAGCCCTTCGTTACATGACCAACCAGGAAATCACTGTAACCCAACACTTTCTCTAAAACAGAAAACAGGTCCTTCACTTTCTTTGATCCCGTTTCTGTCTTTTCATAGAGAAGAAATGCAAAGAGAAAATGAGAGAGAGAAAAAAGAGTACATATAGATTTGCTCTCAGCTTGTAGAATCCTGGTTCTGCGATCAACCTGAATATGCAGGGGCAGGATTTTGGATGCTTGAAGCTATTTCCTTGGGCTTTTAGATTTTGACTCGGGTTTTCTCAGGTTATCCCGGTGGCCATTGCAGGATGTGCGCTGTGTGGCAGAAGCTCTAGAGCAGACATGTCAAACTCTGGCCTGCAGGGTAATATAATTTGGCCTGCCAAACAATTCCTGCTGTGTCTGAGATTTGGCCCACCGTTCCTTCCCTCCCTCCATTAGGCGCAGCTCCGCCAATGTGAAAAGGAGCCGCGTTGAAATCGGAGCCCTGCCACCGCCGCAGCATGTTCTCTCTGCCGCAGTCCCATACATTAGAGGAGGGGCGGGACTGTGGCAGAGGGAACATGCTGCGGTGACGGCAAGGCTCCGATTTCAGCACGGCTCTTCACATTGGCGGAGCTGCGCTGCGCCTGATGACTGCGTCTTTGGCCTAAGTCAGCCTCAGGGATCTTATCAAATAAGGAACTCTGTATCCTACATAATTACAGTATTTTGGCAGAAAGGAGGTAAAAGATGATGGAACCCTTCAAAACTCTCCCTTTTATTACCTGTTTGCTCTCATAACATCTCCCTTGGCTTTCTGTATTGACAAGCCAGCTAGAATATTCCTCAAATCCGTATACTTTTAGAAGAATGCCGGGACAAACTGTAAACACTGCCTTATTTGACAGATATATCACCTAAACAGTAATTACACCAAACACTTTTTCCATTTCTTTTTTTCCTAATATGTCCCCTCTGAAATTCTTAACAAACTGTATTTTGTAAATCGCTACTTTTTTTCTAACATGTCCCCTCTGAAATTCTTAACAAACTGTACATTGTAATTCGCTGCATTTTTTTAAGATTCTACATACTATAATTTCACTGATTATCTGCATATTTAACTTGCTGATTGTCCAGCTCTCTTCAATGTGAACCGCCTAGAAGTCACACAATTATGGCGATATTACATTACATTACATTACGTTACAGATTTCTATTCCGCCATTACCTTTCGGTTCAAAGCGGATTACAAAAAGAGTTATGGAAAAAGGGTTACAAAGGTAGATCAGAGATCATTTCCAAGAGAGGGATAAGAAGGATCAGGGGTAGGGTAGGGGATGGTAAGGGGTATTCATGGTATTAAGCTTTATTAAGGGATTTCTTGAAGAGTATAGTTTTTATTTCATTTCTGAACATCTTGTAGTCTGGGGTTGTTATTAATAGGTTGGAGATTTGGTTATCTATTTTTGCTGCTTGAGTGGCTAGTAGGCCGTCTTATAGTTTTTTCCGTTTTACTTCTTTGATTGGGTATTAAGTGAATGGGGTGTGTGTTTTTCTATGCCTGGTAGAGTTAGTTTGAATGAGGCGGTCGTTTAAGTAGATTGGGCTGTCTCTATTTATAGTTTTAAATAGTATACGGTAGAATTTAAATTGTATTCTTTCCTGGATTGGAAGCCAATGTGAGTTGATGAAAGCCTCAGTAATGTGGTCATGTTTCTTCAGTGAGTAGACGAGTCTCAGAGCTGTAAAGTTATTATTATTATTACCCCTGACTGCTAATTAATGCACCAAATCCATCGTTCAGACTCTACATCCCAGAGCCGGCTTGGGGTTAGAGAAGTTGTAGCCCTATACTTCTACTAAGACTAAGGGGTCCTTTTATTAAGGTGCGCATTTAGCGCATGCTAAATCAGTTAGTGTACCTTAATAAAAGGACCCTTAAGTATCTTAATAAAAAATTTGGCTCACAACTTAGCCTATGTTTAAGATATCATCCCCTTATGTGATTGAGATTGACACCCCTGCTCTAGAGATTTTAAAAATAGTAATTTTGAGAGGTTTGGGTTTCTGACAGTGTGAGTGACAGAGCATTGACAATGTTAGTTAAAATTGTGAAGGCCGCAGAATTTTGGCTTCAAGTTTGTGTGGGTGAGGGTAAACATGGTTGACAAACTGCTTAAACCTAAGGTTTTCAGTACTTTTGTCCTATTCTTAAGTTAACTAAGTAGCCAGTGAACAGAGTTAAATCTGCTCTTGTCAAATAATTCATTAAAGTGGCAATCAGTGAGGCTGTTTTTAAATATGTGACAGCTTCTCTGAACTTAAGAGTTTTAAATCACTGACATTGGAAGTCAAAATAATTTTAAAACCTAAGCTGTAGTTAGCTTGTTATCCTGAGACTGAACCCTTTGACAGGGAATAAAGAGAATTTTTTTTTTTTCTAAATAAAAAAAAGTTTTGGAAGGAAAACTTAATCCAAAAGAGAGTGTTTAAATGGGCTGGTAAGCCTGGTTTAAGTTTTGGTCCAAGCTGAGCCTGATTGAGGCCACTGAGTTATTTAATCTGGAAAAAAACAACCCTGTGTGGTGTTAAAACACTTGCTCTATTATAGCTGTCAGCTCTGATTTGAACAGCTTAAAGAAAAAAAAATGGCTATAATATTGTTCCTGAGGTCCTTAAGGAAAAAATATGTGTCTTGACAGGTGAATGTATGAGGAATCATTTTTTTGTTGTGGGAGGGCTTTAGTAAGGACTTTAATTATCCATTCTTTTAATTAGTTAGGTCCCTTTTTATCAAGCTGCAGTAAAGCGTTTTAGCACGAAATGGCAAGGTAAATGTTTTCATGCTCATTCAATTCCTATGAGCGTTGACCTTGATGGCCCATGCTAAAATGCTCTACCACAGCTTGATAAAAGGGGGGATTAGTTAAAGAATTGGGATGTTTTAGTTTTTATCCTTTGAGTTGTTAAAGATTAAGGAGTAGGTACATATCAGAGACAGAAGAATATAGAAGAAGACTTGCGCTTGAACCTTAAAGAAAGGAGAAGAACTGAAGAAACCAAGAAAGACTGGTAAGACAAAGAATTTTGGACACCACAGAGAGGACTGAGAAAGAGTTAGAGGAGAGAGAGAGAGAGAGGGGAAAAATATACTTACCTGAACTTTGTGCTTCCTCAGTGCCCCCTTCCCCCCAAGATGGCAGCCATCATCTCTTTTCCAACTGAAGATTCCTAACCTCTTTATTATTTCCTTGTATGAGAGGCATTCCATCCCCTTTATCATTGTGGTCACTCTTTGAACCGTTTCTAATTGCGCTATGTCTTTTTAGAGATACGGTGACCAGAACTATGCATAATACTCAAGGTGAGAATGCACCATGGAGTGATACAGAGGCATTATAGTATTCTCGGTCTTATGTACCATCACTTTCTTAATAATTCCTAGCATCCTGTTTGCTTTTCTTGCCACAGCTGCACTCTGGGCAGAAGATTAGTAACATTATGGGTCATAGTAGAATACAACCATAAATTCATTATTATAATAGTAAATATATTGATTATTGATATAATTTTAATGGGCTCCCGGATACGTTTAATATGTTCATTTCTATTAAATTGGGGGGCAATATTAGCTTCAGAAATGGAGATTTAATCCTGTTAAATGTTTCTATGACAGTGTGATGTTTTGTATTGCTAAAGCTGTCAATAGTAAAATTTAGGTGAACATTATCTATAGTGGGTGAATAATTTTGTTGGAAAATTCCAAATGAAACACCTTGATATGACAATGGATCTAAGGAGAACAACATTTCTTGGATTTTACTCCAGACCTGAGACCAAAAAGTTTGGATTATAAGGCACTAAAAGAGCATATGATCAAGAGTTCTGTCTGCTGTAACACAATGCCAGCATATCTTAGAATAAAATGAACTTATTATATTTAATCTTACTGGTGTCCAAAGAACTCTACTGTATGTGTTAGAAAATAAAGCATCGGATGAGTAGAAGCTGTTCTACATATTCAGATCCATTTAGATAAAAAGTTTGACCAATTCTTGTACATTATTTGAGAACATAAGAATAGCCTTATTGGGTCAGACCAATAAGGTCCATCTAGCCCAGTAGCCCGTCCTCACGGTGGCCAATCCAGGTCACCAGTACCTGGCAAAAAACCAAATAGTAGTAACATTCCATGATACCAATCCAGGGCAAGTAGTGGCTTCCCCCATATCTGTCTTAATAACAGACTAGGGACATTTCCTTCAGGAATTTGAGTTTGCAGTTCCACCAACCAAATAGATTGAAACAGACATCTTTGTTAATTTCCCTTGATTTTGAAGTATTTTGTATCAGTTAGATGCCTCTTGGCCCAGTGATGATATTTCAGTGCACATAGACTTAGGCCTCCTTATACGAAACTGCGATAGCAGTTTCTAGCGTGGGGAGCCGCGCTGAAAGGTCCACGCCGCTCCTGACGCTCATTGAGTTCCTATGAGCGTCGGGAGCAGCGCGGGCCATTCAAGGCGGCTCCCCGCACTAGAAACTGCTATCGCAGTTTCATAAAAGAGTGGGTTAATATGATTGGTTCTTCTGTATCTGGCAATTGTGTCCTAAACTTAGCCTTTATCATATGCTTAAATTGCAACCATTTAAAGCACTGACAGAAGGATATGGTGTATTTTCTTCTTATGTCTGTGAAGGATAATAATTTGTCATTTTGATATGTCTTCAGTTACATAAATGCTTTTATGAACCCAATTTTGCCAAATAATGGGTTTGCCGTCAATTTTGAAGTTTGTATTATACCAGATAGGCCAGAGGAAAGAATATATTTATAAATAAACACAGTGATCCCCCCGAACTTCCCTGGCAGGAGAGATGCCCACAAAGATCTGTTTCCAATCACTAGCATGTTGCAATTTGACAGCCACGCTACAAGTGGCCTCAGCAAAGGGGAAACCCATGCACATTGGTGTAGCAAGGGTGAGAAGTGCCTGGGGCAGTGATGCCCCCTCCCCCCTCATCTCATCCCCCTGCTCCTTCCTAGATCTCCATGCCACACGCGTGCCCTCCCTTCCCTTCCCCTGCCCCTCTAGTTTTTCTTCGCCATTAGCAACAAGAATATCAACCCGCTCCTTGTTACCTTATCGGCTCTCCCTTTGACATCACTTCCTTTGCACGGCACCCAGAAGTGACATCAGTGGGATAGATGTCACGAGGAACACGATGAAGTTGTTGATCACAGCAGGAGATACGGGGGAAGGAAAGGGGATGCGAGCATGGCGAAGGGAGGAGTGGGAAGAGGCAGGGGTCAGAGGAGGAGGGGTGCCAGCACCCCCACCAACATGCCCCCCCCTTCCTACGCCACTGCCCATGCACTAATAATAGCGTTGGCTACTTTTTAGTACAGCTTAGTAAAAGGACCCCTAAATGTTTGCAAATTCATAATATACACTTCTCCTTCTGTATTCGCGGGGGTTAGGGGCAGAGCCAGTCCACAAATAGAGAAAATTCGCAAATAACTTTTGGGCCAACTCTTACCCACCCCCGGACCTTACCTGGTGGTCTAGCGGTGACACGGGACAGGAGCGATCTCCCTACACTCCTGCCCCGTGCAGAGCCATCATCAAAAATAGCTGCTGTGATTTCCTGTGGTCTCATGAGACTACTACGGGAACTCACGGCAGCCATTTTCGATGATGGCTCTGCACGGGGAAGGAGTGTATAGAGATCGCTCCTGTCCCGTGTCACCGCTAGACCACCAGGTAAGGTCCGTGCATGAAGTTGCCACCAGAGCTGCATCCACGGCTGAGGGCTGTGCTCCTGGGGCGGCTGCTCACCTCCAATTGCACATCCTCACCCCGATCCAAGTCCCGGGGCCATTTCTAGTTGATGTGGGCTGCCTCTGAGTGATTCAATAGGGGGGTGTCCCGGGCCAAAAACTGTGATCGCTGAAACCGCGAATAGGGAGGGAGAAGTGTATTCTCAGCATTACTGTTTATTCCAAATGGTTATTTTTTTATGGTTGCAAAACCTAGCACCCTGATACCTAAGTACTTGTATCCAATGGCACATGCCTGGGCAAACATTAGTCTCATTTCAGATTTCCTTCATTAATGTACCAGCAGGAATAAACCTATGTGAAGCCAAAAAGAAATCTTTATCCTCTATTAGTTCTATTTACTAACGTTCCATCCCCTTCATCTTAAATTACCCTCCCCCACTTTTACAAAACCGTGAAAGCGGTTTTTAGCACCAGCTGGTGCGCTGAATGCTCTGCACTGCAGTTTTGTAGAATGGGGGAGGGGTGTTAATTACAGATGTTGCTGTCTTTTGAAAACATGTAAAGCATGAGTATCTGAGCTAGCTTTTAGTAATAAACTACAGTGCAATTAATTTAATTGAATGATCTCTTTTATTTTCTATTTGCTTTATTATTATAATTTGCAGTATATTTTGTGTGGTAGTCTTGCTCTGTTTTAAAATACAACAATCAAACTTACCAGCATTTCTAGATAAACTTTTAATACCATATACACCATTGAGAACTTTACGATCTGCAGATCATAATTTACTCGTAATTCCGAAAAATGCTTGAGTACCTGAATAAATTCATGTAAACCGTTCTGAACTCCCCTGGGAGAACGGTATAGAAAAAATTGAATAATAATAAAAAAAAAATTCCCTCCCTAAAAGTCATTAATACTCGAAGAAACGAAATATTCACAATTTATGCTCCGCAGCTATGGAACACTTTGCCCTCTTATCTTAGAGAAGAACAAAAGCTCGATCACTTTAAGTCTTTTTTTATTTAAAGATGCTTTTCACACTTAAGTATCAAATGTATGATACTTCTTTTAAAGAAGTATACAACTCTGGAGACATCAGAGATTGCCCCTGTCAATCCTTTAGGTGCTTCTCTAGACTCCTTTCTTTACTATAACTATCGTAGTTCAACTCTTTTCCCTGTCGTATCATGTTTGTCCTTGTGTGATTTGAGATGTATTCTTATTTTATAATAATGTACCCCATTTTAAAGTGTACATCGCTTAGAAGTATTATAAGCGATATAATCAAATTTTAAATAAACCTGAAACCTGATATTGCTTTTCTAAACTACATTGTAGCCTTTGAGGAGAGGCAGACTATAAACTAGATGAATAAAAAAGGAAATTTCTCCTTTGAAAACAAAGTCTGGGGTAAAATGCACCTGCTGATTTTACATTTAGGTGTACTTCTTGAAAATTGTCCCCTTGGTGCAAGTGAAAATCTAACTTAATTGTCAGATGCGCTGCCAGTGTAATAACTGTGTCTTCTAAAGGGATTTTCTGTTATCAGTAGTTATGAGAAGATAAAAGCTGCATTTATTAGTAGGTTGCACCATGTACAGCTGATCTAAGATCTCATTATATACTGAAAATTGTTATTTTTAGGGATTTCTAGATTGTAAATTTCAGTGTTTATTTTCCAGCTAATTAGGAATTCTTTGAAAGTATAAAAGTGTTTTCCCAGAGCAGATTTCACCACTGGGTACTCTTCTAGTTGAATCAAATACATAAAATTTGTTCAGCGTAAGAGTCATGAGCATGATAAAGCACAAAAGCAGAATGAAAAATCCAAAATAGGCAAGTGGAGAGGTAAGAGACTATGGGGCTCATTTTCAAAAAAGAAAAACATCCAAACAGTGGCATAAAGGGGCAGATAGACATTTTTCTTGCCAAAACCTTTCAATTTGTTATTTTAGAACCCTATATTCTACACAGATATTTTGAAGACGTGGACCTGCTGGCCGGAGGTAGGAAGCATCACTCCAGTCAGCCTTCGTAAACAAGATAAGGGGAGGGTCATCAGAGGAATGCTGGCAGTGGCAGGAGGGAGTAGGTATCCCTCTCGCTGCGGGGAGAGTGTTGATGGGGGTTGCTTGGCGGCAGGAGGGAGTAGACATCTCTCCCACTGCCAGGGAAGTGTTGGGGGGTTGCTTGGTGGTGGGAGGGAATGGGCATCTCTCCCGCTGCTGAAGGGGAGGGGGGGAGTTGATTTATATTAGTAGCAGGAAAGAATGGACATCCCTCCTGCCGATCTTTGATTTGGGGTCTTTTTAAATTTTTTTAAAAATTTCTGCCTTTTGAAATCGTTATAGTAGTGGCCACAACAGTGGCCCAACGGATTTTACCGCCAACATTTGAGAATCTTCCCCTCAGTCTGAAAAATCAACAATTAACATTCCACCTGCTGTACAGAGCCAAGATCTAACATTCCCAGCTGCAAACATTGTTCATAAGGCTGCTGGAACCCATCAAAATTAAAATTAAAATCTCCCAAGTCAACCTATCAGACTCCGCTATAACTTGCACCACTGAAGAATCTGGTGTCCTATAAATCAATAAAATTCCCAACTTTTCCTTCATTACTTGCTTCACCAGCAGCCATTCAACCTCAGCTAAATTTGGCAGGGTGACTTGCAAAAAACCCAACAAATTCCAACCCAGTCCCCATGTTTCACAGCCCTATATACTTCCCACTAACCACAATCCACTGGGTACAGCTGACTCTTGAAACAACTACTTCCTCCACAACCACATCTCAGTAAAACAGGCTATCCCACAATCATGTTCCTGCCTCTCATCTACTAGCAATTCTGCCTTATTTCTATTGAAACAGACTGTAACTCCCTATGACATCATCTCCTCTATAAGAGAAATCATACTGTCCATACTCTATCATCACCCCAACAAACTCTACCCATGGCACTGGAACACCAGTTTAAAAAAAAAAAGTGTACTCCCCAAAACGTTCCCTGTCCTATAAGTAATTATTGGAAATAGAAAAAGGAAAATAAACATGTTTCTTTCAACTGTTTGTTAGTCCACAATATTGGAGAAGGAGTTTCAAAATCAGAGCATAATTCAAAGAAAATTAATTCATAGGCAATATAAATGAAAGCTCTTAAGTGGACCTAATGTATTAACTGTGAGCGCTTATTCTTGTTTCTCTATAGGGGTAATAGCTGTCCTAACCTTTTTATCCATAATAAATCTAGATAACTGCGAAGAATCAAAGAAAATATATCTAACTCCTTTAAAGTTAATCAAACATTTGCATGGAAATCATAATACAACTGTTGCGCCCAATTTTAAAACCTGGGGGTCTCAATAACAAAAACTGTTTCCTCTTTTTTTGAGTTAATCTAGACACATCTGGGTACATCCTAATTTTATGATTCAGAAACATTACATCTTTATATTTAAAAAACATCTTCAAAAACCATTCTCTATCTGAATCTAAAGCTAATTGAACAAATAGTGTGGCTGCGCTTATCTGTTCTGTCTCTGATGTTTCTAAGGGAAGGAGTAAAACGCAGACCTCACGGACCTGACGGACCTCGCTGATCTAAAACCGCACATCCTTAAAAATCTGAGGTCCGTGTCCGTGCCACTTGTAGTTTCTGTCTCTTACAGACCTCTATGACATTTTAGCTCTGACAGATCCATCTCAGCATAGGGAGGGAAAAATATTAGGATCCGTCAGCGCTAAAATGTCATAGAGGTCTGTCAGAGCCAGAGACTAGTGCTGAAGCAGCAGAACAGAAGCCTTGTTATGTATAGGTTTAAGTCCGCCAGATCTTATAGTTAAAATTAAGGGTGCACTATAGTGAATCAGGCTTCCTGGATCGCAAATTGGAGGTCTCTTTCAGGAGATCCAGAAAACCCGGCGCTTAACAGGGCTGTTTAACCATTTTTGCGCTCTGCTTATCCTTTAAGCCCGACATAGAATTTGCCGTCATTGAGGCCCTGGATCTTATAGCCCCTCTGGAGTTCGGGGTTAAGAGGTAATTTGTGATTTTCGTGAGGAGGCTGCTGTTAAACATTCCTGTACTGCAGTTTGCTTTCCAGACAACATATTTTATTACTGAGCTGCACAATTAATGCTCTGGCATAGTCCAGGAGGACCCAGGGGGGAAGAGTTAAGGATAAATCTTGGACTTGGCATCTGTGTGATTCAGATTGTACAAACAACTCATCACATACTAATCTTACCCTTTCTTTGTCACCTTTCTCACCTTTTCTCTTCTCTCTTATGGTTCCACTTCCTCCTTTTCTGTGTCTTAGGTTTTCTCATTCATGATTCTGTGTTTTTCCCACCAGCATGCTGGACTTTTCCTTCTGGCCTTTTAATTCTTTTCTGTGTTTATAATCTCTGGTCTGTCAGAGCCAGAGACTAGTGCTGGAGCGGCTCTAAAACGAATCCTTTAAACTGTTTTCCTGCAGGCCCAGTAAATTTAAAAATCTGAGGTCCACGGCTCTGACAGACCTCTATGACATTTTAGCGCTGACGGATCCTAATACTTTTCCCTCCCTATGCTGAGACGGATCCGTCAGCGCTAAATTGTCATAGAGGTCTGTCAGAGCCAGAGACTAAAAGTGGTGAGGACCTCAGATTTTTAAGGACATGCGGTTTTAGATCGCGAGGTCCCGTCAGGTCCGTGAAGTCCGCGTTTTACCCCTTCCCTGTTTCTAATAAGTTTGTCGCGTCCAGTACATCCATTACAGGTTCTTGCTGATCTTCTGAAGTTTTCTTCTTCCCCATGGAGATATAATATATTTTTGAAATAGGTGGAAATGAGTTTTGCGGAACTTTTTAAAATCTCCAAAAGGTAACGTTTTAAACATTTCCAATGCAGGAACCACAGGTGATTTGGGAAAATTAATTACTCTCAAGTTTTGTCTCCTTGTTATATTTTCCAGCATTTCTAACTTGAAATTAATATTCCCATTTTCTTTTATAAGGAGCTGATTTTGTGCTCCCATAATTTCCAGCTTTTTTTCCTGATCTAAAGATTGTTTCTCTAATTTGCCCACTCTCTGTTGTAATATCAGCGTCTCCGAAAGTATCCCAGAACAATGAGATGTTAATGTTTGTAATTGAGTTCCCAGGGAAGTTTGTAAATTTGAAATTGCTTCCCAGATAGAATTTAAGTCTACAACTGGGGGCTTTTGTAAAGGAATAAATTTAAATTCCATTTCCTTGAGTTTCACAGTACCTGCAGGCAAATTCAACAGGGGTCAGTCCTGCATTTCCCCTACAGATTCCAAGTTCCCTCGCGGTGGCTGTTGTCGTCCTGAAGCGTTTGTTATCCTCCGTAGCGCTAGTTCTTCCTCCTCCTCTTCAGAGCTCACTGAAGGTGCCGCTAAACTCCCCTCGACCATAGTGTACTGCAACACTGGTCCAGGGAGTGGCTGCGCCGTCGTTCTGCACACCTCCGGAGAGAGGCTGGCCACCTCAAAGGAGTTAGAGGGCTCTCCGAATGTCTCTCCCCTTCCCGCCGAGGTTTTCTCATCTGGCTCTGGTTTAGGCCCCGCGCTCGACGAACGTATCCATCGGGCCAGGTAATTGTGGTTGTGACCCGGGTTCAGAGGAACAATCTGGGTTTTAGATTGTCCGTTTAACTATCGGAAAATTCAGGAGCGTTCAGTCCAGCTCCTTCAGATCACCATTTTAGATTAGCTCCTCCTCAAATTGCCCCCAGGACTTTACTTGAATAGTGTCCAATAGTAGATGTTTAAGGGTTTAAGAAAGGATTAGACAAATTTCCTGCTGAAAAAGGGGATAGAAGGGTATAGATAGAGGATTACTACACAGGTCCTGGACCTGTTGGGCCGCCGCGTGAGCGGGCTGCTGGGCACGATGGACCTCAGGTCTGACCCAGCGGAGGCATTGCTTATGTTCTTATGTTATGATATTTCCCTGAGTCAGACTTGATTTGTGAAAAATGAAGTTATTAAGAAACTCAGAGAAAGTGCAATGACCCAGGGGCTTCAAGAAGTAATTTGAGATCTGTTGCACCTGACATACTGAAGTTAATTTAATTTATGTAAATTAAATTAAAACTATTAAGGTGAAAATTAGTATTTTAATTTGCCCTTGTGAATTAAAGTTCCATGGAAATTTTGAAAATTGCCTTTCTATCAAAGCTATCAGTGCTTTAGGGCTGAACTGTCATATAATTATAATTGAGTGAACTATATATAACTGAGACTCTCACATGACTTTGGCGTACCTAACATTATGATTCTCCTCTGTTCTCACATTGCCATAGCATTTTTCTGTCTTTCCTTTTTAACTCCATCTTCCTTCTTTTAATCTCCCCTTCAACTGTCTTTCTCCGTCTCCATTTCCATTTTACCTTTCCCATGTATTTTGTTTTTTTCAAATAATATTAAATGTGATGAATGGTGGGATTTTCAATTAGCTTTGCCATAAATTAATGGAAAGAGCATGTCAACAGATTTATACAAATCTGCATTCTTTCCATTTGTTTTTCATCATAGGCAAAGAAACCACCGTACTAGGAAGGGGACAATAGGAGGGGGAGAGGGATAAGTCAAAAGCATCAGCCACTTTATCCAGTCATCTTACGAGTGTACTAGTTAGGATGGGAAATGGGCATGGGTCCTCTTCTCTGCAGTCCACTGCAGCAACCACTAGGCTACTCCAGGGACCTGCTTGCTGCTCTAATTAGAATGGTCATTTTATCAGTTCATAGACAAAACCGCGGAAGACAAAGGCGCACGCCGACAACTGAGCGCAAGATGGAGGCGCGCGCTGAAGAAAATGACAGTTTTTAGGGGCTCCGACGGGGGTTTTTGTTGGGGAGCCCCCCCACTTTACTTAATACAGATCGCGGAGGCATTGTGGGTAGTTTGGGGGTTTTAACCTCCCTCATTATACTGTAAACTTAACTTTTTCCCTGTTTTTAGGGAAAAAGTGAAGTTTTCAGTAAAATGTGGGAGGGTTACAACCCCCCACAACGCCCCCACAACGCGGCACAATCTGTATAAATTAAAGTGGGGGGGTTCCTTCCCACCCCCCCCCCCCCCCCGTTGGAGCCCCTAAAAACAGTTATTTTCTTCGGCGCGCGCCTCCGCACTGCGCTCAGTTGTCGGTGCGCGCCTTTGTCTTCCGTGGTTTTGACCTGACACCATTTTATCTGCAATTGTCATACATCCTAATATGTATTGTCACTTTCACCTTTTAGGGGGTTGGGAGAGGGGTGAGTGATCATTGGGGGATTAAGAAGGATCATGCCTTTATTCCTTCAGTAGTCATCTGGTCAGTTTGGGCCTCTTGTCGACACTTAGGGCTCCTTTTGCTAAGCTGAGGTAGTGTTGCAGTGCGCGCTAACCCTGCGCTATGCAGAAAAACTAACGCCAGATCAATGGAGGAGTTAGCATATAGCGTGCACGGCATTATAGCGCACGCTAAGCGCGCACTAAAACCGTTACCGCAGCTTAGTAAAAGGAGCCCTTAGTCATTACTGAAACAGGTCTACCTAGCCCCAAAATTTCTATTTTTTTTCTCTGGACATTTTTTTACAATGTCCATTATCGCAGAAAAGCATCCCAATTGTAAGCCCCCCCCTTAGTCCTGCCCAAAACACACTTCTACCACATCCCTTTGAGATTTAGATGAGCAGCAGAGAAAAATACATCTTAAAAATGAGTTAAAAAATAGCAATTTGGATGTTTGCCATTTTTTGGATATTTTTCTGTTTTGAAAATGAGCCCCTTGATTTGTAGGGTTCATAGACATAATCGCGGAAGACAAAGGCGCACGCTGACAACTGAGCACAAGACAGAGGCGCGCGCCGAAGAAAATTACTGTTTTTAGGGTCTCCGACGAGGGTTTTTGTTGGGGAGCCCCCCCACTTTACTTAATACAGATCGCGGCGGCGTTGTGGAGGGTTTTGGGGGGTTGTAACCCCCCACATTTTACTGGAAACATAACTTTTTCCTGAAAAACAGGGAAAAAGTGAATTTTTCAGTAAAATGTGGGGGGTTACAACCCCCCAAACCCCCCACAATGCCCCCCACAACGCGGCGCAATCTGTATTAAGTAAAGTGGGTGGGGGTCCTCCCCACGCCCTCCCGTTGGAGCCCCTAAAAACAGTAATTTTCTTCAGCGCGCACCTCCGCGCTGAGCTCAATTGTCTGCGCATGCCTTTGTCCCAGTGCGCTTTGGACTTGACACCGATTTGTAGTGCTGTTTCCCATCAAGTCTAAAACAGGCTTGTTACACTGTTAAATAGGTTGCCCCCATAGATTTGAATGGGAACTAATGGGACAAATACAAAAAAAAAAAAATCACTTGCTTAGGTTTAGAAAATATTTCCAAGGAAAAAAAAATCAGAGGGAGGGTGTGTATTGGACATGAGCACGTACCATGGTTTCACGAGGTTAAGGTTTTGGGTGTGATTCTTGCAAAAGACAGTAGGTTAAAGGTAGATATGTTAAAACAAAGGCCTTACGAAGTTAAAACTGATATAACAACTGCAACTTTTTCTAGATACACAAACTATGCTGCCACAGATTATTTAAAATACAGCCGCTGGATTGATTATGGGAAGTGCTAGCCCTATACTTAGAGAACTCCATTGGTTGCTAGTTAAGGAATGTTGTCTAAGTTGCTGATTCTGTTTTTTTAAAAAAATATATTGTATAAATTTTGTTGAGATAATGTATTGATCTTTCCAGATGTGGCCCAAGCCACACAATTGAGAATGAAAGCTTTTTTAGCTTTGAAATCAAGGGTGTTGGCATGTAAATGCTTAATCAAATTTAAAGAATGTGAATATGTATACTGGGATTCTGTTCAGTTGGAACAATTTTTACAACTTCATGAAACTAATTAGACATCATGTGAATTAATAGTTGGAGTTTAGATTTATAATGCACCATAAATGTTTGATTTTGGATCAGGATTATATTGAATGTATCGATTAGCTATATCAGGATATTCTCTCCCAATTATGTGGACTTGAGGAATTTGTGAAAATTTTTTTACTGAAGTGTTTATTTTTTTTTCCTGTAATTTTCCTCTCTTTATTATTATCTGTAAAAATGATAATGATGAAAATCTGATAAATTAAAAAAATATATTGTATTATCATCTATCTACTGAGGATTATTCATGAGTATAAACCATTTCATACATATAGATCTTCATCTAATTTTGTATTAGAACCCAAGGCCCTCTTTTACTAAGGTGCGCTAACCAATTAGCGCGCGCTAAATGCTAACGCATGCATGTTAGTCTATGGATGCATTAGCGTTTAGCGCACGCTAATTTGATTAATGCGCGCTAATCAGTTAGTGCACCTTAGTAAAGAGGGGGTTGGTTTCTTGAAACTGAAATGGAGGAATTGCGCCTTTAGTATGGTAGGCCCGAGTTGAAATAAATTTCATTTAATTATTTATTTAAAACATTTTTATACCGCCAAAAGTCTCAGCAAGATATAAGAGCAACTTTAATTTCTTTTTGAAAGACTTGAGAATATGTCAGCACATATTCTTAACTTTTCTGGTTTATTACTTTGCTCTCTCTCTCTCTTATTATATTTTGTGAATGATGTAAACCACTTTAAATGGCTTGTCTATAGAGGTGGTATACGGTAAACCATTGTCATGATAAATGATTTGGTACACAAAAACTAATCAGGAATGAATATTAACTGACATGAAAATTTGTGTTAGTGTAGGGTTTTTTCTTAGCCCGTTTCACCTTTGTAGCATCTCTATGTTTTCTAACTGAATAATGCATTCTAAATTAGGAGTATAATTGATACCCCTATGTTGAATGCCTTTCCTGCATGACCAACTGTAGGTTCTTGTCAAATGTGTCAAAATTTGCAGTGTGCTATACTACAAGAATTTGTCGTGTGATCCTGTTTTCTGAGCTGCTCCTGGTTTGTACTTTGGATTGGGTGTTTGCCTAAAAGCTAGTAGCAGGAGAAGCGGAGAATAATCTGTTTCAGTGATTCTTCCTCCTGTAGTATGCTACCATCATGCTGTCAGGGGTGTATAAATTGCACATCACCAAGTTCAGTTATTCATCCAACGTTTTATTCAGGACATCTTTATCTTTTATGCTTCTTGCTCATACGATGTAACTAAAGAGCTGCAATCGCATTATTCTTTCTGTTTCATTGCAGATGAAGTCTTATCTGAAAACTTTCTGGATTACAAGAATCGCGGTGTCAATGGCTCTCACCGAGGTCAAATTGTCTGGAAGATTGATGCCAGCTCTTATTTTGTGGAGCGTAAGTACTTTCAAATGAAGCTCGCATAAAGAATAAAGACTTCAGTGTAAAGGGATTGAGAATTGCATACCACCTTTTTGTAGTTTTACAATCATACTCAAAGCGGTTTACATACAGGTACTTCAAGCATGTTCCCTATCTGTCCTGGTGGGCTCACAATCTATTTAATGTACCTGGGGTAGTGGAGGATTAAGTGACTTGTCCACGGTCATATGGTGCAGTGTGGGGTTTAAACTTACGGTACACCCTCAGGATGCTGGTGCCTATGCCACTAGTGTCTTTTGGTGCTGAATGTGCATTTTGTCACTTTTTTTTAAACTGAATTCATTGTAGGAAGTCTAACAACAAAAATATATGTGCCAAATTGGCGTGATACAGACTCTTTCTCACAACAATGCTTAATTCTCTCACAATGGCTGCCAATATCTCTATTAGGGCTCCTTTTACTAAGGTGTGCTAGTGTTTTTAGCGCACGCACAAAATTACCACGCGGTACGCTTCTAGAATAACGCCAGCTCAATACTGGCATTAAGGTCTAGCGCGTGCGGCAATTTAGCGCACGCTATTCCGCGCGTCAAGGCCCTAACGCACCTTAGTAAAAGGAGCCCTTAGTGTTAATTATAGATAAAGAATGACACAGGGACAAGTTTTTCCCCTGTCCCCACGGGAACTCATTTTCCCGTCCCTGTGAGTTCTTTTCCTGTCCCTGCCCCATTCCTGCAAGCTCTGCCCTTATCTGCACAAGCCTCAAACACTTTAAAATCGTAAGTGTTCAAGGCTTGTACGGTTAAGGCAGAGCTTAGAGGAATGGGGAAGGGACAGGGACAGCAACAAAACTTGCGAGGATGGAACGGGGAAATTGAGTTCCTGGAGGGACGGGGACAAATATGTCCCCGTGTCAAGTTCAAGTTCAAGTTCAAGTTCACGTTTATTTGATAAATCGCCTATATAAGACATTCTAAGCGATGTACAATTAAAACAGATTATGGGGAGACTAACAATCTTATTAGTAAGAAGTTAAAAACAAAAAAACATTCTCTAGTTTCAGACTTTCATGTAATGGCATTTATTTATCTTAGTAAATCCTCTGATCTGTATCTAAATCCCTCAGGATCTCTTTCTAAGCTGTGGAAGAAGTCTTCCTGCAGCTCAGGGGGATTTTCACCACATGCCATAAAGCCGTTAGAGGTTTCTGTGGCCATACTGAGGAAGCTGAACATTGCGGCAGGAGCAAATGGGCATTGCTCCTGCCCCACTAGACCCCAGGAGCCCTCAGTAAGCCTAGGGATGAGATGGGTAGGGCGGGTAGCTGGGGGGGGGGGGGGGGGACTTCAAGGAAAAGGCTGCTATCTAAAATCTACCAGCACAGATTGTTTACTAATTATGAATACAAAACTAATCGATACAGGTTTCTCCAGGCTAGAGTTGAGAACTGTGGAAATACAATGTTGGGGTCGATATTCAAAGTGATTTAACCAGGCAGGAAAAGCTCTTGGCTGGATAAATCGCTTGTGTGGAGCTACCGCTGAAGTTCAGCGACACTTAACTAGTTATGGTGAAATTCTAGAAACAACACCTAAATTTAGGCACTGGTAGGTGCCCTACCGATGCCTAACCCGCTCTTTTACTAAGGTGTGCTAACCGATTCGCGCGTACTAAACGCTAACGTGTCCATAGACTAACATGCACATGTTAGCGTTTAGCATACGCTAAATCGATTAGTGTGCGCTAATCGGTTAATGCAATTTAGTGAAAGAGGGCCTAAGTTAATTAACAAACGCTGTTTAAAATGGCATAAAACATCACAAAGCACCTACTGGCACCTAAATAGTGCATGCCAGAATTGTGCCTGCATAGGTGCTTTGGGCCGCCGAAAGCCAATATGGGCGTGGCTAATGCCAGAAGTAGCGTTAGGCGGCCTAAGGCGCATACATAGACGTGATTCACGACAATGATAGGCGCTGAAAATGTAGGCTCGGGAAAAACCCTGGCCTACATTTCTGATGCCTATCTTTTGCGGAGGCACGATTCTCGTGCTGTCATATGATTGACACACGATTGGCAGCTGCTTTTTAAAGCGGCAGCAAATATCAGCGCTCTATAGAGAATCTGGGCCTTTGTGCCACTGAATATCAGCACTAATTGCCAAACTTGAAGCGAGCTATTTTGCAGGTGAGTAACAAAACTGAGGCAGATCAGTGGGATTAAAGCTTCCATATGATTTAGTCACCACAAGCAAGTAAAAGAATAAATAAGTAAAACATTCCTTAAAGTCCCTACACAGCCATGTTTTGTCCTTTACCAGGGCTACGTCAGGAGCTATCTATAAAATCTCCAGCAGGTAAAATCCAAGCCTAAACCTGTCTAGTGAAAACAAATATATTCTGGCAAGCATATATTCAATACATGTAACAACTGCTTGCTGGATTTAATCCACTGGTCTGTTCCATTTTTGTTACTATTCTGGATCTTGTGGATCAAACCTGTTTGTGTTTTTGGAACCTATTTTGTGGATGGTCCAAGAGTGGATTCAGCACTTGTGTATGTAGTTAAGTACCAATATTTAGCATTGAACCACCTAAGTTAAGCAGACCAGTTGGATTGCATAAAACACAGTCCTATCTTTGTCTAATTTGACTTAGGCGGTTAGCCTACTCTTTTACAAAACCATAGCGTGGTTTTTAGTACTAGCCATGGTGGAAAAGCTCCGATGTTCATAGGAATTCTATGAAGCTGTCACCACCGCGGCCGGTACTAAGAACCGTGCTACAGGTTTGTAAAAGGGGGTGGGGTGTAAGTGCTCTATATTGCATTTAACCAGAAAAGAAATAGCCAACCACATAAACCCAGATATTCAATGCTGACTGCTGCTGGCTGAATATTTACCCTTTAGCTTTAACTGCTAATAAAATACAAATTGAAAGGAATGGTAGAAACAATTATAAAAACTAAAACTGTGGAACATGTAGACAAACATGATTTAATGAGACAGAGTCAGCATGGGTTCGCCGAGGGAGATCTTGCCTCACCAATTTGCTTGACTTCTTTGAAGGTGTGAATAGACATAAGAACATAAGCATTGCCTCTGCCGAGTCAGACCATAGGTCCATCATGCCCAGAAGTCCGCTCCCGCGGCGGCCCTCCAGGTCAATGACCTGTAGTGATCTATTACTCATTATACCCCTGGATCCCCTTTCCCTTCAAGAACTCGTCCAATCCCTTTTTGAAACCCAAGATCGTACTCTGCTCAACCACCTCCTCTGGAAGCGCATTCCAAGTGTCCACCACCCTCTGGGTGAAGAAGAACTTCCTAGCATTTGTTCTAAATCTATCTCCCCTCAATTTTTTTGAGTGCCCTCTAGTTTTTGTTGCCCCCGCCAGTCTGAAGAATCTGTCTCTCTCTACCTTCACCATACCCTTCATGATCTTATAAGTTTCTATTATATCCCCTCTAAGTCTCCGCTTTTCCAGGGAAAAGAGCCCCAGCCTCTCCAGCCTCTCAGCATATGAGAGGTTTTCCATGCCCTTTATCATTTTTGTTGCTCTTCTCTGGACCCTCTCGAGTATCGCCATGTCTTTCTTTAGGTACGGCGACCAGTACTGGACGCAGTATTCCAGATGCGGTCGCACCATTGCCCTGTACAGCGGGAGGATAACTTCCTTGGTTCTGGTAGTGATACCTTTTTTGATAATGCCCAACATTCTGTTCGCCTTTTTTGAGGCCGCTGCGCATTGCGCTGCCGGTTTCATTGTTTTATCCACCAAAATCCCCAAGTCCTTTTCTAGGTTGCCTTTTCCCAATGTCATCCCCCCCATTGTGTAATTATACATCGGGTTTCCTTTCCCTATGTGCATAACTTTACATTTTTCCACATTGAAGTTCATCTGCCATTCATTTCTCCACTCCGTCAGTTTGTTCAGGTCCCTTTGGAGTTCTTTACACTCCTCAACAGATCTAAACGTACTGGAGAGTTTTGTGTCATCCGCAAATTTTACAACTTCACACTTTGTCCCTGTTTCCAAGTCATTAATAAATATGTTGAATAGCAGTGGTCCTAGCACTGACCCCTGTGGGACGCCACTTGTGACCCCTTTCCAGTCAGAATAGTGTTCCTTTATTCCTACCCTCTGTTTCCTGTTTGCCAGCCAGTTTCTGATCCATCTGTGTATTTCCCCTTCCACCCCGTGGTTCCACAGTTTCTTTAGAAGGCGCTCATGAGGTACCTTGTCGAAGGCTTTCTGGAAGTCCAGGTATACTATGTCTATGGGGTCACCTTTGTCCAAATGTTCGCTTATCCCCTCGAAGAAGTGCAGCAGGTTTGTTTGGCAAGATCTTCCAGTACAGAAACCATGCTGGCTTGTTCTCATCAGCTTATTTTTTTCTATGTGCTCACTGATACTGTCCTTGATTAATGATTCGGCCATCTTTCCCGGAACTGAGGTTAAGCTGACCGGTCTATAATTCCCCGGGTCACCTCTGGATCACTTCTTGAAGATAGGTGTAACATTCGCTATCCTCCAGTCTTCTGGTATTACCCCTGTTTTCAGGGATAGGTTGCAAATCTGCTGCAATAACTCCGCTATTTCGTCTCTAAGTTCTTTTAGTATTCTTGGGTGAATTCCATCCGGACCCGGAGATTTGTCAGTTTTCAGCCTATCTATCTGTTTGAGTACGTCTTCGAGGCTTACCTCCATGCACAATAATTTTTCCTCTTGATCCCCCTTGAAGAATATTTCTGGTTCCGGAACCTTGGATGTGTCCTCTTTTGTGAAGACCGACAAGAAGAATGTGTTTAATCTGTCTGCCACTTCCTTTTCCTCCTTTACCACTCCTTTCCTATCTCCCTCATCTAGGGGTCCCACCTCCTCCCTCGCCGGCTGTTTCCCTTTCACATATCGAAAGAAAGTTTTAAAGTGCCGTGCCTCCTTTGCAAGTCTCTCTTCCTACTCTTTCTTTGCTGTTCTGACCACTTGGTGACATTCTTTTTGGTGCTTCCTGTGCTTTTTCCAATTTTCCTCAGTTTTATCCTTTTTCCACGTCCTGAAGGATTTTTTTCTTATCTCCTACCGCCTTCTTAACTTCTTTTGTTAACCAATGCTGGTTCTTTTGCTTGATTCTTTCTGCCCCCTTTTCTAAATCTGGGTATATACCGGTTTTGCGCCTCGTTCACCATGTCCTTGAATAAGGTCCAGGCTTGGTCCACCGTCTGTGCCCTTCATGTGGATAAAGGTGAGCCGGTTGATATAATGTATCTAGATTTTCAGAAAACTTTTGACAAAGTTCCTCATGAGAGGCTCCTGAGAAAATTAAAGAGTCTTGGGATAGGTGGCAAAGTTCAATTGTGGATTAGGAATTGGTTATCGGATAGAAATAATAGGAATTGGTTATCGGTAGGGTTAAATGGTAATTTTTCTCAATGGAGGAGAATAAACAGTGGAGTTCCGCAGGGGTCTGTACTAGGACCGGTGCTATTTAACTTATTTATAAATGATCTGGAAATTGGAACGACGAGTGAGCTGATTAAATTTGCAGATGACACTAAACTGTTCAAAGTTGTTAAAACGCATGTAGATTACGAAAAATTGCAGGCAGATCTTAGGAAATTGGAAGACTGGGTGTCCAAGTGCCAGATGAAATTTAATGCGAACAAATGAAAAGTGATGCACATTGGGAAGAACAACCCAAATCACAGTTACCAGATGCTAGGGTTCACCTTGGGAGTTAGCGCCCAAGAAAAGGATCTGGGTGTCATTGTAGACAATACCTTGAAACCTTCCGTCCAATGTGTTGTGGCGGCGGCCAAAAAAGCAAACAACATGCTAGGAATTATTTAAAAAGGGATGGTTAACAAGACTAAGAATGTTATGATGTCTCTGTGTCGCTCCATGGTGTGACCTCACCTGGAGTATTGCATTCAGTTCTAGTCTCCTTATCTTAAGAAAGATATAGTGGCATTAGAAAAGGTTCAAAGAATAGCTACCAAGATGATAAAGGAAATGGAACTCCTCTCGTATGAGGAAAGACTAAAAAGCTTAGGGTTCTTCAGCTTGTAAAAGGGATGGCTGAAGTGAGATATAATTGAAGTCTACAAAATCCTGAGTGGAGTAGAACTGGGTACAAGTGGATCGATTTTTCACTCCATCAAAAATTACAGGGAAATACTTTTAAGACCAAAAGGAGGAAATATTTTTTCACTCAGGGAATAGTTAAGCTCTAGAACACATTGCCAGAGGTTGTGGTAAAAGCGGAAAGCATAGCTGGTTTTAAGAAGGGCTTGGACAATTTCCTGGAGGAAAAGTCTATAGTCTGTTATTGAGAAAGACATGAGGGAAGCCAATGCTTTCCCTGGATCAGAAGCATGGAATGTTGCTACTTTTTGGGATTTGGCCAAGTACTAGTGACTTGGATTGGCCACCATGAGAACGGGCTACTGGGCTTGATAAACCTTTGGTCTGACCCAGTAAGGCTATTCTTATGTTCTCATGTTTTCCTAGTTCCAAAACGGTTCATAGCGCACATTTGTCTTATGCGTATTTGACTTGCCATCTTCCAAAACTTCTAAAGCTTAACTTATTGAGGACATGCATTGGTAGATAGATTGGATGCACTTGCTATTCTATCTGCTGATACAGTTATTGTAGCCCTATGCATTAAAATAATTAAATCAGGTATCACTCAACACATCCCACTCCTTTGACCACCCCCACCGAAAAGCTTCCCAACCCTCTTCTCACGTCCCCCCAATGCTGTCTCCCTGGTAATACAGTGGCTGGGCAGGAGCGATTCCCAGATGCTTCTGCCCAAAGTATCCTGAATCCAAAATGACAGTTAAGATACCTAATGATAGTCTTGTGCTATTGTTTCACCAATGTACCACTAGAAACACTCCCAGTAAGTGCTGGGGAATTTGGTGGCAACACAGATGCTACTCCACAAGGATGAATGGGCAGCGGGTAGGGAAGAGGAGGGAGGGTCACATGGAGGAATTTGTGTGATATTGATCAACTTGAGGATGAGTTTCATGATGGTAGGGTAGGTAGGGTTTTAGGATACTTCTATGAAAGATTTTGGGGTAGGGGTGTTATTTACAGCAGTTGTTCTGTTAACTGTAGCCAGTAGCATAGTGCACTTAACACCTTCTCTTGAAGAGACATCTATTGCATTCTGCAATGGTTACAACACATTATAACTTAATATGTGCTAACTGCAAAAGCTGTCCCAACCCCTAATTCACTCATTCTCTACCCCTTTCCCATCCCCTGCCACTGTAAGCCATGCATATTTTTTGTCTGGTAGTCATATAATAACTGTTCCCGTGTGTAAATCACACAGTAGCTGCTTATCATGTTTTATAGATAAGTCCTTAAGTTTATTTAGTATGCACTGAATTTTATAAGGTGAACTAATGAACCAATTACACATCCCTAATATATTGCATGACAATTTGTAATACGTCATACAAAATTATTGCAATATCTTCAAGTTAATATAATAAGAACAAAGAACATAAAGATATATATAAAACTTGTACTGAAATTGTGTTTATTTAACCTGTAACCCATTCTGAGTTCTTTCAGGACAATGGGATAGAAAATGAATTAAATAAATAAATAGCCATACTGGGTCAGAGCAATGGTCCATCTAGCCCAGTATCCTAATTCCACAGTAATCAATCCAGGTCACAGGTACCTGGCAGAAATCCAAATAATAGCAACATACCATGTTATTGCTCCCAGGACAATCAAAGGCTTCCCTCAAGTCTGTCTCAGTAGCAGACTATGGACTTTTCCTCCAGGAACTTGTCCAAACCATTTTTTAAAATCTAGTTAAGCTAATTGCTGTTACCACATCCTCTGGCCATGAGTTCTACAGCTTATCTATTCATTGGGTGAAAAAATATTTCCTAATATTGGTTTTAAAAGCATTTCCATGTCCCATGATCTTTGTACTTTTTGAAAGTACCTTATATACCATTTGGGATTTTGTAGACCTCAGTCATATCCCCTTTCAGCCTTCTCTTTTCCAACCTGAAGAGCCCTAACCTCTTTATCCTTTCCGTATATGAGAGGAGTTCCATACCCGTTATCATTTTGATCGCTCTTCTTTAAAGCTTGTCTAATTCCGCTATATCCTTTTTGAGATACAGTGATCAGAATTGAACGCAATGCTCAAGGTGAAGTCGTACCATGGAGTGATACAAAAGCATTATAATATTCTTGGTTTTATTTACCATCCCTAGCACCCTGTATGCTTTTTTTCTCCGCTGCCTTGTTCTGGACAGAAGATGTCAGTGTAGTGTCTACAATGTCACACAATAAGAGTTGGGTAGTATTGGTCTCCTGAAGACAGTCATAGATATTTCCTCATGAATACTAAGCAGCTGCCAGCCTCTGCCATATTTTAGCAGAGGTTGTCATGCTTTTGAATATTTTAACACAATATCAAAACTCAAAGGGGAATATCAAAACAGTGAGAAGACTAAAATCCCCAAATATAAACTGAAAAAAGTGGGCAGCACTGCACTCGAATAAGCCCCAACCCAAATAGGGAAAATCTAACTATAAATATATGAATTTATAAAGGTGAGGCCTCAGTGCTATAGTGAAAGCTAAGGTGCACCGTTACCGGTGCTTCTGGCTTACCACTTAAAAGTGGGGCTTTTTCTCAAGCCTCGCTATGCACCATCACAGGCCCCACCGTTTGCACAAATTATAATGAATATTAAAGAGCAAGTGCAATAAATATGAAAGCAACAGACTTAATACAAATGCAGTGCTGTCAATGTTTCAAAGTTAAGGCTTAAACCAGCGAAATAAAAAACTTATCTACAATGGCTGCCAGTTAAAATAGATTTTCAGCATTTTCCTCCTGACATCCACTCATCCACCCAATCCCCTATCTCCCACCCATCAAAAACACCAGGCTAGGATGAGTATCTTAAAAAGAAAAGACACTACATGTGGTAAGGACCATTTGTAGCATCTAATATGCCGTACTCTTATCAGCATGGAGGTACCTGGCCATAAAGATAAGCAACGGGGATGGCAGTTGAAATAATTGAAAAAATAGCCATTTAAAAGCAAGATCTTCCGTTCATGTAGGGTGTTTAGTGCTGCTCCACATGAGACCTTCTAAATACAGTTCTATTTTAAGACTACTATTGAACTACATTATGGCTGTACAATGAATGCATTAAACTATTTGCCAAAAAACATATTCCAGAGGAGAGGATATGTTCAATTTAATAATCTTTGGAAGGCAAAAAAGAAAAGAGAGAAATTTGGTTTAAATAGTGACAGATTCTCGTGATTTGAAACAGGCCTTAAATCTGTCTTGGGGACTCCACAGCTGGAAACCTGACTATGGAGTAAACAGGAAACCAAAAGAAGATAAAGGTACTATGGGGTTGACATTCAGTGGTATATTTTTTTAATTCATTTTCTATCCCGTTCTCCCCAAAGAGCTCAGTTACAATTTGCCATAGTTACAACACAAGGTTTTTTTTAATACAAGTTTTATCCTAATTTGACACATACTAGGGATCTAATACCAATATACATAGTACCATATAGAGTTTACAGGTTACAATTTGCACCATATACTGGTTGCTCACATGATTGGTCAAGAGAACTGGACCCTACATGGGCTGTGTTTCAGCAGACCTTTGCCTTCCTTAGAGGTCCTGCTGATTATTGATGACCTGAGATTTAGCACATAGGACCTATCGTGGCTCGTAGCTCAAAAATGCTTAATCAAAATATTTAAAGTCAATCACATGTACACTTGTACCCATTCTGTTCTAGTTGTATGGCTAGTTGGTAATGTAGACCTCATAAGTAGCAGTGCATAATGATTTTATACTGTAGTATGCTAAAGAGAAGTAATAGTTCGGCTGGCTTAGCTTGGGGAAAAGTACTAATTTAGATTTGTGTGATGCTTTCAGCTAAATATAATCCCAGGGTGGTTTGCAATTAAGTAGTGCAATCAGCACACACTAACCGCTTCTGCGTGGAAGGTCTGGTTTGCATATTTTTGTTCATACATTATATGAACAAGATCTACTCAAAGACTCAAAGTTTGTTGATTAGAACATGTTATCTCCCAAGTTCTCCTAATTTATACTTCCAAGAGAAAAGAGTAAGCCAGTGTTGATTACATTTAAATCATTTTGTATACCAGTGGGGTTCAGTACAATTCCAATTCTTGAGCCATAGATACCTCTGTCCATAAGTACATAAGCATTGCCATACTGGGACAGATTGAAGGTTCATCAAGCACAGAATCCTGCTTCCAATAGTGGTCAATGCAGGTCACATGTGCCTGTTAGAATCCCAAATAAATTATAGATTCCATGCTGCTTATCCAAGGAATCAGTAGTGGATTTTCCCCAAGTCCACGATTTATGGAGTTTTCTTTCCAGAACTTGTCCAAACCTTTTTTTAAACCCTACTACTCTGATGGCTTTTACCACATTTTCTGACAATGGTGACAAAAATGGTAAAGGGGATAGCATGACTACACTATGAGGAAAGGCTAAAGAGGCTACGGCTCTTCAGCATAGACAGTTGAAGGAAGATATGATAGAAGTCTAAGAAATACTGAGCACAGTGGAACAGATAGATATGAATCACTTGTTTACTATTTCCCAAAATAGGACTAAGGACATACAATGAAGTGTGTTAGGTATCATTGATTCGTGTTTGAGTCCAAGCAACTTGACAAACATCATCAAGTTTTCATAGCAGAATACAGATTGCCGGGTCTTTCTTCTGCACAGTATAAATTCAATGTTGCCATTGTTGCATTGAACACGATCCTGTGCCTCCAACACTGCCCATCTGCTGCCGCCCAGATGGGTGGTTCATCGTTAGTCTGACATCTGCACTGAAACCTGTCCACCGTGGGAAGCCCTGCTGGTAATGAAACTACCGATGGCATAGTTTTCAGCTTCTCAGATGCATGCAAGCCTCAGTGGCACGACAAACCCATGTACCATGACTGGCATCTAGCTTGACTTAGGCTTCATTAAGCGCCCTAATGGTAGGTGCCATTACATTAGGCCAGAGTTTTTCTGGCCTAATTTACCAGCACCTGCCTAATAACATCTAAGTCATACCGTGCCTATTCTACACCCCTAACCATGTCTACTTTTCAGGTAGGTGTCATTAGGTGCTAGTAAGCGCCTTGATTTAGGTTTCGCTAGCATGTGCAAGTTTAATAAACTGTGTTTTTTTTAAATTAGTTTTTAATGGTGTAGCAAATTACCATGCCAATTAAACTAATTAGAAAAAATTATGTTGCATGTAGATTTCATCTTGGTGTAGGGCAATTAAGGTGCCTATTGGCACCTAACCTAGGCACTGTTTATAGAATTCCCCCTAAAATATATGGATTCAGTGCCAATTGTTTTCAGTCATAGATAGACGCAACATAGCATATCATTAGAACCAATTGAAATGTGAAATATCAATGGTTTTTCAAAAAGCATACAGTATCCCATGTTCTTTTTTTTAGGACTAAAGCAATGGAAATTTAAATATTAAGCACATCACATCTCAGTATATCAAGGGATCCAATTAAAAGTGTAAAGATCCAGTACATATTCTAGTGTACCATCTTCAAAAGAATTCCATTTTATGAAAAATTAATTATAAATTCCTATATTTCTTCCATTAAAGGGCATCTCCAGGTTTCTTTATGAAATAAAGCACCATTAATCAAAGGCAAAAAAATCTTCTGATAATGAACATTCTTTAAGAAGTCTCTTGTTCTTCCGATTTTTCTCGGATCTTGAATTTCACTTGTGGGACCACATAATAATTTTTTAATATCAAACTCTAGCAAGAATTTTTTTAAAATTTGCATTTCGATTATTACGTCACAAGGTGGATTCACCAGGGAATACCATGATACAAATTAGGATCTCATATATGAAAAGGAAGACAAAAACCAAACTTAACAACATTGTTCAGGATGCTTCTATTTAGACAACACAAGGGGAGAGATCCCAAGCAGGAAAATCAGGAGACATACAAGAAAAAAAAAAAAAAACCCAAAACCCAACCCAAATAAATGTAACCCACCCTCTTGGGAGAGAGACCCAGACCTCTAAATCTGTGAACTGTATTCCCCATATATAGGCCATGATCTATATATCGGTTCTGCAAACCGGCACAGTGGGTGCGGCTTGCAAAACTGGGGTGGCCTATACAATTTAAAAAAAATCACCCCCCCCCTCCACTCCCTTGCTGAACGAACTGGAATCACTGCTCCTTAAATCGGGGCCAGTGGCACAGGGTAGGAAAGATCTTTTTGATCTCCAGCCCCACCCCGCGCTGCTTCCTACATGTCTTTGCCATTAGTTCTCACGGGGATCGCAAGTCCCATGAGAACTGATATTAACGGCACGCAAGAAGCAGCGTGGGGTGGGGCTGGAGATCGAAAAGATCTCTCTTGCCCTGTACCGCCGCAATTTGAAGAGCAGCAAGTCCAGCAAGGGAGGTAAAGGGGGGGATGGTTTTTTAAAATTGTATAGGCCACCCCAGTTTTAGGCTGCCCCAGTTACTGGTAGATAAGCTGCAAGAGCTGATGCTGCTTCACAGCACTGTCGCATAAATCTTGTGTTCTTGATGGTGATTTTCTTATGACGAGATCAAATGGCATGTGGATAGTAATGAGGCTTTTTTCTTTCCATTGGCTCCCGGTTTATTTTAGAATTCAGTTTCAGTGTTTATGTATTGTTTTAAGATTTTACATAGTATCCTTGCTCCTCTTTTTCCTCTGCTATGGAATGTTTATAGATTTTCATATGTGAGAGGCATTCATCGATTTAAACTTTCTCTTCCTTCTAGGAAAGGAATTCAAGGAGTTAAGAATTTTAGCGGCTCTCCGGCATTTAAATTTCCCCAATTATGAAATGAACTTCCCCTAATTTTAAGGTGTCCCAGTTCCTTCCAAATCTTCCGTAAACTTCTAAAAACTTTTTTATTCGCTAAACATTTAGAAAACTAACTCTCTTGTATTTCAGTTTATTTTTTTTAATTTATTTATTGTTAACCGCGTCGAGAGAACTAGGAGGCAACATATTTCACCCACAGAAGGTTTTTTCAAGGCTTATCATCTCTTCAGGCTTATCATCAACATTCAGTGGTCATATATTACATTTTCGCTCAGCAAATTGTATTTCTATACTATTGCCTCCTGAGGTCTCTGATCTCTGTATTTCCTCTGAATATCTACTTATTGTATTTCGCTGAATGTCCAGCACTCTTGATTGTAAACCGCCTAGAAGTCGCAAGATTGTGGCGGTATAGAAGAATAAAGTTATTATTATTATTATTATATATGTCGGTGTAAAGCTTGCTAAGAGATGATAAGCTTTGAAAAAACCTTCTGTGGGTGAAACATGTTGGCTCCTATTTCTCTCAAAAGAAGACCACAATTAAAAACTAAGTACCCTTGAAATATGCCAGAAGGGTTGTTAAATAAAAATTTAAAAATAAAGTTTGTGAGTAAATATTGATAATGGCTCCAGTGAGGAGGTAGTATATAAAGCCTAGGGCTGTGAAAGCTTTTGAGCCCAGGTGGTACTTCTGAGGAACTAGGGATTATACATTAGATGTGAGGAGTTTGAGGTATATATTGAGCTTGATATATATCTTGGTGAGACTTATATATTTACAGGCATAAGATATTGGTAGGCCTTTCCAGAGAGAGGTCTGGAGAAAAGAGATCTCTTTTCCTTGGGTGCAGTTCTTCTCCAACTAGATTACTAGCGCATCTTGTTTCTCTCACTTCCTTCTGCCCCATGCAGGAAGTATTGGAGAACAGGGCCCCCACTCCCCGCACCTGTGCTCTGTGGAAGCAGCCCTGCAGCTTTGGTAGGCTCTGAGGCTGCCTCCACACTTCTGACTTCTCCGGATTAGTAATTGTGCTAATCCTAGACTGGGATTTCCCCAGCATAGAGTTTGCTGCAGCTTGAAGATTAATGATGACGTTTAGGCTCCTAGCATGGTTCAGGTAGAGTTTGCTCAGGGCTGTAAACCAAAGTCAAAGAGCCTTCCCTGGGCTGGTGCTACTACTACTGTTAATCATTTCTATACCGCTTCAAGACCTATGCGGTGCTCTACAGAGTCACAAAGAAAACAATATTTGCTCGAAAGAGTTTGGATGTCATAGGTACAGTAAAGGGAAACAGTTAATCTGCTGGCTGGGTTGATGGGCAGTGGGGAATAGGGTTATGGATTGAAGGCTATATCAAAAAGGTGGGTTTTCAGTCTGTTTTTAAACAAGATATGGGAAGGGGCTTGGTGGACAAATTCAGGTAGATCATTCCAGGCATAGGGGGCAGCTACAAAAAAGGAACAGTCTGGAATTGGCAGTGGGGGGAGAAGCTTTCTGGGAGATATATGAGAGAGAAGAGAGGAGAGATATTGAGGGGCAGCAGAATGAACACACTTGTAGGTCAGCAATAGGAGCTTGAACTGTATGTGAAGGCGGATAGGGAGCCAGTGAAGTGATTTAAGGAGAGGGGTGACATGAATGTATTTATAGGAACCCTGTTTTCTCCCCAAAAGATGGATCCTCCTATCCTACCACTTAGGAAGGAAGATACAGCTCCCTGTTCTGGTAAGTGTCAGGATTAGAATAAGCTTTCTGTTTCTGGTAGAGTGCTAAAGGTTCTCGTTCTCTTCCGCAGGTAGAACCTTAGCCATTTCGAAACCAGCAATGATGACGTGCACAGCATAAAGCTTTAATTGATTTTGCATTTTTACAATACAAACATAGCACAGGGATTAGTCATTTCCAGTCTGCATTTTATTTTTAACTTTCCTGCTTACGTCTGTATTCCCACTGGTTTGTGGCATCTTACCCGTGGGCTGAAGTTGTTAATTCTTTGTTGGATGAGTCAACTAAAATGAAACAAAATGGAACCAGAGGCACAGTGAATGAGAGAGACACTGTTATGTTAACAAATCTCCTTCCAACATTTAGAAGCCTACAGGACATCTACATGGTGCCTTCTTTCCTTCACAGGATACTAGTATAACCAAGTGTATGTGTTTAGGTATGAGCACTTACACCAGCCAAAGAACTGGCGTAAATGCTTGTGCCTAGATTTAGGTGATACAGCTCTCCCTCTGTATTCTTGGTTTTCCTATTTGCTAATTTGATTATTTGCGATTTTTTTTCTTCTTTTTGCAGGCTACCCGAACCTACCCGGACCTTACCTGGTGGTCTAACGGTGAGGCAGGGCAGGGGCGATCTTCCTACGCTCCTGCCCTATGCAGAGTCATCATCAAAATGGCTGCTATGAGTTCCCATTGTAGTCTCATGACTACAACGGGAACTCATGGCAGTCATTTTGATGACGGCTCTGCATGAGGCAGGAGCGTAGGAAGATCGCCCCTGCCCCGCGTCACCGCTAGACCACCAGTTAAGGTCCGAGGACGCAAGAGGTAGCCGGGGTGGGTCAGAGCCGGCCAAAAACATATTCACAATTTTTCCCTATTCGCGGGCCAGCTCTGCACCTAAGCCCCGTGAATACAGAGGGAGAGATATACTCATATAATGCACAATATTCTGTAAGTTACATGCTCCACCTTTACACTATCCGTTTGAACGCCCACCTGCAAAGTACACACTATTGAAGATAGGCGTGTATTTACAAAATAGTGCAGTCACATCATTGTCATTTACACACATACTGCATTTGTTCGCATACAAGCATAAATAGCTAAAAGACCCAGATTTATGCATGTGTATGCCATCAATCTCTAGGCAGCCTCTTATGGAACTACCTCAATAGTCCATATGTAAAAGCAAAGTAAAGAGATGACCCAAAAAGTCCAACATATTCACAGTGCTGGATGCAGTATTCCAGTATTCCAGGTGAGGGCGTACCATGGCCCAGTACAGCAGCATGATAACCTTCTCCGATCTGTTCGTGATCCCCTTCTTAATCATTCCTAGCATTCTGTTCGCCCTTTTCGCTGATGCCGCACATTGCATGGACGGCTTCATCGATTTGTTGACCAATACTTCCAAGTCTTTTTCCTGGGGGGTCTCTCCAAGTACTGCCCCGGACATCCTGTATTTGTGTATAACAAAAATCTTATACACGAATACAGGATGTCTGGGGCGGTACTTGGAGATACCTCCCAGGAAAGAGACTTGGGAGTACTGGTCAACAAATTGATGAAGCCGTCCGCGCAGTGCGCTGAGGCGGTGGCAGTGAAAAGGGCGAACAGAATGCTAGGAATGATTAGAAGGGAATCACGAACAGATTGGAGAAGGTTATCATGCTGCTATACCGGGCCATGGTACGCCCTCACCTGGAATACTGCTTCCAGCACTGGTCGCCGTACATGAAGAAAGACATGGTCCTACTCGAAAGGGTCTAGAGAAGAGCGACTAAAATGGTAAAGGGGCTGGAGGGCTTGCCGTACAGTGAGAGATTAGAGAAACTGAGCCTCTTCTCCCTTGAAAAGATACTGAAGGGAATAGACAGTAGATAAAGACAGGTTGTTCACCCTCTCCAAGGTAGAGAGAACGAGAGGGCACTTTCTAAAGTTAAAAGGAGACAGATTCCGTACAAACGTAAGGAAGTTCTTCTTCACCCAGAGAGTGGTGGAAAACTGGAACGCTCTTCCGGAGGCTGTTATAGGGGAAAACACCCTCCAGGGATTCAAGACAAAGTTAGACACGTTCCTGCTGAACCGGAATGTATGCAGGTAGGGCTGGTCTCAGGGCACTGGTCTTTGACCTGGGGGCTGCCGTGGGAGCAGACTGCTGGGCACAATGGACCACTGGTCTGACCCAGCAGCGGCAATTCTTATGTTCAGTCCTCATGATCTCCTCTGGGGTGTGCTCTTTCCTCTATTCTTCTGAATCTCCTGTGCTCCTTCACAGGTGGATGAGTTTTGAATTCTCTCTGCTCCTTGGTAGATGCCGTTTCACCCTCAATCCTTCAGCAGCCCCAGCCTTATTCCAGATACTCTCAAGTATAATCAGTTTTAGGGCATGATCACACTCCACACAAGTTGTGCAGTCTCTCAGGAAACTCCTCTCTAGGACAGAATTCTTCTGCTTATCTTCATGCTCCCTAAGCTAAATCTTTCTAGAGTAAGCAAAGGAATGCACCAGGAATCTGGGTCCTGCTTCCTGTCACTCAGGCATTCAGCAGGTACTCACACTGCAACTGAGTTCCCAACCTTTGCTCCAGTTGGATATGAAAATGATTGCAGATTTTTTTCTTTCTTGTTACTTCGCTTTGATGACAGTATGACGTCTCATTATATGAGCCTCAGTCAATATTCAGTGAGGACCTGCATAAGTATCTAATGCAGATCCTAGCTGAAGTAATGACCAGGACCTGGCAGCCAGCACATGTCTAGTGCTTGGACATGACCCATTGTTGAATATCCGGGCCTACCTTAGTCAGCAACAGTCAGCACATAAAAAAATGCTGACCGCTGTCAGCTGAATACTGACCGCTTAGGGTTTAAAGGTTTATATAATTTTGTTGCTTTATTATGTGTTGGTTTCTGGGTTGCATGATATTATCACTTACTGGAATTTAAGATAGACTTTCTATGTCTTGAATCTGTTGAATGGAAGAAGAATAAACTGAACAAATAAATGGAGGAAAACTATTTGAAAACTTTATTTATTTATTCTTGGGGGGAGAGGAGGTTTGACTTCCATTTGTTGTTTTCCCTCTCTCCAGCTTCCTTCTATCATTCTCTTCTCCCTTTCTTCCAGATTTAATTTTCCGTTCCCTTTCCTTCTAGCCTCTTTATACTCACTTCTTTCCTTCACTGAATTCCCTTTCTCCCTCCCCTTCCCTCCTTCCAGCCTCTCCTGTACACCCCAGAAGGTATTCCTGAACTAAAGCAAAGGCAAATGGTCCTTCAGTGTCTTCTCTGGCCCTGGGCTATGTTAGCATCTCCCCTTACGTTAGGCCTCAGCAATGGCTCTTGTCAGGCCAGACCTCCTCAAGGAAAATTGCACTTGACAAACACAACAGGGGAGAACAAAAAAAAAAAAAGCAAGTGGTTAGTTATTTGTCTCCATTTGCTATAACAGCAATATCCTCCATTTTATTGCCTCATCTGTTTCACTACCCAGACGGTATTAAATCTGAGATGTAAAGATTCCTGTGGAGAAAATTACATATGCACAATTCAATCTGGACCTCTTGTTCTATGACGGTACAAGCTCTTGTAGCCTGATTATGTACAAATAGAAACGGCCACAATACAGCTTCAGCCATGATAGCTGCACAGCTTAACTAATCTGATTTGCAAATCAAGACATCATGATTGTCCAGAGATGGTTGAGGCTCATTAAACCTTAACGCTTGCCATGTAAGGGATAACTTTAGCAAGTCATCTCATGGGCATTTACTGCCAATATAAAAAGGGAATATAAATTCATATACTGGGACTACAGTGCAGCAAACGGTCACATTCCAATTTCCCCAAACTTAATGTAATGAAACGTTCCTTGCCCTCTAAAGCATTTCAGTGAGGTAGAAGGTGAAAGAGAGGTTCTCAACCAGTGTGTCGCCAACATCTGGGAGGTATGTCACCAAAAATTTGACAGACAGCATGTTTATACTTTCTTTAACAGCTCCGTCTGTGGCAGACTGGAGAAAGTTTAGAACAAGAAAGTTGGGTACTTGAAATCTCCATAACTAGCCCCTAGTTATGTCGCCAGCTCTAATTGTAAATGTTGCTGGCCTCTAGCCCAGTGTTTCTCAAGTCAGTTCTGGAGTACCCTCTTGCCAGTCAGGTTTTCAGGATATCCACAATGAATATGCATAAACTTGATTTGCATACACTGCTTCCATTATATGCAAATTTCTTTCATGCATATTCATTGTGGATATTCTGAAAACCTGACTGGCAAGAGGGTACTCCAGGACCGACTTGAGAAACACTGGTGTCTGTATTTCTCTTGTTTCATTGTTAGCAACAATGAAATGATATGTAAGGTTCTGTCTTTCTTTATCTGCAAATTGTAGCAGTGAGTGGGCCATGCACGTGAAAATTGCCTGCCAGGCGTGTCACAACAGAAGGAAGGTTGAGAACCACTGTCCTAAGGAGAAGAATATTGCTTAAGTGAAGCATGGTTTTTAAGGAATCATTTTCCTTGTCTCTTTTCTTTCAGCTGAAACAAAAATATGTTTCAAGTACTACCATGGAGTGAGTGGAGCTCTTCGTGCTACAACTCCCAGCATCACTGTAAAAAACCCATCTGCTCCAGTAAGTTATAATTCTAATTGAGAAGCTTCCTTTGAAGCTAAGCTCATTGTCTAAAGTTATTACATTAATTGCTAGAATTGCCTAAGAAATAACTAAATATTGCCTATCCATAACATCCTCTAAGTTCTTCATGGAGACAAGATATGTCATACCTGTGGTAATAAACAAAATAGCCAATGGAATGTACAACTTTTCAGACAACCCACTACTATATGTACATCATTCCAAAAAAGCCTGAATAACACGATTTGTGTATTTGCTGCAAGAGGAAAAGACTTCAGTAGTCAACAGCTCATCCAACATAGTCGTTCGTTTCTGTGTAGGGTGAACTGTTGACTACTGAGGCTTTTTCCTCCTGCAACAAATACGCAACTCATTGCATTATTCAGATTAATATGCATACCTGTGGCATGCCAATTCTATTCATTCCCAGAACTAGTCTTGTCATCACTTTAAATCTGAGTCTGCCCCATCGTGTTTCTGTTCATAAGGAAAAGGGCTAGACCTGACAGTAAGGGACCTATTTACTAAGCTGTGTTATCAGTTATTGTGGCAGTTAATGCTTGCTATAGTTAATGTGTGTGCCACATTAGCAGTTAATACAGTGCCTTGACAGCATGTGACATTAACAACCAAATGTAAAGCAAGGCAGAGAATGGGAGGGGTCATATTATAGACCATTTTTGTGCTTAAAATGCTGTTTCAGTTATGTAAATAGGTTCTTATAACCTCCCCTCTTACACTCATGAGCGTCGGGAGCAGCGTGAGCATTCAGTACATCAGCCAGTGCTAAAAACCACTTTTGCTGTTTTGTAAAAAGGGGGGTGGGATTAGGTCATGCCTACCAGTATGCACGGTGCAACCCGACATGAACATTTACAACAGGTGAGTACGGGGTGGAATGTGGGCGGGGCATCAGTTTATGCACATATTTTATAAAAGATGCTTGTACATGTGCAAAGTGTACTCTAACATTTACTCTTGCTTTTGAGTGGCATAATGCCTGAGAATTAATGGTGGTGCTGTTGCTACTGCACTTGCACTAATATTTGATTTGGGGGCTTATTTTCAAAGCAACAATACACACAAAGTACTATGTGAACCTAAGGTAATTTGTGTCTAAGTGCTTTGAAAATGAGCCCCAAAATCACATAGATACCTATGAGCACAATTCTACACTGTCTAGAAAAAGCAGGATCTCCAATATTTTTCCAAATAACCCCAACATCAAATGGACTATTATTAAAAAATGATTACTAGTATTGAGAGGTGTTACTGCAAGATACTGTAAAAACTGTATGTTCCCTGTTTTCAAAATGATGTCTTGGAAGAATTGGGACAGAATAAACTATTTTTTTGGGGTGGGGAACCCTTTGTCAATGCTACAGGTTTGAAAGGATGTTATCAGAATTGGGGACTAGTAAAAGATGTAAAACTATTTGGAGTCCATTAGAGGTTTATGTTAGACAATAGATTACATTCTTATTTAAGGTTTCTGATTTCTACACACATCCAGGGAGGGGGTGGGGAAAGGATGGGGTTGGATGGGATTAAGTAATTTTCTACTGTATTTATGTACGAACATAAGTGCTGTGTTCTTATGATATTCTATGTATACTTGTTGGCACTTTTTCAGTTTTAAAAATGAATAAAGAATTTAAAAAAAAAAATGACGTCTTTCAAGAAGTGGTCCCAAATCATATACAAACAAAAATTAAAAAAACAAACAAACCCCAAAACACACTTATTCAACTTACTAAAAGTGTGTGTGTGGGGGTGGAGTAGGAAAAGCCTCAGGTATTACAACTCTCGACAAACCTTCGCATAACCTCTCCTTTTTAAACACAGGCCTTTTAGTAAGTTACGCCTGCAGTTCAATAAATGTGGTTTTACACTTCTCCCTCTGTATTCGTGGTTTCAGCAATCACGGTTTCAATTATTCGTGGTTTCTAGCTCGCTGGCTCCTCCCCCCAAATTACGTCAGCTTGCATAGACAAATCGCTGATTCCCGGCACTTTCTTCACTATGTTTTGCCTCTCCTTCAGGAACAGGCCAGGTCTCCCGCCATGTTGTTTGCAGTTTCACCACATTCACGATGGTTTTTAATAGAAAACAGCAAATAACATATGAAAAAGTTATTTGCGGTTTTCCTGTATTCGCGGGTCTGTTAATTCCCCTATCACAGCGAATACGGAGGGAGAAGTGTATTTATTTATTTTTAAAATTTTGTTTGCATATCTTTCAGGTAGTGGCGTAGTAAGGCTGAGCGGCATCCCTCCCTGTCCCCTTCCCTTTCCCTGCACCTTTTTAACTTCTCTAGCGTGAGCAGCATGGCCACGTCGGTGTTGGGTGACCCTTTGACCCGGGGAAGTAAAAAAAAGTAAGGAGGAAGGCAAGGGGCTCACGCATGGCAAGGAGAGGAGCTGGAGGGGCAGAGAGGAGGAGGGGTGCCACACCCTTAAGAAGACCGTGCATGGGTCAGATCGCCCCCCCCCCCCTCCTTACTACGTCACTGCTTTCAGGAAGTGACCATTAAGCAATTTGGCATCTAGGGAAGAAGAAAGTTGTGAAACTATGTAGGGGGGTTCCCTTTTTTTTTTGTTAGTCATCATGTAAAAAGGACATTAAAATTTAGGCCCCAAAAATCTGAGTGCTAATCTATTATTCTGCCACAAAAAACTTGATATCATTATCAAGTCACTAGAACTCGAACATGAGTTGATGGCACTTAACAACAAGCTATTGTTCTATACTGGTAATTTCGCAACACCAAGGGCTCCTTTTACTAAGGTGCGCTAGCGTTTTTAGCGCGCGCACAAAATTACCGCGTGCTAAACCGTGTGGTATGCTTCTAGAATAATGCCAGCTCAATGCTGGCGTTAAGGTCTAGCGCGCAGCAATTTAGCACGTGCTAGTCCGTGCATTAGGGCCCTAAACGCGCCTTCGTAAAAGGAGCCCCAAATCTTTTCCAGAATACTAGCATAAGCCAGCAGTTACGCGCCAACTTTTAGGTGCATCTATTTACATCCTGGCCATTACAGGCTAAATGCGCATACCTAAATATGGCATCTTGAGCACGCAACTGACAGGATTCTATAAGTTGCATGCATCACTTGGCGACATGCCCATGTGTGCCCCTCCCACATGAGCAACCAATGCCCTGAAAACCCTTAGGTGCCAAGTTACATAATATTGTGTAACTGCACTTCTGCACCTACCCGACATTTTGCCTCCATTTTGGCACTTAACTGCCATTGTATTGCAGAAGTTACACGCCAAATTAGCGCCTAAATTTTGATGCACCATATAGAATGAGGGGACTTGTGGCTTCATAAACAATGCCTTCCTAATCATTTAATCTAATCACCCTGTTATAAAATCGTCCTCTAATTAGTAATTTGGCAACTTATGCAGTGTAGTTAATGCTATCTAAATAAGAGGAGCTTACAGCCTCAGTAAAGAATTTTTTTTTCTGTGTTGACTGTGTAGAAGGATGCTGGGAAGTCCCCCAACATGTGAAAGGCAAGTCTTTAACTGGGTATCTGCATTTACGCTTCACTAGTGTGAGTAAATGTGCAGAATTATGTCACTTTTGTGAATAAGTTTACCTTTCAGCACGTGGCAGCAAAGCATTAATCTATAAGGGTGCCCATTCAGTGGCCCTAGTGCGTTAGTGCAAGGGGCGGGGCATTCACATGGGCAGCCCATGAGAAGGACATGAGCGGAGTCCATGCTGCATTTAGATTCCCACAGATATATTAGATCTATGGCTGGTGTAAGTGGAGGAATCTAAAGTTCGGATGCCCCGATACTAGGGTTACCAGATTTTCCTTTTGGGAAAATCCGGACCACTAGACCTGCCCCCCAGGCCCACCCAGTTTCACACATCCACGCCCCGTTATGCCCCAGTCCCGCCCCCAATCCCACCCTAGCCCCGCCCACACTGCCCGCTCTCATTGGACAGGAGTGCATCCATGCATGTGTGGATGCGACACAATGATATCAGGTGCACGTGATGTCATCGCGTGGTATCCACGCAAGTGCAGATGCTCTCCTTCCCGACAGTGATTTGCTCCAAGCTTTTCAAAACCCGGACAAAGTGCCGGGATTTAAAATGCCGTCCGGACCCCCGGATATGTCCTCAAAATTGCCCTAGTATTCTATCATGAAACCCAAGTGCCTAGGTGCTGATATAGAATACACTCTCATCAGGCAGCATCAGGGCACTTACTTATAGAATTTTCTCCCTTAGAGGTCCTTTTACTAAGCAGTGCTAAAAACTGGCCTGCACTACCCCCAGCACACTAAGGCCATTTTTAGCGCTGCTGGGACAATTTTCTTATTTCTACAATACTGGCCACCCATTAATTTTCCCATTAGCATGTGGCCTTTTTATCTATCTGGTCTTACCGTCTCCTCCTCGCTAGTCAGATTACTCTGGTCCATTAACAATCATCATCTACTTCTCCTGAGACCCAGAAATGCTCAGCTTTAGATCCATGCTGAACTATCTTTTAGGAATTTATCCTTTAGGAATTTTAAATCTTCATTGAAAACCTAGCTCTCCTATGAGCTCAGGCCACTTTTATCTGTGGCACACAGCTATTAGCAAAAATTAATGTTTGAGACTTTACCACCACCTATTTTGTAGGCAGTAAGGTCTGGATTTTATAAACGGTGCCGTCATCATCAGCTGTCTGAAATATAGCTGCCGATCATGTGTCAATCACGCAACAGTGCCGTTTATAGAACTGTGACTTTGTGGCTTTGTGAAAAGTAGGCACCAGAAATGTAGGCCAGGGTTTTCAAGACCTGTATTTCCGGTGCTTACCTTTCATGTGAGTCACGTCTATGGAGGCGCTTTACGATGCGTAATGACACTTCCAGCACTAGCCACGCCCACAGTTGTGTTAGGAATCGAAAAGTGCCTCCGTAGGCACGATGCAGGTGCTGTATTTTTATGCACCTACATTTTTATGTTTTAAAATGCTTTTAATTGTTTAAAAATGGCGTTTTCCACTTAAGTTAGGCACCTAACTTAAGGCGCCATTTATAGAATATGACCTAAGTGCTAGCTGTAGACTTTGCAAAACATAATTTGGCAAACCAAGCATTGGCACGTTACAGTAGTCCAAGTGAGGAAAAACAACGCCCTGTAATACAGAGCGGAAATTTGTAAAAGACAAAAAATCTCTAAGGCCCTCATTTATTAAGCCACAGTAGAGGTTTCTACTTCAACCTGGAGCGCTAAATGCTCCAGTGCTGATAGAATTCCTATGAGTGTCGAAATGGCTTCGGAGCATTTAGTACTCCAGGCTGCAATACAAACCTCTAGTGCGGCTTTGTAAAAAGGGATAAGTCTGAAAAGCAGTCAGAGTTTATAGAAAATTGTTCTAATGACATGCTTCAGATGTTTTTAACATACCGTATTTGCCGGCGTATAAGACGACTTTTCAGTACCTTAAAATCCTCCCCAAAGTCGGGGGTCGTCTTATACGCCGGGTACTGTTTACATGCCCTTACTTTACATGCCCTAACATCTCCTTCCTTACCTCCTTACGGTGCTTACGGTACTAGTAAACCTGCCGGGACATCAGCGGGGCCATGGCGGGACATCAGTGTGACAAGGGTGCCATCTCCTTCATCCTGCGCAGCGGGAAGCAGCGGCGCTCTGGTCCCACCCCTTTTCTCTTTACTACGTCTCTCGCACATGCGGCCGTGTGTGGAGTCTAGCCCTTAAGGAAGTTGCGGGGGCGAACAGGAGGCTTTTGAAGGCTTTTAAAGGGAAACTGTCATGCCAGCAAACTTGCTAGGGACTTGCCCGGCACTTGCTCTCTCCCTCTATGTGTTATCTTCCTTCTATCATTGACAGTTTCAGTTTGGTTAACAGTTTAGAAAACAAATAGCATGGCAGCTCCCATGGGTTTATTGTTCTATTCAGCTTTAGTGAATTAATTAAAATTGTTGAAATAAATTCTGATGTTCTTTTAAGTTTTATTTGTTGTGCAGAATGTGTGCGGAAGAAGGGGTAGTCTTATATGGCGAGTATATAACAAACTCTATATTTTAACTGTAAAAGTTGGGGGGTCGTCTTATACGCCCAGTCGTCTTATACGCCGGCAAATACGGTATATAATGCAGTATTTAAGAATACACTCGAGTACCAAATTTCCTTTTGATGGAGGTGAGACAACCATCTATCAAAAAAGTATGAGTTTTGCTACCCCCTGTGCATGTAAGCATACAATTACGTGCGAAAGTGCAGGTGTTCTGCACTTTCCCATGTACATGTGATGCTTAAAATGGGAGCCCGGTTATAAAATTGCCTGGTAATGCAAGAGGTAGACTGTAGGGAAATTTAGGGATGTTGTCCGGAGAGCATCTTGCCTCGGAACATCCCAGCCAGCAGCACTTTTCTAGATAGCAGGTCTTCTTATCTGGATAAGAGCTTTGGAATATTGACCCAAAAGTAAATAAAGAATGAGTGAAATAATAATATTTTTCTATTATTATCCGACCATTGATAGCTTAGCCCTGAACATCTATTTTATTCAATTAGGGCCACTGCCAGCAAGCAGCGTAGACAGTGTTGGATGAATTATGCATTCATTTTTTCATGTTCCTCTTACCCACTATTACTCAGCTAGGCTTGTGCGACTGACATGCCTAAGAGATGATTATTGTAATTGTTGGGGAAGCTTTGTTGTCTGTGGTATTTGTTTCATATATCTATGTAAACCTATAGTTTACAAGATTAGAGGCTGACATGGTTTACTCAGCGTTTCATCCCTCCCTCAGAGACAACATTTTAATTGCATATTATTAATGATGAATTCTCTTTAAAGTCCTTTCTAGCAAAAGCAGTTAGCGCAGTAAGTGCAATATTATTTTCATGCTATTATAACTATTACCAATAATTTAAAAAAAAACCAAAAACACCCCAAAACAAAACAAACGAAACACACAGAGCAGTGAGAGTCTGCAACTTTGTAGCAGTGGTTCAGCCTGACCAGCTGTGGTAGTCTAGCAAGACCCACCTGAAGGACAAAGTTTGTATGGACGCCAAGAACTGATGATATCTGATGTCATCAGTACCCACTATTAAAAACAGAAAAGCTGTGCGGCACATAGCCAATGGGGTGTGCCCAACGAGGCACACTCTGTCCCTTGAGAGCCCCTTGTGCACTTAGGAGCAGCTAGACAAGTTTAGAAACCAATTGAAACTGCTTTTTTGTCCAGTTTCATCCAAAACTGTCTAATCACTTTCTTCCAAAACCAAAAATGCAGCCAAAACTTGCTACCTGTTTCCAGCTGAAACAAAAAACCAAAGACTAAAGTTTGGTTGCGCAAATGTAAACTAATGAGGTCCACTGGGGGATTGCCTTGGTTTGCAGTCACCAGCCCTTTGTTAAATCCACAGGAGATTACCCTTCAGTCCCAGGAGCTGTATACAGCAGATCAACTGTGCATCAGCGTTTTACTTTTGACTTGACTCTTCGCATCGCAATTTCGAGATTTGAAAAATGGCTCCACATTACAAAAAATACATATTATCTCTCATCGGACCCATGAGGAAGGCTTGGTTTGCCGAAACACGGCCTGTGTCGGGTCCGTCAGATTTTAATATGATCAATGTGGATAAGCTTTTTAATACTGTTTGAAAATTTTTGGAAGAAATAAAAGGAAAGTCAAGAACATTATGGGTTCCACAGTCTGTTTTTTTGTTGGATTGCTCCTTTTCCTGTGGAATATTGGGTCTTCTTGCTTTCCTTTTGACAACTGGAAGAACCAATTTAAAAAGGACATCTCAACAAATCTGGCATGTCTAGGTTCCCAAACCACAGGACTACTGTGAGAACGTGGAAAAAAAAAATCATGATTACCAGCTTTTTATGCTTACCCACACTGTGCACAAACAACACAAGAAAGTTTCCATTTTGTATTTAGTTAAATGACAAGCATGATATAGACTCTTATTAAAATAGGATAAAGGAATCCTACTTGTCTACTCTACACTTTGGCGGGGCCAGTGTTAAATATGCTGGGGCCCAGGGCAGAAATTAAGGAGGGGGGCCTCCAATTCCTCTCCTCCCTGCCCCCTTCCCTGATTTTCTGACCCACCAAATGCCCTCCCATCCGGCATCTCTCCCTTCCTTCTCCTTCTCTCACTCCCTCCCCTACCCTCCCTGGATCCATCACATGTCCTCCCATCCAGCATCCCTCCTTTCATTTAAAAATCAGCTGCTCCAGGGGGCCCCTGTGGGCCAGGTTATCTTTCCCTTCTCTCTGCCCCATGGCTGTTTCTCTGCCATGGTCCGCCCAAATGTAAATAGGAATTTGCATCAGAGGGGGATGGACCATAGTTGAAGTCGCCAGCAGCACTAGAGAATTGCTGCCACACTGGCAACCCATTTGCATTTTATAAGGTGAGGGGGGAATAGAGTGGGAAGAAGGGAAGGACAGTCCATCTCATGGGGGGGTCCCCTGGAGCTGTGGGGCTCAGGGTAGCTGACCTATTTGCCTCTTCCCCCCTTTAATGTCGGCCCTGCACTGAGGACATTATACCAGCTTGTTGCACAATCCTGAATTTAACAAAAAAGCACACTGATGTCACTGAATGTAAAGACTATATGTTCTGAAAAATTACTATCAAAGACAATATATTTCTCAAATTATGTTCTAAAATATAAATTTCATTTAATTATAATTTGATTTCCCTACAACATTAAAAACTTGACCATTACTTGTGCTTGGAAACAGTCACTGCAGGTTCCTTTCTCATATAATCTAGCTATGGGGCTAAGTTTCAAAAAATAAAGACATCAAAAAATAACATAACAGGGAGATGGACACATGTCAGCAAAACCCCCAAAGCATATAAACAAAACATAACCAAAAAAAGCATTGCACAATGCTTGTCGCTGAATCAAGACATCTGCAAAGTGGGAATTCTAAAGGCATGACTGAGATATGACATGGGCGTCATCAGAGGATGTATATCCTGCCATCATAACATAGAAAAAAATGATTAATTTGGGCATCCCAAAACATGCCCAGAGTTAGACCTGCTTTAAAAGTGAATAAGGTGAGGTACAAATTGTCTTTTAACCCACTAGCAATTTGGTTGTGTTGGAGACTGGAGTGCAAGCATTTATCTGGACTACATAAGAGTTGCAGAGTGCTGTATCACCTGCCTGTCTGAAACCTCACCTAAGCAGTCCTGCTTCTCTGCCTGCTACCTCTCCCACCCCATACCCATATCTGCCAGACTCCAGCCACCCCCTTCCTCCACCCCTCTTACCTGCTTTTGTCTCACTCACAGTTCCACACCTTCTCCACTCCATCAGTCACCATGCTGCCTGTGTGTCTGCACCATGTGCTAGGAACTAGAGAGTGAGTGCTAATTGTGTCACCTGTGTGTTTCTGGATTGCGTATGGGGGTGGAGTGACTAAGTAAGTATTGCTGTTGCTGTGTGTGTGCCAGAGGTGGGAGAGCGAGTGCCTGGGTGATATTTGTTTGAGGAGGGTATCACTATGTGGGGTAGATGTTGGCACACACTGTGGTGTATGTGGGGCTCCTGGGCATACCTGTGGTGGTGAGTGATGGATGCATTGAATGCACTGGTGGTGGTGGAAGCTATGGTGCAGGTAGAAGAGAGTGGTCAGGGAGGGCCCCAAAGGCTATACCCCCGGATGAGAGTTCTTCTGCTTTCTGGACATCATAAACTAGGAATGCATACACAGATATTGCTTTGACAGGGCTGCCATACAAGATCTCTGTGAGCAGCTCAAAACCCTCCTCCAAACCCGTACCTGCGGAAACAATCCCATACCTGTCCACCTCAAGGTCACCGCTTTTCTTGCATTCCTGGGAACCAGGATCTTCCAGTCTATACTATCAGTCAACACAGACCTCACAAAGCCTTCCATCTCCAGCTGCCTCACCCAATTCCTCCAAGCCTTCCTCACCCAAACCCCAGACTACAGAATAACATGACACACTTCTACACCATAGTCCCCTTCCCCTCAATCATAGGCATTATCAACTGTACACATTGCACTCACACCCCCTACCCCCGAGCAGATGTGTCCACCTACAACAACAAGAAATGAATATGCAGATTGTGTGTGATGCCCAGGGAGAGATAGTGTGCATGTATACCCAATACCCAGGTTTCAGCCATGATGCCTACATATTCCAGCAGTCAGAAATCTACAGGAAACTAAATCGAGAGGAGATCACCAGCGACTGGCTGCTAGGTAAGCACCACAAGGACACACCAAATCCAGACCTCTGTCTTCCCTACCATCCTACAACACACACCCCCTTACCAAGTGGGCCCAACCATCCCCCTCCTCAAGGTAACCACAGCTGGCAATATGTCCCGTCTCTCATTCTGCTCCCCTCTCAAGTAACAGAGGCTATCCTCAACAAACCCGGCTCAAGATCCCCATTGTGCATCCCCAAAATGACGCAGAGGAAGAATACACCTGCAGACATAGGAGCAACAGAGTCATCATTAAGCAAATCATTAACCAATTTTGATGTCTGGACTGTTCTGGGAAGGGGGGGAAGGAGCTCCTCTATAGACAAATCTTCATGGAGTGCTATATTGCTGCATAATATGGCCCAGTGAAGAAAGAAGCACATGCCAGACCTCCCACATCAAAAACAGCAGCGGTCACCAGACCCTGATGATGATGCCAAGCATCAATAGTCTGAGACACAGAACAAGTATCATCAATAACAAGCTTATCTGACTACACAGCCTGTAGCTCTATAACATTAAAATGTGGTCTTACTCTCAGCATCTGACCATATTTAGACTCGGTTGCTCTTGTAACTACCAACCTCAAACCAAACATAATCAGTTTATGGTCAGACCCAATCACACTAATTATGAAAGACCCTCCAAAAAACAAACAAACCACAAAGCCTTCTGTAAATAAGCAGCCAAAAAAACCCCAAACTAAGTCTAAAACATGACTAGCATCATGAGTTGCCCCATCCACAATATGTTCTAAAAAAGCTACCAGAGACTGGAAGAGCAAGTAATCCCTCCTCGAGAACACCACCTCCTTAGGAGTTAATATCACATTAAAATCACCAAGGACACACAACCAGTACCCCACCACTACCACCCCATGCCCACAGAGCTGACCAGGGTGCATTTCATCAGGGGGTCTGTGCCAGGCAATGCTTAATACAGACCCACTTTATATAAATGTGAGTGAACAGTTTTATTTGTACATTATACCTCTCAAAAACCACCCCTCCCTCCTCCTAACACACATAGCTCCCCTCCCCCATCACCCAGGCTGAAGAAAAGCGAACATATCAGTCCTTACTATCGATTATTACACTGGCTACCAGTGGAAGCACGAGTAATGTTTAAATTTTCATGCCTTTGTTTTAAGTTGGTATGGGGATTGGCCCCTACCTACCTTTTATCCCATTTCGTGCTACATAACCCTGTGAGGTTAACCAGGAACTGTAATTTATTTGCATACCCGAAGATTTTAGGCTGCAAATTTAGGTCTTTCAAGCAAGCAAACAACAGTCCTGGTTGGGTAACTACATTAGCGGAGCCATCCTGTCTTACGGCGCCTTCTGTAAATAAATTAAGACAATATTGTTTGATAAATCTATCTCTTAATTTGAGGTTTTCTTCTTAACATAATAATTTTACTGTATTAACATAAATATTTTTATTGTCTTTTTAGTTAATATGCTGTATTTTTACTATTAATATTTTCTATTTCGCTGACTGTCCAGTTTTTTCTCTTTTATGTAAACCGGCTAGAATTATTTTGATTGAGGTGGTACGTTATGTTATATTATGTTATAACCTCCCTCTTTCCACACAGACATCTGAGGCCCCCTGCCTATTTTCCCATTTATTTCCCTTTGCCTTAGCCCCTTCGTCTCCCATGTCTCCTCTGGGATCTCCCTGACCCCATTTTCTCATATTTGAAGCTGAGTTCCCTTTCATCTCCCAGATGTTGCTACAGAGTGGGCTGCCCTGCTGGCCCCTACTGATGGCTGGCAGGGCACTGGCTTCAGAATCGGCCTCAGCCCCATTTGGCTCCTTTTGGTTGGGAGATGACCTTTTGCAGCTGTGTAACCTCATTTACTGTTGTGTTACCTAAACACGGATACAAGTGGATAGATTTTTCACTTCTTCAAAAATTACAGAGTAGGGGGCACTCGATGAAGTTAGAGGGAAACACTTTTAAATCCAATAGGAGGAAATATTTTTTCATTCAGAGAATAGTTAATCTCTGGAAAGCATTTCCAGAGGTTGTGGTATGAGCAGATTTTTAAGAAGGATTTGGACAATTTCCTGGAGGAAAAGTCCATAGTCTGTTATTGAGAAAGACATTGGGGGGGTGGGGGAAGCCACTGCATGCCCCGGATCGGTAGCATGGAATGTTGCTACTCTTGGGGTTTTGGCCAGGTACTAGTGACCTGGATTGGCCACTATGAGAACGGGCTACTGGGCTTGATGGACCATTGGTCTGACCCAATAAGGCTATTTTTATGTTTGTGTAACTCCTGAATTGTAATTCACCTTGAACCTAGATATGCATAGAGTGACCTAGAAATTGTAGATTAGATTAGATTTAATAAAGAGAAGTCTACTGTCCCATTCAGTGAAGCCCTTGGTGCTCTCTTGACATGTGCAATGGAAATATCCAAGTACAATGCATTGCAATAATATATCTTAGAACGCTAGCGTAGGTTCGTAGAAGAGGGGGATAGTCATGTTAGCAACCAAAACTACACCCAGCAGTGTCATCTCTTCTTTCACAGGCACCACCACATCTTCTGTACACAAAGATTCTTGCCATGCATCTTCCATAGTATACCCCACAATCATAATCTCCATTTATCTACATTCAACACTAAACCGTTTATACTCAACCATCCTCAAATCTCATTCATATAACCCTTCAACTAAGTTGCCAACTCATCTCCCCAAACAGAAACTGGGAAGAAAACCTGAACATCATCAGCATAGAGATGAAAGAAAACGCCTAATTTCTTAAGCAGCTTCCTAGTGGGGCCGAATAGATATTAAACAACAGGGTCAACAAAGCAACACCCTATGGCACCTCTACAAACTGGTCTCGCACCCACATAGACCATCCTGACAGATGACACAAACCACCAAAACACTGAACCCAATATCCCTAACGCCTGAAGCTTCTTAACCACAATCCTATATCTATAGAATCAAAAGCTCATGCAACATCCAAGAATACTAAGCAAAAACATTGTTTATTATCCACACCCCTATGGAACACATCTACAGTGGAAACTAATAATGTTTAAACTCCATGAGCCGCCTGAAAACCAAACTGATTTCTATACAAACAGATATCAGATTCAACAGCATCTTCTGGCTGGGTCAGAATAGCCTTCTCCACTACCTTCCCAAGAAATGGGAACACCAAATAGGTCTATTTTTGCTCAGCATCAAAGGATCCATTATCTCCTTTTTTAGCGATGACTTAATCATAGCCTTCTTACACACAGCTGGCAACTCTCCTTCACTCAAGGATTTATTAACAATAAGTGCCAACTTAGGTGCAACTTTTATCTGCTACCTGCCAGATCTCACCTGAGGAACTTGGATCCAGAAGTGCCTGAATAGAAGCAATATCTCACAATCAATTTAATCTCTTTTCCTTGTTCCAACTGAAAATCTGTCGAAATAGGTTCCACCTCAACAGCTGCATCTGCCACCTGCAGCACGTGTAAAGTCTATTTGGGTTTTTTTTCCAAACCTTTCATTTTGGTTACCAGAAAATTAGCAAAAAAACATGAGAATCAGGACCTATTGATTCACCTACATGTCTATAACCTTCTGGCCCTGTTAACATCAGTCTCGTTTAATAATGAGAGCCTTCAGTATATTGATTTAATAGTGGGACAACTCATACTTGTTTCACTCTCCGTTCCCATGCACTTGTTTTATATCATATTAGTATTACTTTAATGTCCCTCAGAAACACCACCTGAGACTCATATCATTCATTGTCTTAGGCTTTAAGTGCTGTCTCCTCATCGGGGCATACTACCTAAGCAGTACTTACTCAATCTATGCTTGAATAAATAGATAAATTAATAAATAGTTCGGTTCTGGATAATCTTAAGGTGACTAGTGACTTATCTTATGTGGTCATCCTTTCAGGGACAGGTTAGCCGACATGTTTCACCAAACGGTTTTTTCAAGATTGAGTAAGCACTGCTTAGGTAGTATGCCCCGATGAGGAGACAGCACTTAAAGCCTAAGACAATGAATGATATGAGTCTCAGGTGGTGTTTCTGAGGGACATTAAAGTAATACTAATATGATATAAAACAAGTGAATGAGAACGGAAAGTGGAACAAGGAAGAGTTGTCCCACTATTAAATCAATATAACCTTCTGTCAACATGCTCACTGTCAAATACAACTACAAGATCTTTTCAAAATACTGCTGATCTTCATACTTATTCTTGTCTTCCTTACAAAGCCATAAGTATTCTGTCTAGAGCACTTTCTGACTATCACAATTATTAAGATCCTTACTTTTCTTCCACTTCCTCCCTGCCCACCTCCATTCTCATTTGCAACACGGTTTCTATTCGCCAGGAACAGACTTGATAGTCACTCCTACACACCACCTCGCTCACTAACGAAACATTATCCAAAACCAAATTCAATGAATCTTTCCAGGTATCAATGGTCTCAGATACAGAACAAGTATCATCAATAACAAGCTTATTTGATCACACAGCCCATAGCTCCATAACATCAAAACGTGGTCTTACTCTCAGCATTTAGACTCAGTTGCTCTTGTAACTACCAACCTCAAACCAAACGAAATCAGCTTATGGTCAGACCAAATCATATAGATTATGACAGCTTCCTCCCCACCCCTCAATCCCCCCACCCCCAAAACATCCCAAAGTCTTCTGTAAATAAGCAGACAAAAAACCTAAGTCTAAAACATGACTAGTATCATATGTTGCCACATCCATGATATGTTCTAAAAGAACAGCTACCAGAGACCGAAAGAGCAAGTTATCCCTCCTCGAGGACACCACCTCCTCAGAAGTTAATACCACATTAAAATCACCAAGGACACACAACCAGTTTTGGTTTTGATAAAACTCAGCTGCATCATCATTTCTTAGTTGTTGAATCAACTCTAAAACGCTCACACAGGACTCATGCTTCTGCTCCTCCAGGTAGGAAGGCAGAACTTTGGACTCCTCTGGCAAGCGACTTTTCAAGCATCCATGTTTACAAACAAAATCATAGATTACCAATTCTACACCACCATTTACAGTAAAACCTTGGTTTAAGAGCATAATTCGCTCCAAAAATATGCTTGAAATCCAAAACACTCATATATCAAAGTGAATTTCCCCATAAGAAATAATGGAAACTCAGACGATTCATTCCACAACCCAAAAACTTTAATACAAAATACTGTATGTACTCATATTGCAAGACTTTGCTCATTTAGAACAGTCACTCCTACAGCGTCAGAGAGAGAAGAACCATCGGCTCAGTTGTGATAGGTACTTGTATTGCAAGACATTGCTTGTATATCAAAGTTAAAATTTAATTAAATGTTTTGCTTGTCTTGCAAAACACTTGCATACCAAGTTACTTACAATCCAAGGTTTTACTGTATTTAAAGTCCTTTAAGACAAACTAAAAGAAGACCAACAACTCTGTCAAAACTTATTAACCACTCGAAGGTTTCTCACCAGAAGCACTTTCAATGCTTTTGATGTCTCCTCTTGTACATCTTCAGTGTCAATGTTTTTCTTGTCTTGGCTTAGAGTATCTGATCTTGGGAACTCAGTACAAGAAAGCCTTGTAAGGGTGATAACTTGTTCAGCGACAAGGTTAAAGAGGTGGCTGACCTAATTTTTTTTAAAAAATCATGCAGACACATTGCAACAATTCCCTTGGAGAGAGGGAATGGATAATAGGAAAATTCAATAGTCTCACATTACAAGCTCTTGCAGTATTCTCCAGTGCTTCTATCTGCATATGCATGATTAAATTATCTTTAGTAGCATCTGCTAAAGCAGCCTGAACCGATTTCAGCTGAGATTCATTCTTAGAAATCCATTGCTCTACTGACCTGAACCATTTATAATGCTCCTCTAGCTTTTGAACAGTTTCTTCAGAAAGCTTAGCCTAGATAAATTATCTCGCAGTATTTTTCCATTCTAAAAACAGCCTTTCCAATGTCTTTCAATGTAAATTCTCCAGAGTTATCACCAGGGGTAGAATTAACTGAATTTGCAGAAGTCAAAAAAGATTCAGAAAGTATAACTGGAGCAGGAAGAGGCAATTTGTCCCTATTCTTAATATTAGAAATATCAGGAGTAGTCGCTGTAAGAGAACCATCTCCTGACAGATACATTGCTGCCATCGACGTGGCTCAACTGCAACCCCTGAATATCTACAGGTTGAGGAGGTGGAGTTCTACCACCTGGTGATAAGGGGATTGAGGAGGGAGAAGATATACAGTGGTACCTCAGAATCCGAACTTAGGGCTCCTTTTACAAAAGTGTGTTAGGGCCTTAACGCACGGAATAGCGCATGCTAAAATGCCGAGCACACTAGCCGCTACCGCCTCCTCTTGAGCAGGCGGTAGTTTTTCGGGTAGTGCGTGCTATAGTGCACGCTAATCCGGTGCGTGCACTAAAAATGCTAGCGCACATTCGTAAAAGGACCCCTTAATCCGTTCCAGAACCCTGTTTGAGTTCCAAAACGTTCGAGTTCCAAGACAGTTTTTCCCATTGAACTTAATAGAAACTGCATTAATCCGTTCCTGTGTCCCACAAGATCGGGCCCCCACTGGCATAGACAGCAAGATCAGCAACAGCAACTGCAAGCGGTGCTCAGCCCAAAGCTTCCCTCTGACGTGAACCGCCCAGGCGGAAACAGGAAGCTGCGTCAGAGGGGAAGCTTTGGGCCGAGTAACGCTTGCAGTTCCCATACGTTCAGATTCTAAAGCAGCGTTCAGATTCCGGGGCAAAATTTAATTAAAAAAATAGTTTGGATTCCAAGTTCGAGTTCTGGGGCGTTCGGATTCCGAAGTACCACTGTCCTCATAGACCCTGTAGTTGCACCTCCTCCGGAACTTGTACATGCTAGTCCATGGGGGGGTCTTGCCTTGTACATTGTTGCCAAGGTAGAACACTCGGTGGACTCCCGAAGCACCACTACAAAACCAGATATATCTACCGCATTTGTATTGAGGGCATGAGGACATACTGAACAATAGTCACATGGTCCATGGCCATTCGGTAGACAAGGAGCATCAAGAACAGAAGATGTAAAATGAGCACATGAAAATTGTCCTAAAACATTGTGTTGCGTTTGGACAGTTTGTGAAAATTGCTTATTTCTGGGGATTTTTTGATGCAAACTCTATTAGGCAAGGCAGAATGATTACAGATCTTTGATCTTTTCTATTGCTGGTCCTCTTTTGTGGAGTACTTTACCACAGGAGTTATGCAGTGCAACTTATGTTTTCAAACATTTTGGAAAATGCAAAAAAAGATCTATTAAGTCAAGTGTTTTAGTTCTTCTTTTAAGTATTTTGGAGTTTAATTTGGCTTTTTTCTTATGCTCATGCTAATTTCATATTATTGTCTGTTGTTTTCTACCTGATTATGCAGGCTATTTTGTAAGCAACATAGAATTGCTTAGAGCAGTGGTCCCCCCAACCCTGTCCTGGAGGACTACCAGGCCAATCGGGTTTTCAGGTTAGCCCTAATGAAAATGCATGGAGCAGATTTGCATGCCTGTCACTTCCATTATATGTAAATTGTTCTCATGCATATTCATTAGGGCTAGCCTGAAAACCCGATTGGCCTGGTGATCCTCTAGGACATGGTTATAAAATGTTAAGTGTAACATTGGGCAAGAGCGAACAAGAAAGGGACCTGGGGGTGCTGATAGACAGGACCCTGAAGCCATCAGCACAATGCGCAGCGGCAGCAAAGAAAGCAAACAGGATGTTGGGCATGATAAAGAAGGGCATCACGAGTAGATCGGAGGACATCATAATGCCGCTTTACAGAGCAATGGTCAGACCACACTTGGAATACTGTGTCCAACACTGGTCTCCCTACCTAAAGAAGGATATCACCCTGCTGGAGAGGGTGCAAAGATGAGCCACGAAGCTAGTTACAGGTATCAAGAACATGAGCTACAAAGAACGCCTCGGAAAACTGGGATTGTTCACCCTCGAGAAGAGAAGACTGCGAGGGGACATGATAGAGACTTTTAAAATATTAAAAGGATTCGACAAAATAGAGCAAGAAACATCGTTATTCACATTGTCCAAAGTGACTCGGACAAGAGGTCATGGATTGAAGCTGAGGGGCACCAGGCCCAGGACAAATATCAGGAAATTCTGCTTCGCACAACAAGTGGTGGACGCTTGGAACACACTCCCGGAGGAGGTCGTGATGGAGACCACCATTCCGGGATTCAAGGGCAAGTTGGATGCACACCTTCTCGCAAATCACATTGAGGGATACGAGTAAACAAGGTTTCTCAACAGGGAACACCTGGCTTGGCCTCCGCGAGTGCGGGTCGCCGGACTGGATGGACCTAGGGTCTGATCCGGCGAAGCCATTTCTTATGTTCTTATGTTCTTATGGTTGGGGACCACTGGCTTAGAGCACAGGGGTTAGAGCTACAGCTTCAGCACCCTGAGGTTGTGGGTTCAAATCCCACGCTGCTCCTTGTGACCCTGAACAAGTCACTTAATCCCCCATTGCCCCAGGTACATTAGATAGAGGGTTAGTCCACCGGGACAGATAGGGAAAAATACTTGAGCACCTGAATGTAAACCACATGGAAGGGTATAATAAAAACAAACAAACATCTAAGTCCTCTTTTGGCCTAAGTCCCTAGATGCAGAAAGTAGGCAGCAAGGAAATGTTCATTTTCCAAAAAAACATCAAAAATGAGGGTTTTATTGAGAATGGCCTACCTCTACGTTCACAAGTTTAATCACTCAAACCACCACTATCCTTAAGACACATTACCAACAAAAAATCACCCAAGTCCCAAACGCCCAAAACAAGACCTTTTAGGCAAAGAAGGGGCCAGTCCTACGCCTAAAAGCAGGATTCTGTAACCGGCATCTGTCAAAAACAACGCCGGTTACAGAATCCTGTAACTATCCCCCCCCCATCACGGAAGGAGAGATGCCTAATCTTACCTGCCGCAATCCCCAACCCCCCACCCCGAACCTCCCCAGCAGGAGAGATGCCCAATCTCTCCAACTGACACAAACCCCGAACCCCGTGATCCCAAGCCCTCATGCGAACACCCCCCAAACCCGTGATGACCAGCAGGAGGGATCCAAGCCCTCCTGCTGGCAAACACCCCCTCCCAACAAGGCCATGATTCCCAGCAGGAGGGATTCCATGCCCTCCTGCTGGAATGCAACCTCTCCCCCCGAACCCCAAACCCCCCAACCGGGCACCCCCTTAACCCCCCCTGACCGGGAACCCCCTGCAGATCCCCCTTACCCCCCAACACCCCCGGACCCCCCTCTAACCTGAAAAGATGGAAGGATGGATAGATGCTCCGGCCGGCCGGCAGGCCCGCCTTCCTCAGAATGGCAGGATTGCTCCTTCCCGGTGCATTGTGGGATGCACCGGGGAGAGGCCTAGGGCCTGATTGGCCCAGACACCTAAGGCCCCACCCTTACGAGGGGCCTTAGGCAACTGGCCCAATTCCGGTTGGCCAAGGTGCCTAAGGCCCCTCCCATTGGCGGGGCCTTAGGCACTTGGGCCAATCAGGCCCTAGGCCCCCCTCCTCGGTGCATCCCACAATGCACTGGAAAGGAGCAGGCCCGCCATTTCGTGGAAGGCAGGCCTGCTGGATGGACGTAGGACCCGTACAGCCAGTCATCTTTTTCAGGTTAGAGGGGGGTCTGGGGGGGTTAGGGAAGTCTGCGGGGTGTGCCCGGTCAGGGGGTTGGGAGATGCCCAGTCAAAGGTTTTGGGGGGAGGGGTTGGCTTCTGGCAGGAGGGCTTAGGATCCCTCCTGCCAGGCATCGCAGCCTTGTTGGGAGGGGTTGCCGCCAGGAGGGCTTGGGATCCTTCCTACCGGTCATCACGGATTCAGAGTATGTCGGCAGGAGGGCTTGGGCTCCCTTCTGCCAGGCATCATGGCCTTGTTGGGGGAGGGGGTGTTTGCCAGCTGGAAGGCTTGGAATCCCTCCTGACGGTTTGGGGTTTTGTCAGATGGGGAGGTGTTTGCCAGCAGGAGGGCTTGAGCTGCCTCCTGCCGGTGATCACTGGTTTGAGGGGGTTAGTAGAGATCACAGCAGGAGAGATTAGACATCTCTCCTTCCTTGATCATTACTGGTGTGGGGGTGACAGGATGCCTGGGCTGCTGAGCTGATCTAAGTCAAAACGTATAAGTTCAATCTAGCAACCTGTCAAACCTTTTTGGTTATGGCTGCCAGAGGACTAAGTCTGGGTCAGTCCATCTCCCATCCTATCCACTCCTCCAAAAATGCCCCTTTTCGCTCTAGGTGTATAGAGGCAGGGTAAAGGCTTACACTGGTTTTAGATACGTCTAAAACCAGCTTTGATTATCGGTACTTGGACGATCTGTCTTTTTGATCATCCAAGTACTGACTTGGGTCACTTTTTGAACTTTTTTTTTTATTATGAGCCCCTTAGGCTATAAGTGCTTCAGGACAAAAATACTAAAAATAAATAAAGTTTGCCTATTAATTACATTATTTTATTGGATTATCATTTAAACTGTTATGCCATGCCTTAAGTACCTTGATGGTAAGGGATATAAGTAATAACATGTTACAATATGTGTTACACTCATATCCAAGGAGGAAGGGAAGACAGCCATCACTCCGCTGGAAGTCCCTGCCAGGGAACAAGAGGGGTTAAGAATATACCTCAGAGCAGACAAGCTTTTGTGCCAGTCAGAATGCCCTGAATCCAGCATGATGCCTAGTGAAGGGGAGAAAATTAAGTAAATTTATATCTATAGCCAAATAATGACACTTCATCCAACACTGCCTTACAGACCTTCAGGTTAATAGTCAACGTGATCTAGTGAACCAGGAGAGACTCCTGGCTGGTTAAATTGCTTGTGCAGGGCTATTTACTGGCTCTTAACTGAAGCAGAGTCAGCACTTATGTGATTAAGTAACACTATTGAGGTATTATACTGTATACTGCCTATCAAGGTTATCTAAGCAGTTTACAAACAGGTACTCAAGCATTTTCCCTATCTGTCCTGGCAAGGCTCACAATCTATCTAATGTACCTGGGACAACAGAGGATTGAGTGACTTGCTCAGGGTCACAAGGAACAACACAGGATTTGAACCCACAACCTCAGGGAGCTGAGGCTGTAGCTCTAACCACTAGGCTAGTCCACATAAGTTAACCAGCCAAATCAAATCACGTAAAACTCAGTTCTATCTGAATATTGCATTCAACCTCAGAAGAGACACTGGCCACACTATCCTGGGTATTCAGTGCGGTACCTGGATATGGCTTGGTATTGAATACTGGCACATAAAACCAGAAGAGTCCAGAAAAACACCACCGTCAGCTCAGTATTTACCCCTTCAAGCTTATTTTGATTTATTTCAGTTTATTTTTAAAACATACAAGGTAGTATTTCAGTATAACCTAATCAAAGTCAGCTGTGCTAAGACTAGTGGCTCGGTGGCAGTGATACTCATTGAAAGGATCTGGGTGCAGTTCCCAGCTTCAGGTCTTCCTCTGTCTGGTCCACCTGGGACTGGGATGCTGTGGAGGCAGTTAGTACTTGGGGAAGGAGTCCCCAATCACTGTGCAATGGTGACACCTAGTGGCTGGATTCAGAACCCATGATTCCAGGATTTCAGATAGTGTCCTGGTGCATGTCCCCTGGCTGAAGATTGTTACAGCAGTGGCTGTGAACTAAATTGGGAGAGGATATAAAATAGGGGGGAAATATGGTGCTAGATCTCAGTCCTGATTTTGACTGAACAGGAGAAAACTGACAGCGACTTCCCTCCCACCCCCTCAAAAATGCTTCAGCAATTCTTTTACTGCACTTTAGGCATTAACAAGAAATGTTCTTATTGTGTTCAGTTTTAGCTCCCTAAACAGAATTTTATATGTTTTATTGCATGTTTTATCAAACCACTGTTTATGCTGTCTAGTTTTTTTCACTGCAGATATCACCTTTTCTTCCATTGTGGATTTCATAACATTGATTTTTCTCACTGTAGCAGAGAAAATTGGCCAACGACTTCAAACATTGTCTTATGCAATGTCCACTACAAGTCATCACACAGGGCTCTATTTTCTAAAACATGACAAATGTATTAAGCGGTTTACAAAACTACAAATAAAACAATTACAATATCATTGCATAAAATTACAAACAATGACAATATTTATTTATTTATTTATTTTTATTCCATTTTCTATACTGTATCCCAAGGGAGCTCAAAATGGTTATGTATGAATTTATTCAGGTACTCAAGCATTTTTCCCAGTCTGTCCTGGTGGGCTCATAATCTATTGAATGTACTTAGGGCAATGGGGGGATTAAGTGGCTTGCCCAAGGTCACAAGGGGCAGTGTGGGTTTGAACCCACAACCCAGGGTTCTGAAGCTGTAGCTTTAACCACTGCACCACACACTCCCCATATAGAGCTCCTTTTACAAAGGTGCGCTAGCGTTTTTAGCGCATACACCGGATTACCGCGCGCTATAGCGCATGCTACTCGAAAAACTACCACCTACTCAAGAGGAGGCGGTAGTGGCTAGCGCGCGGGGCATTTTAGCGCGTGCTATTTCGCGCGTTAAAGCCCTAACGCACCTTTGTAAAAGGAGTCCATAATGAAATGAGTTTCAAGTCACATATAAAATGTAAGTAATTTGTCATTCTTAACCAAAACCCTAATTTTCGTAGATCCATAATACGGTTGGAATAAAATTGACTCAAGTAACTTTTGAAAGGCATAATAAGACAAGTCATCATAACAACTATTTAACAAAGAGCTCCAGACAGCTGATACAACATAAGAAAAAGCCCTATTTCTAGCCAACTCTAATTTAACTTCTTTAGAACCAGGCACTTCCAGGAGAGCATTTTACCAATTTCTTACACAAGTTCTCCGGAGATGTAAAATGCCATGCCTCGCAGGTACTGCATGTTAATTGCCAAAATTAAAGCATGGTAACTGCAAAAACTCCATGCTAATTGTTGGGAACGTGGCCCGCATTTTCCCATATGGCTCATACAGCGACCATATACACGTACCCCTGGATTCTACATATGGCGCCGAGAATTTGGCGCTGAAATTTAGCTGTGGATCCCGGATGCATGCACTTCCTAATTAGTTAACAAGCCATTAATTAGCAATTAATTGATGTTAACAAGTATTGCAGTTAACTGGAATAATTGGGATTTGTGCACGCACCTGCCTGTGCGCTGTTCTATAACTTCACACTCCTAAATATCCTCTAACACAGTGTTCTTCAACCACCGGTCCATGGACCAGTGCTGGTCCACAGAAATTTCCTGCCGGTCCACAGGGCCAGCACGTGCATTAGGCCCAAAACAGTGTTCTTCAACCGCCAGTCCACGGTGCAATTGATGCGGCGTTATCTTTGAGCCAGCTCCCTCTTCCTAACTGATTCAGTGCACAAAGCCACGGGCAGTGGCTCCTACGGGCATCCTGCGCCTGAACCGGAAGCCTTCTCTCTGACGTTGCAATGTGAGAAGGAAGGCTTCCAGATGAGGCACAGGATGTGCCAGGTGCAATTAGTACTATTATGGGGGCGGGGTCTGGGTAGAGATTGGGTAGAGATAGGCGGGGTCTGGCCCACAACTTAGCCCAGAGTTCTTCAACCGCCAGTCCACAGACCGATGCCGGTCCACAGAATAATTATTTTATTTCTGCCGGTCCATAGGTGTAAAAAGGTTTAAAAACACTGCTCTAACATACAACTCAAAAGAGGATGTTGCCAGGGAAGGGGCCAGAGTACTCCGAAAAGTTGCATGCCAGGTTCTAGAAGAGACCAATGTCCATACCACAATGCCAGGAGTTGGGTGCTGACATCTGCACCAGATTGTAGCTGGTGTAAATACTGGTGCCCAACTTTTGGCATGGAAATCGGCACAAAGCGCTATTCAGTAAATGGCACAACCCAGATCACCATTAGTAGAATAGTGCTCTGCGCTGGGGTTTTTTTTGCAGGTACCAATTTTTCTGCACCATTTATGGAATTCCCCCTTTACCTTTTGTTAACTGTAGTGCAGATAATCTAGATGCAGTTAAAATAACCTATTGAGTTGATATTAACTGTATGTGAACCGTTGGCATATGGTAACTAGCCCTGCATTAACTGTGTGGCAGAGTCCTAGTTCATTTGCCCCTCTGTTCCACATCTAGGAAATAAATATGCAATAATGTGGGCCCGAAGTAACTGTGCATCAATTCCCACATTAACTGCCTAGTGCATTTTAGTAAATAGGTTATAAAGTGTGCTGTATTTGCTTTAAAGAAGACCAGAATGCCCATGGCATTTATGTTTTATGCGCTATTAAGTATAAAATGTTTCGAAGACTGATTTCAAAGGGATTCTTTTAGTAAAGTTTAGTGCACGCTAACAGAATTAGGGTGCACTAAATGCTGAGAAGCCAGTCATGTAGCTCGCTGCCAGCGAAGATCAGCAACTAAAAGGTATGCAGCAAGAGAGATTTTGGGGGCATGGGGATCACCATCACCTATATGTAGATGTGCTGCTACTGGGTGGGCATGATGCCAAAGTGGTTGGGCCAAAGTGAGAGCTTGGGCCTACCTCTCTTTGTTGGGCAGCGTATTTTACATTTGAGAACTCAAGTTTCCTGGATCAATGTTTCACGTACCTGAATTCTTTGGACAGTAAAAAATATTCAATAGATACAGAAGTGTTTACAGGAAGCAGCTCTCAAACAGAGTCCACTGTTCCTCTAGATATTTTTCTCCTATGATACTTGTATGTATTGATTCCTACTGGTTCAGGTTCAGTAGATTTAGCTGAATTAGACTCTGGGCTAATTCTTAACTTCTGAATGCAGTGTCTGGGCAGATTCCTGTATCATCTCTCCTCCCAGCAGTAGGGGTATTATGTGAAAGCCATTACAATATTATTGATCACTGTTTTGGAATCTCTTTTATTTTTAGCAATGCAGAGCTAGCAACACAAAGCCTGACACTTGAAAAGAATATAGTAAAGTACTTTTCCTTATTAGCCTCCCTCTGTGCTGGATCAAAGGGGTGAACATTTCACAGAAGTGTTTTGTAAATGTGCCATCAGGCCTTACAACCTTTGAATGCCTCAACTGACATGTCATTACTAAAGTCCATTGTGAAACGAATATACTTAAAATAACGGTTCCAGAATACTGCGGAGTTAACAGGCAAATAGACAAAGGTGACCCGGTCGACATTGTATATCTGGATTTTCAGAAGGCGTTTCACAAAGTCCCGCATGAACAACTAGTTCAAAAAATTGCGAGCCATGGAACTGAGGGTGAAATACACACGTGGATCAAAAACTGGTTGGCAGATAGAAAGCAAAGAGTAGAGGTAAATAGACAATACTCGGACTGGAAAAGCGTCACCAGTGGAGTGCCGCAGGGTTCAGTGCTTGGTCCTGTGCTCTTCAACATATTTATAAATGACCTGGAAATTGAAGCAATGAGCGAGGTGATTAAATTTGCAGATGATATGAAGTTATTCAGAGTAGTAAAGACGCAGGAGGATTGTGAAGACCTGCAATAGGACATAAACACGCTCAAGAAATGGACTATGACATGGCAAATGAAGTTTAACATGGACAAGTGTAAGGTGATGCATGTTGGTAACAAAAATCTTGTACATGAATACAGGATGTCTGGTGTAGTACTCGGAGAGACACCCCAGGAAAGAGACTTGGGAGTACTGGTCGACAAGTCGATGAAGCCGTCCATGCAATGCGCGGCAGCGGCGAAAAGGGCAAACAGAATGCTTGGAATGATTAAGAAGGGGATCATGAACAGATCAGAGAAGGTTATCATGCCGCTGTACCGGGCCATGGCACGCCCTCACCTGGAATACTGCATCCAGCACTAGTCACCTTACTTGAAGAAGGACATGGTACTACTCAAAAGGGTCCAGAGAAGAGCAACTAAAATGGTTAAGGGGCTGGAGGAGTTGTCATACAGTGAGAGATTAGAGAAACTGGGTCTCTTCTCCCTTGAAAAGAGGAGACTGAGAGGGGACATGATTGAAACCTTCAAGATAATGAAGGGAATAGACTTAGTAGATAAAGACAGTTTGTTCACCTTCTCCAGGGTAGGGAGAATGAGAGGGCACTCTCTAAAATTAAAAGGGGATAGATTCCGTACAAATGTAAGGAAGTTCTTTTTCACCCAGAGAGTGGTGGAAAACTGAAACGCTCTTCCGGAGGCTGTCATAGGGGAAAACAACCTCCGGGGATTCAAGACAAAGTTAGACAAGTTCCTGTGGAACTAGAGCGTGCACAGGTGGGGCTGGTCTCGGTTAGGGCGCTGGTCTTTGACCTGGGGGTCACCGCGGGAGCAGACTGCTGGGCACGATGGGCCACTGGTCTGACCCAGCAGCGGCAATTCTTATGTTCTTATGCAAATCCATCTCATACATATTCATTGTGGATATCCTGAAAACCTAACCTGGCTCCGGCTTTCAGCGAATGAGAATGGCTGCTAGTTCTGATGCTGACAATAAGCAGGCTGTTTTGTCACCTTTAGAGAGGCAAGCAGGACAAGCAAAGTACGGGAAGCCAGAAAAGGAAGAGAGACACTCAAGACTCTCAAAACCAGTGGCGTACCAAGGGGGGGGGCAGTCCGCCCCGGGTTCACGGCTTGGGGGGGTGCACAGCCGGCCAGGTTCGGGTCCTCCTGCCAGGTCCGGGCAGTAGCGTACTAAGAGGGGTGCGGGGGGGGGGGGGGGGAGATCCGCCCCGGGTGCCAGCCCTGAGGGGGGTGCTCCCGGCCTTGCCGTTCAGTCCCCCCCACCCCCGAAGGAACGCTTGCCCCCTGGCCTCCCTCCACCACCTATGAAGCAGCCCGCAGCGGTATCGCGATGTCGGCAATCCCTTCGCTGCTTCGGCACTTCTTCCTGCGCCTTGGTCCCGCCCCTCCCCTCCTCTCACGTCAGAAGGGGCGGGACCGCGGCGGAGGAAGCAGCCCCGAAGCAGCGAAGGGCTCGCTGACATCGCGATCCCGCTGTGGGCTGATTCAGGTGGTGCAGGGAGTCCAGGGGGGCGAGCGGTCCTTCGGGGTGGGGCGGACAGGCTGGCAGGCAGACCTTCAAGGGGGAGGGAGGGGTGACAGGCAGGCCTTCAAAGGGGAGACAGGCAGGCAGGCCTTCAAAGGGGGGACAGGCCTTCAAGGGGGGAGGGGTCAGGCAGGCAGGCAGGCTTTCAAGGGAGGGACAGGCCTTCAAGGGGGGGGGGTCAGGCAGGCAGGCAGGCTTTCAAGGGAGGGACAGGCCTTCAAGGGGGGGGACAGGCAGGCAGGCTTTCAAGGGAGGGACAGGCCTTCAAGGGGGGGTCAGGCAGGCAGGCTTTCAAGGGAGGGTCAGGCCTTCAAGGGGGGGTCAGGCAGGCAGGCTTTCAAGGGAGGGTCAGGCCTTCAAGGGGGGGGACAGGCAGGCAGGCTTTCAAGGGAGGGACAGGCCTTCAAGGGGGGGGACAGGCAGGCCTTCAAGGGGGGGACAGGCCTTCAAGGGGGGGATAGGCCTTCAAGGGGATCAGGCAGGCCTTCAGGGGGGAGTGCAGGCCTTCGGGGGGGGGGAGTGCAGGCCTTCAGGGGTGGGATGCAGACCTTTAAGGGGGGATAGGCTTTCAAGGAGGGGAATACATAGAGGGAATGAGGGGGTTCAAAGACTGGACTTTGGGTGGGAAGAAATAATGGGTCTGAAAATAGAGAAGAGGGAGAGATGATGGACCATAGTTTTTAGAGAGGGAAGGAACAGAAAGGGAGAGAAGTTGGACACAAGGGATGGTGTGGAGGGGGGATAGAGATACTGGATAGGAGGGTAGTTGGGAAAAGAAAGGGAGAGATGGTGGACCCTGGGGTGGTGGGGAAGAAGGGAGAGATGCTGGATGAAAGGGTAGTTAAGAAAAGATAGATCTGTGGAGGGAGACGAAAAAAGGATAGATGCCAGACCTCCTGGGGAGGGAAGGGAAACGGAGAGGACAGAGATGGCAGATAGATGGTTAGCATGCAGAAAGAAGGAAGAAGGAGACCCTGGCAAGCAAGTTATCAGAAGACAACCAGAGCCTTGGACCAACAAGATTTGAAAAATAACCAGACAACAAAAGGTAGAAAAACTAATTTTATTTTCTGTTTTGTGATTACAATATGTCAGATTTGAAATGTGTATCCTTCCAGAGCTGGTGTTAGACCGCAAATGTGAGCTAGGATTTAACAGAGAGGAAAAGTCCTTTTTGTTTCTTTATTTTATTTACACCACAGCACCAGTGTGGTTAGGAGAAGCCAAAGGGGGGTGAAAAAGCTATAAAATAAACCCACCAGGATGTTTTAAAAAAAACAAACACCCAATTGGGCAGGAAAGTTGAATCGAAAAACCAATTCAATAGGCTGAATCGAATAAAAAAATTTTTTTTTCTTGAATCGGGCAGCACTAGTTTGCACTACTGTCTTAGACTTTAGGACCTGGGATTGGAGAGAGATGGCATCCTCAGTACTTTATAATGCAAGTGAAACAAGGATTTGGTCAGACTTTTGAAGGGTCTGCAGAAGAAAAATATTGTATAGGCCGGGGACATGAGACAGCAGGAAATGGGAACTTTTCTTCCTTCAATTTTTGTGAATGGCAAGGCTGAGGATGTCAGAGAGTTCAGTTAAAATATGTGCTTTATAAGAAAATATAATAATGTGTTTTATAAAGTTTATAGCATTGCTGGCCTACCCGGTGAGGTGTTCCTAGTGGTGGTGGTGGTGGCGGCAGTGTGTCAATGTGTTGAGAGAAAGAGGTGGTCTGGGAAATTCTCCTGAGCAAACTCCGGGCCCATTTCCACCCCCAGTTAGTCCACTCCACTCAAATGGTTCACACACTGAGTGGGTCTTTGGGTGTTGTGCCTGAGTAGTTGTTTTGGGATCTCTTCTAGTGGTTTGTCAGTATCTCCTTGTGGTCCAAGGAAGGAAACTTTGTTAACCTTAGTATTGACCTTCAGAATATGTTTATAACAGCGCTGCTTGTGTGGCATTAGACTATGTAATGATCGAAAGAAAAAAACAGATCTTTGCACATTTTTGCACTATATGGTGGGTGTATGAGAAGATTCACATTTCCTGCACAGCTAAGTCCTTGTGAAGTTACCTTGTTCTTTCTGTATTTGACATCTAGCAAGGTCTCTGTTTGGAAGGAAAGAACTAAGCTTAAAAATGAAGTGGCCAGAAGTTATGGTAAAAGCAGATAGCATTGCTGATTTTAAGAAAGGTTTGGACAAATTCCTGGAGGAAAAGTCCATAGTCTGTTATTAAGACATGGGGGAAGTGTCTGCTTGCCCTGGATCAGTGGCATGGAATGTTGCTACTCTTTGGGTTTTGACCAGGTACTAATGACCTGGATTGGTTACCATGAGAATGGGCTACTGGGCATGATGGACCATTGGTCTGACCCAGTTAGGCTATTCTTATGTTATGTTCTCATCTGTAGGGGCCTTTGTTTTCACTTCTTATTTTAATGTACTTTTTTTCTGGGAACTTATCAGTGTTTTTTAGAATGGGAACAAAAATGGAAGAGAATTAATGTGTGTGGAATGGGGGGGGGTTACTATTTTCTTCAGCTAAATAATTAAATCCACTTCAACCAGATATAGGAGAACTCACGCACCATTCACACACCCTCCAACCAAAATCGTCAAAAGAAAAAAAACTGTTTGACAACCTCCTAACACTCAACCCCCAACTCTACAACCTATTGACCTCGACCACAAACTACAAAACCTTCAAAAAAGAAATAAAAACCCTTCTATTCAAAAAACACATAAAACCGAACTAACACAATCAGAACTGTCCCAAGCATCACCTGCAACTACTCCATATGTACTTCTGATGTCATGACAATTCAGACATAATTTATGTTATATTTGGAATAATGGTTACATATATGAGGTTCAATAAAAGAAAATTTTTTAGTGCCTGTTTCTATTATGACCATTTATTTTTCATGGTTATTACAAAAAATATTTTTTTACATGGGGGATGTCAAAAAATGATGGGCCCCGGGTGCCACATACCCTAGGTACGCCACTGGGTCCGGATTCTCCTGTCCTTCCTTTCCCCCGGTCCGCGCCTGCAATCTTACCTCCCTGCTGCTGCTGCTGCTGCTGCTGCTAATCGCCGACAAGAATTCTTCTTTCCGACGTCAATTCTGACGTCGGAGAGGACGTTCCGGGCCAGCCAGGCAGTGATTGGCTGGCCCAGAACGTCCTCTCCGACATCAGAATTGATGTCGGAAAGAAGACTTCTTGTCGGCGATTACCAGCAGCAGAGGGGAGCTAAGATTGCAGGTGCGGGCCGCGGGAAAGAAAGGAGAGAGGCGCTTTTATTTCCGCGGCAGGGAGGGAAGGATGTAGGCAGGCAAGCTGGCTGGCTTTAGTGTGGCAGGGAGGGAGGGAGATAGGTAGGCAGGCAGACAGGCTGGCTTTGGGGGTGGACAAAATCTGGAAGGTAGTGAGGGGACATAAGAAGGAGGCACTGGGGGCACTAAGGAGGAAGGGGGCACTGGGGGCATTATGGACACAGGAAGGAGGCACTGGGGGCACCATGGACACAGGAAGGAAGCACTGGGGGCACTATGGACATGGGAAGGAGGCACTGGGGGCACTTTGGACACGGGAAGGAGGCACTGGGGGCACTAAGGACACAGGATGGAGGCACTGGGGGCACTAAGGACACGGGAAGTAGGCACTGGGGGCACTAAGAACATGGGAAAGAAGGAGAGAGGGAATAGAAAGGGACAATTTTTGGGCCTGAGTGCAGAAAGAAAGAAATGAAAGAAAGGATACACAGTCAATTAATAGATGTCCCCTTTTGATGAAAAAAATAAATGGTCACGTTACCTCTGACTTACTTTCTCTGCAGCAGAGTCGGCAGCCATGCTGAGGTGAAAAAAGGTCCCGCGATGACTCGTCTGCCGGCTCTGCTCCGGTAGAAGTAAGTTACGTTGGAGGGGGTGGACCCGGCAGACGCAGTCATTGCGGGACTTTACCACAACTCCTTGGGTCTGCCAGGTCCACCCCCTTTGACGTAGCAGATGAGTCATCGCGGGACCTTCCAGCATGCGGCTGCTGAGTCCGCTCCAGAGCAAGTACGTCAGAGTGGGGTAGACTGGCAGCCATCAGCTACAGTCATCGTGGGACCTTGCTGCATGAAGGGAGAGAAATGAGCAGGATTGCTAGAACGGAAGAGTGGTGGAGGGAAAGAAAGGGGGCAGGGTGGTATGGAAGGGTGGTGCTGATGGAATTGATGTACAGAGAAAGGGGAGAGACATAAGGTGGAAGGATATTGGAGGGAAAGAAAGGGGACAGGTGCTGATTGAAGAGGGGTGGATGGTGAGAGAAAGGGCAGACATTGCATGGTAGTGGGGAGGCTATGCTGGATGGAAGTGCAGATGGGAGAGATAAGGGAGCAAATGCAGGAAGGAAATGGGAGGAGAGAAAGAGGGGAGCAGACGCTGGATGGAAGTGGACAGAGAGAGGAGAAGGTACTAGATGGAAGGGTTGGAGAAAGAGGGTACATGATGAAAGGAGGGGATAAATAAAAGGAGGGCACATGATGAGGAGAAAAGGACTGAGTTAGGGAAACGCTGGAGGGGTGAGAGAAAGAGGTGGCAAGCTTTAGGTAGACAGTAAAAAAGGACATTGATAAGAGGGTAGTAAGAACGTAATCTATACAGATGCAGAAAATAAATTGAAAAGGAAAATGAGGGAAAAAAGGGAAAGGGATTGCAGAGGAGAGGTGTGGGAGAGGGAAGGAGAGGAGAGAGATGCCAGACCAATGGGGGTGAAAGGAGAGATGGAAGGGGGAGGCATACAGTTTCTGGAAGGGGCATAGAAGGAGAGAAGATGGCATACAGGGGAAGAGAGACGGCAGACAGTGGATGGAAGGAAGAGAGTTACAAGAAAATGAGGAAAGCAGAAACCACAGAAGACAAAGGTAGAAAAAATTTTTCTATTTATTTATTGCTTTAGGAGACATGTGTCACTGTTTCTGTGGTGCACTGTATGCAGAGTCCAGCTTCTTACTGGTTCAATTTAACCTTTGTCTATGTATTTCTATTTTATCCCCCCTTTTACAAAACTGTGGAGCGTTTTTTAGCGCCAGCCGTGGTGGTAGCAGCTCTGATGCTCAGAATTCTATGAGCGTCAGAGCTGTTACCACCGTGGCTAAAATCCACACTACAGTTTTGTAAAAGAGGGAGGGGTTAGTTTATGATGACATATTCCATACTAGGCGAAAGTGTTCTCTGTGTTCGAAAGACATGGTTTTTTGTTAGGATTGACCGCAGGATTGATCTGTACTAGTCTGGCTTGTTTAGTTTTACAATGGGTGTATTTATTTATTTATTCAATTTTTTAGCCCATCCTCCCAAAAGAGCCCAGAACGGGTTACAATGAATATATTGGTGCATTAAAATTATAAGTAAGATAGGTACTTAGAAATTCCCTTACTGTCCCGAAGGCTCACAATCTAACTAAAGTACCAGGAAAAATGACAATTAGAAGAGTAATAAAGAAAGAAAATAGAGATAGAGGAGAAAAATAAGAAAATAAACATACTAATAAGATTACAATGTTGTACTGCTCACTGCAGTGTGTAAGATGCTGCCTTTTCCTAGGTACTCATGTGTGACATGTGGCTTGTTACTAAAAATCATGTTTTTCGTACAGTTGGGGGGGGGTCAAAAAATGATGGGCCCCGGGTGTCACATATGCTGGGTACGCCACTGCTCAAAACTTCCCAGCTCCAGAGAGGTCTTTAAAACTGACACGCTGCATTCCTTAATCACAGGCAGAGAAGCTGATTCCAGGCATACAGCAGAAAAGAAGTGCAGGCAAGCCAAGAAAGATAATGATTATTAGGGATTAAGCCAGTCACATAGTAGCCTAACAGAAGAAATGCTGTTTGACTGTGAGAGAAACTTAGTGGGGTCAGTAAGGTCCATAGAGCAGAGTGTGTGTGAAGATTACAGGTCCGATGAAGATATGGTCTGGGAACAGGGTAGGAAAAGCCCAAAGTAAATGCTTGAATGAATGTGTGTGTGAACTTTAAAATCATACCTCAAAGAAGCAGTGCTGCAGAGAAGGGGGAAGGGGAAACTCCTCATCGTTTTGCTTGAGCCTAACAATTAGCAAAAGGGCTTGTTTAGCCCAATGGGGAACTAACGGGGAGCAAAAGAAACATATGGCTTGAATGTACTGTGCTTGCAAAGTTAGCAGAGCACAGAAGTGCCTTACCAAAATTGCAGTAGCAGTTTGTGCAAAGTAGAGTACAGTACTTTAAAGCCATAGTAAAAACCAGGACGGGCCACGCCCACCCCTGGGAATCTGAAAGCCGCAGCAAAAGCTCATTTTATTTATTTAAAAAATTTCTTCCCCACTTGCAGACTAAGCAGATAACAATGTAACATACACAAATGAAATACATAAAAACATAGCAAAACAGTCTCATCACTTTTCCATTAAAAAACATACTATCAGAGCACTAAAATAGCCTTCCCAATAAAGCTAATAAAAAGCCTTAACAAATAATAAGGCTTTAAGTTGGTTTTTGAAATACATTTTGTCCCTATATAGTCTCAGATACCCTGGCAGGGCATTCCACAAACGTGGAATTGCCACTGAAATTGTTGACCTCTGTGTCCTCCTATAGTGCGTCTGTCCATTGCATTGCAGATTGAGATCTCGAAATTCTAGGAGAAGCATACTGTTTCAACACTTATTTTGTTACAAGGACTAAAAATAAAGGTGGCAAAGACCACAAAAATATATGAACTCAGGGTTTTGAGCCTGATTGGCAGCTGTACTGCCAGAGAAACAAAAGCAACTTCTTTATGTGACATGGCCAAAAAGCTGCAAGATACTGTATTCCAGTTATTAAGGGGGGGGGGTTCTTTGCCTTTTGATGTGTTGCAGTTCAGTGCAAGACAAAGCACTTTCACAGTTTTGATTTTTGAAGTCTTATCCCTGAGAGGAATAATAAAGAACTCTTAGGGCTAGATTCACTAACCCCCGATTCCGTGTCCGATCCGTGCTCGATTGCATGCAGGCCGACGAATTCACAAAAAGCCTGCATGCAAATGGAGATGATCGTTGACATGCCCCCCACCCACCACACGGATTGCTAGAGAGCGCTCCTGACGCATGCGCAGACCATCTCTGCGCATGCGTCTAAGAGCCACAACTTTTTTAAAAAACTTTACTTTTAAACAGCCCAGCGAGCCCGTGGTTTTAACCCGCTTTAAACCCGCGAGTTAAAACCACGGGCTTGCAGTGCAGTGAAGGGCAAGAGATCAGGGCTGAGAAGCAGGGCAACAGAAGGAAAGGCAGTCGGAAAGGACCTTAGCGACTGGTTCTCAGCAATCGCTTACTTTGGATTGGCCAGCCCAGTCGGTCTTGCTTTTTTTATTTTAGTGAATCACTTCCTTCATGCTATGTATGCCAATTCCCCTCATTTGCATGCACGGATTGGGATGGGATCGCTACACAGGTTAGTGAATTGGGTCGGAGGGAAATTGGGTCACAAAGGGCTCGCAAACCAATTGGTACACGATCAGTTTGCTTTGTGAATCTAGCCTTTGTTTTGGAATATCACTTTGTGTGTACTCCTTTTTATTTTGGGTTGTAATCTCCCATTGGTCACTTCCAGCAACCGCTCAGCTAGGCTATGGTGAGGGCAGAGCTTGGTTCCAGCTGACCCTTTGCCCCACCACACTCTGTAGAATGTCCAAGTCCCTATTCTATAATAGTGTGCCTAATTTTTGAGAATGCTACTAACCCACCCATGCCCCTCCTATGGCCTTTTGAGTTGTGCACTAGGGGGCTCATAATTGAAATGGAAATCCCGCCTAAATCGGCACTTGATCGATCAAAATGACAAATCATCCAAGTGCCGATAATCAAAGTAGAGAGAATGAGAGGGCACTCTCTAGAGTTAAAAGGAGATAGATTCCATACAAACCAGTGGCTTACCTAGGGTATGTGGCACCCGGGGCCCATAATTTTTTGACACCCCCCCCCATGTAAAAAAATATTTTTTGTAATAACCATGAAACTGAATAAATGGTCATAATAGAAACAGGCAGTGAAAATTTTCTTTTATTGAACCTCATATATGTAACCATTATTCCAAACATATCATAACATAACATAAATTATGTCTGAATTGTCATGACATCAGAAGTACATATGGAGTAGTTGCAGGTGGTGCTTGGGACAGTTCTGATTGTGTTAGTTCGGTTTTATGTGTTTTTTGAATAGAAGGGTTTTTATTTCTTTTTTGAAGGTTTTGTAGTTTGTGGTCGAGGTCAATAGGTTGTAGAGTTGGGGGTCGAGTGTTGCAGCTCGAATGGCTAGGAGGTTGTCGAACTGTTTTTTTCTTTTGACGTTTTTGGTTGGAGGGTGTGTGAATGGTGCGTGAGTTCTCCTATGTCTGGTTGAGGTGAATTGAATTACTTAGCTGAAGAAAATAGTAACCCCGCCCCCATTCCACACACATTAATTCTCTTCCATTTTTGTTCCCATTATAAAAAAACACTGATAAGTTCTCAGAAAAAAAATACATTAAAATAAGAAGTGAAAACAAAGGCCCCTACAGATGAGAACATAACATAAGAATAGCCTAACTGGGTCAGACCAATGGTCCATCATGCCCAGTAGCCCATTCTCATGGTAGCCAATCCAGGACACTAGTACCTGGTCAAAACCCAAAGAGTAGCAACATTCCATGCTACTGATCCAGGGCAAGCAGATGTTTCCCCCATGTCTTAATAACAGACTATGGACTTTTCCTCCAGGAATTTGTCCAAACCTTTCTTAAAACCAGCTACGCTATCTGCTTTTACCATAACTTCTGGCCACTTAAGCTGAGATCTTTCCTTCCAAACAGAGACTTTGCTAGATGTCAAATACAGCACAAGGTAACTTCACACGGACTTAGCTGTGCAGGAAATGTGAATCTCCTCATACACCCATCATATAGTGCAAAAATGTGCAAAGGTCTGGTTTTTTCTTTCGATCACTACATAGACTAATGCCACACAAGCAGCGCTGTTACAAACATATTCTGTAGGTCAGTGCTAAGGTTAACAAAGTTTCCTTCCTTGGACCAGAAGGAGATACTGACAAGCCACTGGAAGAGATCCCAAAACAACTACCCAGGAACAACACCCAAAGACCCACTCAGTGTGTGAACCAGTTGAGTGGAGTGGACTAACTGGGGGGTGGAAATGGGCCCGGAGTTTGCTCAGCAGAATTTCCCAGATCACCTCTTCCTCTCAACACATTGACACGCTGCCGCCACCACCACTAGGAACACCTCACCGGGTAGGCCAGCAATGCTATAAACTTTATAAAACACATTATTATATTTTCTTATAAAGCACATATTTTAACTGAACTCTCTGACATCCTCAGCCTTTCCATTCACAAAAATAGAAGGAAGAAAAGTTCCCATTTCCTGCTGTCTCATGTCCCCGGCCTATACAATATTTTTCTTCTGCAGAGTGCAGACCCTTCAAAAATCTGACCAAATCCTCATTTCACTTGCATTATAAAGTACTGAGGATGCCATCTCTCCCCAATCCCAGGTCCTAAAGTCTAAGACAGTAGCGCAAACTAGTGCTGCCAGATTCAGGAAAAAAAATTTCGATTCGATTCAGCCTATTGAATTGGTTTATCGATTCGATTTTCCTGCCCAATTGGGTGTTTTTTTCAAACATCCTGGTGGGTTTATTTTATAGCTTTTTCACCCCCCTTTGGCTTCTCCTAACCACACTGGCTCTGTGGTGTAAATAAAATAAAGAAACAAAAGGACTTTTCCTCTCTCTGTTAAATCCTAGCTCACTAGCTAACACTAGCTCTGGCAGGATACACATTTAAAATCTGACATATTGTAATCACAAAACAGAAAATAAAATTAGTTTTTCTACCTTTTTGTTGTCTGGTTATTTTTCAAATCTTGTTGGTCCAAGGCTCTGGTTGTCTTCTGATAACTTGCTTGACAGGGTCTCCTTCTTTCTTCTTTCTCTGTGCTAACCATCCATCTGCCATCTCTGTCCTCCCCTTCCATTTCCCTTCCCTCCCCCGGATGTCTGGCATCTTTCCTTTTTTTGTCTCCCTCCACAGATCCACCTTTTCTTAACTACCCTTTCATCCAGCAGCTCTCCCCCACCACCCCAGGGTCCACCATCTCTCCCTTTCTTTTCCCAACTACCCTCCTAACCAGTATCTCTATCCCCCCCTCCACACCATCCCTTGTGTCCAATTCTCTCCTTTTCTGTTCCTTCCCTTCCTAAAACCCATGTCCATCATCTCTCTCTCTCTCCTCTATTTTCAGACCCATTATTTCTTCCCACCCAAAGTCCGGCATAAGCACGTCTCTTTGAACCCCTCTCCCTTCCCTCCGTGTACATTTACACCAGGGCCCCCCCTCCCCTGAAGGCCGGGCCCCCCTTTAAAGGTCTGCATCCCACCCCTGAAGGCCTGCCCCCCCTTGAAGGCCTGCCTGCCTACTCCCCTTGAAGGCCTGCCTCCCCCTTGAAGGCCTGCACCCCCCCGAAGGCCTGTCCCCCCCCTTGAAGGCCTGCCTGCCTGTTCCCCTTGAAGGCCTGCCCTCCCCTGAAGGCCTGTCCCCCCCTTGAAGGCTTGCACCCCCCCTGAAGGCCTGCACCCCTCCCCGAAGGCCTGTGCCCCCCTTGAAGGCCTGCCTGCCTGTTCCCCTTGAAGGCCTGCCCCCCCTGAAGGCCTGTCCCCTGAATTGCCACTGCTGGATCAGACCAGTGGTCCATTGTGCCCAGCAGTCTGCTCACGCGACGGCCCTTAGGTTAAAGACCGGTGCCCTAATTGAGACTAGCCTTACCTGCGTACGTTCAGGTTCAGCAGGAACTTGTCTAACTTTGTCTTGAATCCCTGGAGGGTGTTTTCCCCTATAACAGCCTCTGGAAGTGCGTTCCAGTTTTCCACCACTCTCTGAGTGAAGAAGGACTTTCTTTTGTTTGTATGGAATCTATCCCCTTTTAACTATGTTACTATACAGTCAAACCTAGGTTTGCGAGTAAAGTGGCTTGCGAGTGTTTTGCAAGACGAGCAAAACACTCAAGCAAACTTTAACTCGCAAAATAAGCATTGACTCGATCAGGGCTGAATTTAGATGAAAAGAGGCCCTAGGCCATTCCACTTATGAGGCCCTTTCACCTCCCATTTTTAAGTTTGTAAATTACATAAGAAATAATAAAATACATCATTACTGTGATATATATCAATATGTTAAATGAAACATGTTGTTATTGGTACTAACCTTTATAAAAAATGTGACACGGATAATAAATAAAAAAAAGTCGAGAACACTTATTTGGACATTTATTCTCAGCACCTTATATAGTACTTGTAACAATAACTAATCAAACATAACACACAACATTGCCCCTTCCTATGTCCATAGTGCCCCCAGTGCGTCCTTCCTCACTTCAGCCCCCCTCCGATGCTCGCCTACCTCCCATCCCCCTTCCATTGAACACCCCCCCATGCCATCCTGCCTGCCTGCCTTCCATTAAACCCCCCACCCCCCCTCTGATGCCAGCCTACCTGCCTCCCATCCCCCTTCCACTGAACCCCCCCCCCGATGCCAGTCTGGGCCGCCCTGTCCTGACGGATCCACATTTTGCCTCTCTCCCTGCGGGGCTGGGCTTTGGCCAGCTGTTTCCGGACTGACGTCTTTCCCTCCCCGATCCTCCTCCCAGGGCGAGAAAAAGAAAGGGAGAAGCCGAGTCAGCGCCCCGTTCGGCCGGAGCCGGTTCCGATCCCGAAGCGTAGAATTTCTCCTTATTTTCGGTTCAGTGTTTTAGTGTTCACTGTTTTTAGAATAGTGTAATTTTAATTTTGCTAACAATTTGATTGTAGGCCCTTCTTGATCTTGAGGCCCTAGGCTGAAGCCTAGTTAGCCTATAGGAAAATCCGGCCCTGGACTCGATTAGCAAGTGAGTCCATCCCAAGAACCGGCTTCCCTTCCCTTGCGGCCCACCTCCAAACCCTTACCTCCAGTGGACACTGGATGAGAGGAGCAAGAGGCTGGTGGCAGAGAGCAGTAGCACCCGGAACAGGAAGTACTCCTGCAGTGTCGGGTCGCAAATGTTTAAGAACCATAGGGTGGAGCTGGGGGGGCCGGGGGAGTAAAGGGCACCTCCATGCTATTGGCCTCACTTGACAGCAGGGCCGCGGGGCTGCTCTCCGAGTCTTTCAGCTGAAGCATGCCGGCTTCGATTCGGAGCTCACCTAACACCAAACTGCGACTGTTTACAACCACCTCTTCCGGCCTCTCTCCCATTGGCCCATGTCACGGACATGGTGTGTCGGGCTGGCTTCTCCGCACAACACGTTAGCCGGACGTTGGAGAGAAGCATGGGAGCTTCCCCCACTGCCAGATTGGAGCGCTTCTCCTGACGTCGCCCTGGTAATTTTGTGCGCCAGGTTTGAATGTTGGCAGAGCGGTGATGGTAGCCTGAAGATGAGAGTGCTTAAATGTGGAGGCAAGAAACCATCCGCCCACTGCACGAGCGCAGGCAGCTGCTGGGGGTAAGTGGCGGCTTACATTCTTTCCACAGTTGTGGGACAGCTTGGCACCAGAGCCAGGGAGGTGGGTTGGCAGCGAAAGAGGCGGGCTGGAGGTAGAGGAAGGCTTTCTTGAACAATAATGCACAGAGGGATGAGGGAAAGCTGTTCGGGGGCCAGTGGCTGATGCTGTATTCTCCGGTATGGGTGGATTAGATGCAGAAATCCGAGGTAGATACTGAAAGTTTGCAGGAGAGGGTGAACTTTTATTTGCAACATAGGCCTGTTTTGGGGATGTGGAACGAATTGTCTGAGTTTCCATTACTTGCTATGGGGAAAGTTGCTTTGATATACAAGCATTTTGGATTACGAGCATGCTCCTGGAGCGGATTATGCTCGTAAACCAAGGTACCACTGTATTTGTTTTTATAGTTTTATAGTTTTTGTAGTATAACATCGATACAGATTCTATTACTTTCAGGGCAGAAGTGCTGGCAAGGATAGTGAGTGACTGGTCTTCACCAATTGCTCTGTTTTGGATCGACAAACACAATCGGTATTTCTTCTGCAGGCAGAAGCCATTTTGTACATCAATCACTCGCCTACTTTGCATGGCATTTCAATACTAATCCCCTCATTTGCATGCTCAGATCATAGAAAGAGTGATCGCTCGGAGAAACACATGGACAGCAGTTTTGTGCATCGGGTTGGGGAATCTGATCGATCGTAAAACCGGTCATACCCGTTTAGTGACGATTGTTAGACAATCGTTAAGTTTAGTGAATGAAGATGAGGATGGGAGAAAATGATTGTTTAATGTAATAATTGTATAGTGAATAGTGTGTTTTGTGCAGTTTTTCTGATTTACCATTTGTATTGCACTATCGAAGTTTTAAAATCAATAAAGATTTAAAAAAAAAAAAAAGTTTAGTGCATCCCCTAGACTAGAGGGTCTATTAGAGCATTTCCCTAATTTATAAACATGAGATACTGATAATCCATTTCAAATGAAACTCAGTTTATAAGTAACTTGTTGATTGATATCACAGTACTTTATATTATAAAAAAAAGAATTTTAAACATCCCAGAGAACAATATAACTCTGGCTTTTACAAAGCTGTAGTAAAGGTTTCTATGAGCATCAGAGCATTTACCTCGCCAGCCTATGGTGGAAACCTCTACCGCTGCGTTGTAAAAGAAGCTCTAAAGTTGGGCAATAGTAGTAATGCTATTACAATACTTAACAAAGAATTGGAAAGCACAAATATCCCAAACTGTAATTGTCTTCCTTCTGTTCTTCTTCGGTGTTATGAAACTGGGAGCAGAGCCCTGTCCTTTTGCACTCTGCAATCAGCAAGTGCATGCTGAAAGACTAAAGCAATAAAACTGTCTTGGTTTTTCAAGATTATAGATTAGATTGTATTCTATATTGTACAATTCAGCTGACAGGTAGAAAGAGAGAGAGAGAGCATGGGAGAGTGATAAAAGTATTTCATTTAGCATTGAATGTATCTATAAGGGGGATGGGATTTGTGTACTGCTTTTTCTGTGTGGTTATACTGCCGGTTCAACCCACTTGTAAAGCACCCATATCGGTTTGTTATTTCCTCTTTGGTCCCCTATCCTAGCTACCTCATCATTCCCTGTGCAATTCTCTTCCTGAGCAGTGTTTATAGCTTTATCCTTTTTGTCTTGTCTGTCATAATTAGACTGTTAGGGCTCTTCAGCTTGGAATAGAGACGGCTGAGAGGAGATATGATTGAAGTCTACAAAATCCTGAGTGGAGTAGAACGGGTACAAGTGGATCGATTTTTCACTCCGTCAAAAATGACAAAGATAGAGGACACTCGATGAAGTTTAAAACCAGTAGGAGGAAATTTTTTTTCATTCAGAGAATGGTTAAACTCTGGAACGCATTGCCAGAGGTTGTGGTAAGAGTAGATCAGTGGTTCCCAACCCTGTCCTGGAGGACCACCAGGCCAATCGGGTTTTCAGGATCACCCTAATGAATGTGCATGGAGCAGATTTGCATGCCTGTCACTTCCATTATATGCAAACGTCTCTCATGCATATTTATTAGGGCTAGCTTGAAAACCCGATTGGCCTGGTGGTCCTCCAGGACAGGGTTGGGAACTACTGGAGTAGATAGCATAGCTGGTTTTAAGAAAGGTTTGGATACGTTCCTGCAGGAAAAGTCCATAGTCTGTTATTGAGAAAGACATGGGGGAAGCCACTGCTTGCCCTGGATCGGTAACATGAAATGTTGCTACTCCTTGGATTTTAGCCAGGTACTAGGGACCTGGATTGGCCACCGTGATAACGGGCTTCTGGGCTTGATGGACCCAGTAAGGCTATTCTTATTATTTTATGTCTAATATAGAACACTGCGTGCATCTGTAGCACTATAGAAATAATAAATAGTAGTGGTAGTAATAGTATATCACCTGTAATACTATGCCTCTTCTCTGCATAAAACTATCAAGGAAAAAAAACCATCAGAGTTTCACTTTTAATTCTTACTCATAGGGCAGGATTCAGTAAATGGCACTGAACAAATGGCGTCAAGAAAAAAATCAGCGCTTAAAGCTGTCCTACAGAGGGCACTCTAGGATGACGCCCTTTGTAGCATAGCTCCTAGTGGAGATTCTTGCACTCAGCTTTGAGCGAGAGGACTTATGCCAACTGAAACTTGATGTAAATCCTGGTACACAACTTGGGCACACCCCCCTCCAAATTCTGTAACACTACAGGTAATTCACTGTAACACCCTTGACCCACACATGCCCCCTCCTAAGACCACACCACCTTTGGGGTTGCATGCAACAGGATTTGGGTGCAGATTCTAGAATTACGCAGGGCCACATCTGCATGCAAATCCAAATTGGTGCCAATTAATTGGCTGTTAAGGGAAAGGGACTGGGACTTGTATCGCACCTTTTTGTGTAATTATGCAACCTCATTCAAGTGGTTTACTCAAGCATTTTCCCTATTTGCCCTAGTGGGCTCACAATCTTATCTAATGGACTGAATGGACCATTTTGAACCATGTTCTAATTTTGGATCATTCAAAAAATTACTGAAAACTCATTTATTTGTAAAAGCCTTCTATTAATAAGGAATTACTGATTTGATGTACTTCTTTCTTGGGATCATTCTTGTTGCATTAATTTTTTACTGAGTTTGTATTTTAGTATGTTTTTATTTGTATTTGTATTTTTTGTAGGTCTGACATTTTATGTTTGCTTACTGTGTAATCCACCTAGTTGATAGGTGGAATAGAAATTTTTAAAATAAATCTAATGTACCTGGTGTAGTGAAGGATTAAGTGACTTGCTCAGGGTCAAAAGGGGCAGTGCAGGGTTTGAACCCACAACCTGAGGTTGCTGAGGCTGTAGATATAACCACTGTGCCATACTCTCCTCCAATCTAATGTATTTGTGCATATTTCTCAGGATTGTGCACAAATTTGAATGCCATTCATAGAATCTGTGGGATACTGTATAATTGCTTCCTTTGAACATGCAATGGACACTGATTAAACAATAAATAAAAACCATGTTGATGTACCTTTGAAAACATTTGTGATTCTAAACGGGTTGAGGCTTGAGCTTTAGATTTTGACCCTTAGAGCGGTACTTCTCGATCCATTCCTTGAGGCACACCTAGTCCCATCGGGTTTTCAAGATATTCACAATGAATAGGCAAATCTATCTCATAGACAGAGAATGATACTGTGACAGAATTTGTCACCATCCCTTTCCCTGCAGATAACCATGGGAAATCGTCCCATGTCATTCTTTAGTGTCTATGTCAGGGGGGCCTACAAGGTCGATTGCGATCAAAGGCAACGTGAGTCGATCGCGGAGCCCATCCTGGGCTCCATGATCGACTCACGTTGCCTTTGCGTTCTCCCTGTTCCCCGATGCCACAACAGGCCAGCAGCGACTACAGAAGCGCCGGACAAGCCAGCCTCCCTCCTCCCCCGACGTCGGAGAGGAAGTTACGAGCCAGCCAATCGCTGCCTGGCTGGCCTGGAACTTCCTTTCCGAAGTCAGAATTGACGTCGGAGGGAAGGCTGCTGGTCAGTTGCAGCATCAGGAAACAGAGGGAACTCGGCGGCAACAGCAGCGGTGGCTTGGGGGCCTGTTCCCAGATGTTGGCAGTGGCTTGGGGGCCTGTTCCCAGACGTCGGCAGTGGCTTGGGAGCCTGTTTCCAGACGACAGTTCCGGTGGTGGCTTGGGGAGAAAGAAAGGGGAGACAGAAAAAAAGAAAGAAAGGGGGGCATGGAGACAGAAAGAATGAAAGGGGGGTAGGAATGGAATGTGTCGGGTGGCAGGGGGGCAGGCAGGGAGAGAGAAAGAAAAAGTTGGACTCATGGAAGGACAGAGATGTTGGTTGGGGAATGGAATGAGGTCTGGAGGTGATGAAGCATGCAGAAGGCAGAAAGGAGGGAAGAAATATTGCATACACAGTCAGAAGAAGAAAGTGCAACTAGAGACTCATGAAATCACCAGACAACAAAGGTAGGAAAAATGATTTTATTTTAAATTTAGTGATCAAAATGTGTCCATTTTGAGAATTTATATCTGCTGTCTATATTTTGCACTATGGCCCCCTTTTACTAAACCGCAATAGCGGGTTTTAGCGCAGGGAGCCTATGAGCGTCAAGAGCAGCGTGGGGCATTCAGTGCAGCTCCCTGCGCTAAAAACTGCTATCACAGTTTAGTAAAAAGGGAGGGGGTATATTTGTCTATTTTGTCTATTTTTGTATAGTTGTTATTGAGGTGACATTGCATATTTTAAAGTCATATGCCTTGACCTCTTTGAAAAAAGAACCCTGAATATAAATGCTAATTAACATTTTCTCTGTGTACAGTGTGCTTTGTGGTTTTTTTTTAAATTTTATTGTTGGTAGATCATTTTGACTTGGTCATTTTAAAAGTAGCTCGCAAGCCAAAAAAGTGTGGGTACCTCTGGTCTAAGTCAACCTCAGTCTTTCTACACCAGTATTCTTCAATGTAAAGCTTGAGGGTCAGTGGCTGTGCCCATTCATACTCTGATTGTTATCTGAGCCAAATATAGGATAATGAACCCATTGTGACATCACTGATGAGGTTGGGGCATAGGTGGAATGAGGCATTATGACATCACAATATCTGCTCTGGATACCAGAGACTGGCATTCTTTAGTGTCTATCTCAACCTCAGTCCTTCTACTCCAGTATTCTTCAATGCAAGGCTTGAGGGTCAGTGGCTATGCCCATTCATACTCATCTTAGTTATCCGTGGGGATGGGGACAGATTCTTTCACTATGTCATTCTCCATGGATATCCTGAAAACATAACGAGACTAGGTGTGCCTCAAGGAGTGGGTTGAGAAGCACTGCCTTTTCAATAGTGAGGGGTAGGCAAGTTCTGCAGGACTCAAGGGAGCCTTTATGTTCCTAGTGATTGAAAGCACAATATTGAAGCATCACCCTACCCTAGGGTTACCAGATGTCTGGGGAAACCTGGACATGTCCTCTTTTTAGAGGACTGTCTGGGTTCCAGAAAGGAGTTTCCAAAACCTGGCAGTATGTCCGGGTTTTGGAAAGCCAAGATAAACTCCAGCCACATCTGGAGGGCTTCTGAGCACGCGCAGATGATGTCGCACACATTCGCGCATGCTCGAGGCCCTCCAGACATGGCCGTAGCTTGTCAGGGAAGAAGATGAGGGTTTGAGGGGCTGTGGGCAGAACAGGGCGGGACACGAGGTGGAGCCAGGCGAGGCTGTAGGTGCAACAAAGCGGGGATGGGGATGGAGCAGGGTAGGGCCATGTGGCAGGGTTTGTGAGGCTACAATTATTTTAACCCTACCCTGCCCCCACTGGGAGCAATACAGTTGGAGGACTCCCACTCGGCTTAGAGCAGAGATGTCAAAGTCCCTCCTCAAGGGCCGCAATCCAGTTGGGTTTTCAGGATTTCCCCAATGACTATGCATGAGATCTATTAGCATACAATGAAAGCAGTGCATGCAAATAGATCTCATGCATATTCATTAGGGAAATCCTGAAAACCCGATTGGATTGCAGCCCTCGAAGAGGGACTTTGACACCCCTGGCTTAGAGGGAACTATACTCATAGGCCTCTTGCTCAGATATCTTACTTCCAAGGTAAATCAAAACTAACCAGAACCTTATCTGGACAGTCTTTTAAATAAGGATCAAATCCCACTCGTCCCTGCTATGTTGCCTGTACAAGTATGCTAGAGGTGAGAAGCAGACTGCATAACACTTCCCCCTCATTCTATAGCTTGAGAATCTAATTATACATGCCATTTGTGTGCTCAGCTTCTAGAATACTGGATGTTACATATTCACGGTGACGGGACTAAATCGTGCGAGACAACGGCGCGCCGACAACTGAGCGCAGACAACTGAGCGCAAGGTTGATGGCGCGCCGAACAAAAGCACTATTTTAAAGGGTTCCGACGGGGGGTGTTGGTGGGGAACCCCCTATTTTACTTAACAGACATTGCGCTGCCGTTGTGGGGAGTTTGGGGGGTTGTAACCCACCACATTATACTTAAAACTGAACTTTTTCCCTAAAAAACAGGCAAAATGTTTGGTTTCAAGTATAATGAGGGGGGTTACAACCCCCCAAATCCCCCACAACGCCAGCGCGATGTCTGTTAAGTAAAATAGGGGGGTTCCCCACCAACACCCCCCGTCGGAACCCTTTAAAATAGTGCTTTTCTTCGGCGCACCATCAATCATGCGCTCAGTTGTCGGCGCGCCGTTGTCTCGCGCGATTTTGTCTATGAACCGATATTCACACATACAAAGGGTGCCAAAGAGTTCTCAGGCCAACCAAGAAGAGAATGACATGGATATTATTCAATCAGTAATCTGAAACAGTGTCAAAACATGGAATTTCGTTTCTGCAAATTGACACATAAAATAAGATAACACTCTAGCTATGATGCAAAATAACGCATGGAGGGGCATAATTTAAAAAAAACCCGTCTAAGTCCCCTTTTGGCCTAAGGCCCTAAATGCTGAAGGTAGCATCAGGGAAAATGTCCATTCTCAAAAAAACCTCCAAAATGAGGGGCTTTTTTTGAGAATGGTCTACCTCTACGTTCAGTTTAAACGCCCAAACCACCACTACATCTGACCTTACAACACATTATCAACCATAAACTAGCCTAAGTCCCAAATGCCCAAAACAAGACCTTTTAGGTGAAGGAGGGGCCAATCCTTCACCGAAAAGCTGGATTCTGTAACCAGCGTCTGTCAAAAACAACACCGGTTACAGAATGCATCCCTCCCCCCCCACCACAACGATCTCATCTCCTCTGCCATGATTGCAATCCCCCTCCCCCCGAACTGCTGTGACCCTCGGCAGGAGAGATGCCGCGATCGTTGTGGTTGGGGGGGGGGCAGGTTTCCGGGGCCGCTGAGCTGATCGGGGCAGCCGCGATCAGCTCAGCGGCTCCTTTTCAGAACTTATACCTGTTTTGACTTGGTTTACGTCAAAACGTATAAGTTCCGACTAGGCAATCTGTTAAAGGTTTTGGTTTTACTTGCTGTACAACTAAGTCTAAGTCGGCCCACCTCCCGCCCTTTCCCCTCCTCGAAAAATGCCTCTTTTCCTCTAGGCGTTTAGAGGCAGGGGAAAGGCCTAAGTTGGTTTTAGATACGTCTAAAACCAGCTTTGATTATTGGTACTTGGACGATCTGGATTTTTGATTGCCCCAAGTACCGATTTAGGCCACTTTTTGGACGTTTTTTTGATCATAAGCCCCTTAGAGTTTAGGAAGTTGGTTGGGCTGAGAGCTTTTCAGCACTCCCTCGTAAGTGCTAGCTGGGCACTAGTCGGTATTCTAGAATTTTAGCCAACAATTTGCATAGTATAAAGGTGCATGAGGACAGGGCAAGGGCATCTTCCACAATTATAGGCACATGCTCTGGAATAGTGTCATTTACATGCTATAGGTGTCCTTTTATTAAGGTGTGCTAACCATAGAATATAATGAATGCCGTAGCATTTAGCGTGCACTAAATCGGTGAGCACACCTTAATAAAAGGACCCCATAGTGTGGCATTGCATTTATGCCTGCCATAGACATGGCATGAAGCGGGTACACCTAAATATGGATGCTCAGATCCCATTACAAAATATGCGCTTAGCACCCAGCATTTTGGTGCCTAAGTTACGTGTATTACACTTTATAGAATTGCTCCCTTTGTGTGTAGTTTGCTCTTCCTATTTCCTTTCTATGTAGTTAGACATTCGTGCAGCATTAAAACGCCAGACATCTAACATGTAAACTGCATTTCTGAGAAAAGGCAGCTCCTCAAAGGCAATTACATTTTTTTTTTTTTTCTGGTAAAACCATTAGCCTAATAGGAGCTTGTTTAGATCAATACTGCTCTTGTCTAAATGCAAGCCTGTAATTGATTCGTACTGACGGACTTCAGGAATGAGAGCCATTAAGCAGTTGTGGAGGCCCTAACATCATTCTCTTTTCCTGCTTTTGTAGGTTTTCAAGAACATCAACAGTGAAGAAGTGGCCCAAGGACAAGGAAGTCGGAGGTTGATCAGCTTTTCACTGTCAGGTACAATCCCTGCTCTTATTTGTAAAATTTAATGGGTTTAGAAGGTAAGACTGGAGAAATGTCGGTACTGAATCCAGTACTCTCACAGCAGTCTGTTTCCAAGAGGGACTGCAAGTCTCTGACCTCGCTATATTGAGCTTTCTGAAGGTGGTGGGCTGCGGATGCCACCATAACCCTGCTTGCCTGTATGATAATCGGTTCATCTGTGGATTCTGGCCTTCCCTTTATACCTACACTAAAGCACTGTGCAGTTGCGTGAAAGCACTTTTCTGTGTTTAGATTCGAAATTTTCTGGGTTGAGGCAGATATGGCTTTCTGAACCTTCTGTGTCCTTCAGCTCTCTTAAGTAATTGTGGCCAGCGTGAATCCGTTGTTTATTTCTTTAAGTCCATTGTCAAAAGAACAGTATGTAAATCATTTAACTAGGGAGAGGGGAATCAATAAACAAAAGGAGTTTATATAGAAATGCACCTTTTTATTGACTTCAGCTTGCATAACCCATATTTACGTGCGGTTAGATTAGGAATAAATCACTAATTTGACTTATCTACAAAGAAACTGTAAACTAATACTTTTACAGAATGAAAAAAATATATATGCAGGCAGTTCCCAAGATACAGACGCCTGACTTAAGTACGACTTGTATTTAAGAACATGGTCGTGGCTTCATATGATTTCACTCAGCAGTATTTCCAGTGGCATAGACTCCTACACTTCTTCTGCAGCAGGTTCAGGAATGTTGCAAGGCCACGTTAAGAACAGTGGGAGGTTGTGCATGCTGTACCTTCTTAGCCCTTTTGTCAGCTGGGAGCAGAGGTAAGCTGCAAGAATCTTAAAATCTACAAGTTCTGAGTTGCATACAAATCTAACTTAAGAACAGCTTAAAAAATGTAACTCGTTCTTAACCCGGGAACTGCCTGTATAGGGTTAAAACTGAGACTCTCTCCATAAAACTAAAGTAATGTTTCTTTGTATTCTACAAGATTTTATATACAAGGTAAACAAAACATCCTCATGCTTCATTAATACACTAATGAGTGTGTAGGCATGACAGCATATCCATATAGATAGATTTTGAAAGGTGTTTTATGCAGAATATGGACATCAGGCAAAGTATCTGCAGCCCTGTTCTTTGCTCATTGTACTGTTGCCTGGGCTCCTTTGTATGTTATAGTTTTCATTACAATAATTTATATATGCTGATGCACATAGGTTGAAAGGTGACCAGTCACATTATGTCAAAAGCTTTCTAATCATTACCTAATACAGAGGTGTCAAAGTCCCTCCTTGAGGGCCGCAATCCAGTCGGGTTATCAGGATTTCCCCAATGAATATGCATGAGATCTATTAGCATACAATGAAAGCAGTGCATGCAAATAGATCTCATGCATATTCATTGGGGAAATCCTGAAAACCCGACTGGATTGCGGCCCTCGAGGAGGGACTTTGACATCCCTGACCTAATACCTCTGAGTGATATTTTAGAAAGGCTGTACAGAGGGGGAATTCCAAAGTCCATGTCAAGATGTGAGGAGTTCCCATATTATTTCACAGGAGGCTCCATCAAAGCCTTTTGTAAAATAGAAGGACTGCACAACCATGTTCCTCCATATCCAGAGGGAGCAGCAGTTAGAATGCTAGATGTGTGTGGGTGGGGTGGGGATGGGGACGTATATTTACCCTCTCTGCGTAGACATGGAAGCAGCTTTCTAAAAATCATGGAATGCAGTTGCCTGGTTACAATACTGTGTGATGGTGGCACAGATTCCTTCTTTAATGATTACATCAGTCAGGCCCGATCTTTAGATGAGATGCAATAAGCAACAGTTAGCCTTTCCTGGGGGAAAATAGCCCCTAAGCTGGCTAAGAAACAGTATTGTCTATATCTGCATGCATTACATGGTGGTGATATGATTAGAAACATGTAACTCCTTGATTAATAGCAGTGTAAGAGTGACTTTTAAACTTGTCCTTTTGACCACCATGGCTCAGTGTCTGCAAAGCGATCACATTAACGTTCATTCTGGATATCCTAAAAAACAAACTTTGAGTTAAATAGCAAAGGTTTATGAACAACTACAGGAAAATATAGTCATAAAAAAGATATTTGGCCATTTTAAATGCACAATGGCAGTTATTCATAGGGTTACCAGATTTTACGTATGTAGAATCCAGACTCTTTGGCTTGCCCAGTTCCACCCATCCCTGCCCCATTATGTCCACACCATGCCCCAGCCTCGCCCCTAGCCCCTAGTTGTTCATATTAACAGGGGGGCATGGTTTAAGGAGCAGGGTGGAGGCAGAAAAAAAGTTATACATTCAGGGCCAGATCCTATAGGTATTGTGCCTAAAAAATTTGTACCGACTAGAACGGCGCTTAGGGCAATTCTACAAGAATAGAATTGTGCATAGGTATTTAGGCCAGCTAAAACCAGGCCTAAATGTCTGTGACTATGTAATGTGCACATCAGGCACTTTCTATAGCAATGTACCTAACTTTTAGGAATGCCTCATATTCGTCCTGGCCACGCCCCTTTTCAAAGTCCCCACTGCAACTGGTGCACATTCTGTACAGAATCATGTTTCCGAGTTGTGTGCATAACTTTTAAGTCGTGTCACATTGCATCAATTAGGAGGAGTCACTTGTCAATCAAGTTGTGCATGTACAGTAGGGTGGTCCACACATGCAAAAAAAATCAGCCTCGTCAAATCTTGTCTCCACAAGGCTTATTTTTGTCCACTTGGTGAGTCTAGCTCATGTGTCAAATTTCAGCTTGATTAGACAATATTTAGAGATCACCTCAGCATGCACTGTTTACTTGTGTGTTGTGTATGTAGGCGATTGTGAATAATCAGTTTGTATGGCATTGTCTAGTTTGCAATCTGCACCCGAAAACTAGTTCCTTGGGAAGTCAGTCTGTCAGCTGTCAACTGCTAGACTGCCTTGTGGACTGGATGTTCCTATTCAGAACACAGTTTCAGATGATAGCACGATGACTTATCAATGCAACAGTGCAATGAAGCGCCAATGGGAGTTAGGGTTCCATACAATGACATTGAACACACATCCAAATATAACTGTTGTGAACAATGCACTCACAGCCATTTCCAGACATCTATGGTTTCTGTCTGAGCGCCTAGCAGTACTTTTTTTTAAATGATGGAATCGCACCAGAAACAAAGCTACGAATGGTACAAAATTTACAGCATCCACGTTACATAATAACATGTTGCCAGACATTTCCCGACATCTCATACGTACAGATGACACAGAACCTGTGGCCTTTAAAATTCTTGTAACACAGTCTTTTTTTGTTCGAAGGAGGATCAACAAAAGCAAAAATATTCCTGAAGAAACATCCCACAGAGTAGACTGACGATCCAGTTTCCAGTGAACTTTGGAATCAGGCAACCAAACTGAGTGTTGTTAATTAGACAATGACACGGGGAAAAAAAATCTGTCCCTGTCTCCACCCCATCCCCACGAGCTCCGCCCCATCCCTGCAAGCTTGGTCACCATCCCCGCCCCATCCCCATGAGCTCGGTACCTATCCCCATAAACCATCTGATCCCATTCGCACAAGCCTCATATAGTTTTATACTGAACTTATTTTATTAAAGTATAAAAAGAAACAATATTCTGTACTATTGTCATTTTATAAATCAATGTTCTGGCTGATGAACTAGAGAAAGAGATCTTCAGCTGGCATACACACAGCACCATCCCCAACCCCTCACAGGACAAACAAAGCCTCCATGCACACAGCACCCCTTCACTACCATACCCTCTAGCAGAACAAACAAATTCTCATACAAGACTGACATGTGAAGATTTGCAACATAGCCATGCTAACCATTAGGAGGAAAAGCAAGAGAAAGCGCCCTCGCTATAAACACAGACCCATGCCTTCCCCACTTCCTTGTATTTGCTTTTACCTCTCAGCCCCAGCTCCTTCATTTTCCCATTCCCCGGAGAGCCTCGCACCGTCCACCGGCGTTGTTTCAAGTATATAGCCTAGCCCATTTGGACGCTGCCTATTGGCAGGCTCAGCAGGACCCTCAGCCGATTGGTCAGAGCCGCTTTTCCCAAAGCTCACTGACGTTCCGCTTCTGGGGGTAGGAGAAACCAAGCACAGAGCGGGTGGAGGGGCAGCGTGGTTTATTTCAGCCAATTTGTACAGCCGGTTCAGGGTGGATGGGGGAGGGGAAAAACAGAAAGAGGCTCACTGCAGTGTGGAGAGGAGACGTATTAAGCAGCCGTGCGCAACTTGTTGATAGGCTTGGGCAGCGCCTCGGAGGCAAGAAAAATGAAACGTACCAGCAAAGGTGAGGGGAAGGGTGGGAGGGAGATGCCCGGATATCGGCGATTGGGAGGGAGGGGGCTGATGGACCACGCAATCCTTCACTTGACTGCGGAGACAAGGTCATTCACCGCTCCATGGGGCAGTGAATGGCCTTGTCCCTGTACCCGCGGTGACCATTTTTTTTTTTTTCTTCCTGTTTCGGCGGGTTACCCGCAGGTAACAGCCATCGTATCATTCTCTATTGTTAATGATGCAGCAGAACGAGAGATAAGCCTCACTGAAAAATACAATATTAGTTTGACAAAAGATGAAGAACAGAAGCAATTTGTTCTTCGGCTAGTGGCCAGCCAGCAAAAGAAGTTTCCTTCTGCATCAAAGGTGGCTCTTATGTCAAAGACTGTTGATTATTTGTCAAGTGCACATGAATTTATTAATAATCTTCTTATTCCCTATAGTTCTAAGACTTTAAGATCATCTTCTAAAAATCTTTTATCTATCCCGTCTTTGAAGTGTATCAACACAATGAAGTCTACCATTTTCTTTGTCAGCACTCCATCTCTTTGGAATAATATTCCAGCCCACTTATGGGAAGAAGCAGCTCTTCACCATTTGAAGATGAAATTAAAAGCATTTCTTTTTCTTGATGCTTTCAAGACCTAAATGTCCTTTTCAGGGCTACATAGTTTTATTCTACTTGTTAACACCCCTCCTTTTGTCTTTTCCCTATATGTTCTTTCTTTTTACTTGATAATTCTACCCTGTTTCCCTTTATGTTTCTGTTTGCTTTTAAATTGGGCGGTATATGAAATTTTAAATAAACTTGAAATTTGAATTACAATATACTGTTAGGCTTAGCAGAAGTTTTATAAAACAGCGAGGTGTGATGACCCCTCCTGCCATTGATCTTCAGGAGTGGGGGAATAGGGAGGTTTCTGGCAGGAGTGGGGAGGTGGCAAAAGGAGGAATTGGGCACTCCTCTTGTCGTGGACATTCCGGACAATATTTCAGGGCATCCCTCCTGCTGTGGACAGTGGGGGGGGGGAGGGGTTCAGGGGTGGCGACGGGAGGGAGTGGGCATCCCTCCTGCCAGCCAAATTCGCGAAGGAATGGGCTCCTGGCCTCGGCCCCTAAACTGATCGCTGGAGGGAGATTCCCTTGCAATGATCAGCTCAGCGGCAATGCGGTTCTCTAACCAGCGCCTGTGACACGGACGCTGATTAGAAAATTGGGATGGTTAAAAAAGGGTTAGGCATCTGTCCATCAGGACAGATGCTCTTATGCGATTCTCAAAAGCCGCTTAAGCGGCATCCTATACAGAATCCGGCCCTAAGTGACTTAAAATAAAAACATACCTAATATTTAAAAACAAAGACAAAAATTTGACTAAAAAAGAAAGTCTGCACAAGAAACCCACATTACTAAACTCAGGCATCAAATGTGTCTTCAGTGTTTTCTTAAACTCTTGAAAAGCAGAACAAAGATGAATGTATCCAGGAAGCCTGTTCCATATTAAAGAATCTTTTTAAAGGAAAAGCACACGCTGTCATCTCTGCATAGTGAATGTTACTTAAATCTAGTAAAAAAGACATGACACCTGTCATTCTCAGATCTTAATTGGCGCAATGTGCTATACAATTGTATTACCTGTTTCAGATACTGTGGAGCATCTATATGTTTTCTGATGATGATAATCTTATTAACTTTAAATGAATTTCTTAAAGTTAAATGTTGGTCTCACCACTGTAAATTTACCTCAATGTATTTAGCTCGTCACTCAGAATATATCAAACATATCATCAATTCAACATTACCTACCCAGTATCAATATATGAAAAGGAGTTTAAAATGTGTATAGTTGTGGTTTACTTATTACAATATTTGTTGTTGTTTTTTTTAGTTCAATATTTTTATTGAGTTTTATGAAAAAATACAAGAAGCAGTCCAAATACAAGTCCAAATTCAAAACATCGAAACAAAAACGCTTAATATAACACATATTCAGCTACAGTCTATAATAGAAGGATCAAAACATTCTAAAATCCAGAGTATTTGAACTGCTTATGAAAGAATAGGAGAGAGAAAATAGAGAGAAAAGATAAGAAGAAGAAATAAATGAAGAAGGAGAGGAGAATATAGCTAAAGAAGAAGAGAAGAAGAAGAAGACAGGAGTGTCTATGAGACAGAACGAACATAGGAGTCCAAGAATCTCCAAGGTGAGTTACATCGCACCAAGTTCATGGAAAGTCGAGCTATATTTTTCTTTTCATATGCATATGATTCAAATTTATGATACATGCTCAAAGAGTTCCACCAAAAAGTATAGTCTAGTAACGAAGAGGTCTTCCAATTTTTCAAGATGTGCATAAGGGCAGTCACAAACATAGTATCAATGAGTTTAGGAGGACAGTTCGACTGAGCAAAGCAGGGGTGTTGAGATCGAAGAATTATAATGTCCAAAGAAATTTCTTCTGAGCAGTTAGTAATATGTTTTATGGTGTCCCAAATGCAAGACCAGAAGGAACGAACTGGAGTACAATGGAAAAGCAAATGATCAAGAGTTCCGGGATCTTTCATACAGTTCCAACATATAGAGTCTTGTTTTAGGTTAGCTTTCCACATCCGAAAAGGAGTCCATACTGCATTCCACATAATGAAGAACATTGACTGTGAGACTCTGGAGGATAGGAGGGGACGATTTGTCGAGGACCAAAAAAGATCCCAGTCAACCTCAGAGAGCGGGGTTGTCAGCATGGAGTCCCAATGTTTCATGGAGTGAGAGGAAAAGGTGAAGGAGTGGTCTCTTAAAATACTATAAAATAAAGATATTGCTTTGCCTTTTGATATAGCCAATGTGGACCAGTGGCGTATAGTGTGAATGGATGTTAGAAAGTCAAATTGTAGAGACGCAGATGATATTGCTCCAGTAAGGGAAAGCCATTGTGAATAGGTAGAAGGAGGCAACGAGTAGGCAGAGCAGAGTGTATCAAAGGGAACAAGAGAAGTTAGAGTAGTTATTTGGTGAGGAAACCACAACCCAGCCCGCTGCCATCGTTTCCATGAAAAAGACTTCCCATTGTTTTGGAGTTTGGGATTGTTCCAGATGGACATGAATGGGCTATCTTTAATTGAAATCTCTGCTATTGCTTCCAATAGGTGGAGGGCATGCTGCGTTGCACTCAACAAGGAATACTTCCTCAATTGTCTAGGGACTGGAATTGTTGTCAAACAGGAGACATGTAGAGGTGCACATAAAAAACGTTCCATCTCAAACCAGGCTGGTGGATCCTGGGGACATGGATCAGTGATCCAATAAGCTCCATATTTGGCCAATGATGCAATATAGTAAAGATAAAAATCTGGTAAGTTTAAACTACCATTAATCTTAGAGGCTTTCAGCTTGGCGAGAGCAATACGAGGCTTTTTCTTATTCCAAACAAATTCAGATATCTTCGTATTCAGCCAATGGAAAAATGTCTTTCTGCATAGAGAGGGAAGCATTGAGAGGGTGTAATTTATTTGAGGGGCAAGAGTCATTTTGATAGAGGCAATCCTGCCCCACCAAGACAGATAGAGTGGGGACCAGCGAGATGTTGTGCTCAGGATTAAGTTTTTAATTTTAGATATATTTAGATTTTGAGCATGAACTGGATCTTTATGTATTAAAACACCCAGGTACTTCACAGCTCCACGCGACCATGGAAAAGGGAAATGAGTGAGATCTGAGGGAGAGATATGATCATTAAGAGGAAAGATCTCCGATTTCTCCAAATTGACTGAGTATCCAGAGAGCAGGGAGTACTGAGAAACGATGTCAACGAGGGCAGGGAGGGAACCAGCAGGATCCCGAATAAAGAGGAGGACATCATCAGCATATGCTGCTAATTTGATGTGGCGAGTAGAGGTGGAAATACCTTTAATTGTGGGGCATTGTCGAATGGCAGAAAGAAGAGGTTCCAGAGCTAAATTAAATAATAACGGCGAAAGTGGGCAGCCTTGGCGAGTACCTCTGTGGAGTGAGAACTTATTAGAAAGAGAGTTATTAATTAAAATGCGAGCTGTGGGCTGTCGATATAAGGCTTCAACCCACTCCGTGAAGAATGGACCAAAGTTATACCACTTCAAAATTCGGAAAAGAAATGGCCACTCCACACGGTCGAAGGCCTTTTCGGCGTCAATAGCCAGGCCAATTACAGGATCTGAAAGTGTTTTGGCGTGAGCATTAATATGATGGAAGAGGCGCAAGTTATCACCTATAAACCTTTGCTTAATAAACCCTACTTGATCTTTATGGATTAGAGAGGGGATCGCTTTATTGAGTCTCAGTGAAAGAAGTTTTGCCATAATCTTATAATCTAAATTAAGAAGAGAAATGGGGTGAAAGTTTTTAACCAAGGTAGGGTCTCGGTCAGGCTTGGGAATGACTACAATGGTGGCCTCCGTAAAATTGAATTGTTTATCCGGAGTGGAGTGGAGAAATTCATAATAAGTATGAAGCTGAGGAGCCAAGATAGTGCGAAATTGTTTGAAAAACTCATTGGTAAAACCGTCGGGACCCGGGGCCTTACCGTTGGGCAGAGATGAAATTGCAGTTTCTATCTCAGGTATAGTTATAGGAGAATCTAGTTCCAATTTTTTAGAGTCCGATAAGGTCGGGTGGACCAGGGAGGCAAGGAAAGAGTCTATCCCTGAATCAGAAGCAGAGTATTCGGATTTGTATAAGGTAGCATAAAAATTTTCAAATTGAGAGGAGATCAGGAACCTGGTCTTGACCATCTGCCCTGATGGGTCCTGAACAGCCGTAATATGTAAACGTTTAGATTTAGTTTTAAGATATCTAGCCAAAGGGCGACCCTTGAGGTTGTCACCCATGTAGTGACCCGAGGTTGAAATAAAAATGTCTCGCCTGGCCGTACAAGAAACCAGAGTATTGTATTCGTATTTAAGATTTTGGATACGTTGATGTATGGACGGGTCATGTAAATGGTCAGATATGTGCTGTAATTCTAACTTTTTGATAGAGGTTTCTAAGTCCTTCTCTTTTTGCATAGATTGTTTCTTTTTCCAAGAGGCAAGTTTGATCAGTTCACCTCTAAGTGAGGCTTTGTAAGCCTCCCAAACAATGGAAGGGCAAATCTCAGGATCTTTAGAATTAAGTTCGAAGAATTCAGTAGTAAAGGATTTAATTTTGTCAGCTATATCAGTGTCTAAGAGTAGAGCATTGTTTAGTCTCCAAGAGGAAGACTCTTTGCGAGGGACAGAGAGAAGTAAGTGCAGAGAAATGGCCGCATGATCTGTAAGAGAGATCGGATGAATAATGGTGTTTGTCAGGTCTTGAATAAGAGAGGAGGATAGCAGAAAGAAGTCTATTCTTGTATAGGTATTATGCGGTGGTGAAAAATGAGAGTACTCCCTACCTTTTGGATTGAACAGTCGCCAAGGGTCCACCAAAGAGAAGGCGTCTTTGAGGGCATGTAAGGCTGTGAAGGACCTGGATTTTGAAGGTTTACAGGATGATGATCTATCAATATAAATATCTTGAACTTGATTGAAATCGCCTCCTAGTATCAGAGAACGTGATCCATATTCTACCAATGCCAGCTGAAGGTCTTGAAAAAATTCTGAGTGATCTAAAACTGGAGCATATATGTTAAGGAGCACAAAATCCACTGAGTGCAACGCAGCATGCACCAAACACCATCTGCCCTCTGTATCTGTCTTAGAGGAATGAATGATAGGAGAAAGTTTATCATTAAACAATATTGATACCCCATTTTTCTTACGTTGAGTCGCAGGAGAATATAGATGAGTGGAATATCCCTTGAGTTGGAATTTTAGAGCGGCAGCAGGTGGGAGGTGGGTCTCCTGCAGAAAAACCACATCTGGGTGTTTATTGGAAATATAATTAGCTATCTTTTTCCTCTTAATGAGGTGATTCAAACCATTCACATTAAAAGAAAAAACATGCAAGTCAGCCATAATCCTTAGTGTGTAGTACTGTAATATAGCAAATGTTACCCATGTTCAGGAAAAGCAGGTAGCAAGGAGAATGCGTAAAAAAGACACTCCTGTCAGAAAGCAGAGAAAAGAGAGAAAAAAGAGAAAAAGCTAGAAATGTCAGCACACAACGTAGTCATAAGGGACCACATTGTTGTGCATATAGTAAAACAGTTTAAGGGTGCTCCTGTGAGCACAGAGATATAACACAGATGAAACAACTAGCAAACCCCACACCCATACAATAGCAATAACATGAAGCTGGTGTGCTTATCAGAAAAACAATTGAATGTAGTTTACATCAACAGGGGAGAAAAAACAGATGTAACCATCAGCAGCCCTACACATCAGCGCATTTTTAAAGAGTCAAGAAAGGCTGCTAACTCATCTGGATCTGTATATGAAGTAGTACGGTTGTTGTAGGTTACTTTCATCCTGGCCGGGTACATAAGACCGTATTTGGCTCCTATGTCTTTGAGCTCCTGACGATGAGACAGAAATGCCTTTCTCTTCAATGCTGTAGACTTAGCCAGATCTGGAACAATGAAGAATTTCCTGCCCTGGTGAAGCAGCTGGGGTTTAACTTTTGCAGCTGTAAGAATCTGCAGCGTGTGTTGAAATCTAAGCAGCTTAGCCACTATGGGACGAGGTGTAGTAGCATGTGCAGAGAGATGAGAGGGCACGCGGTGAGCTCGTTCTATTTCTAATGGAGGAGAGAAAGCTAGTCCCAGCGTTGTAGGCAGAAAATCAGACAGGAAGGAGATCATATCAGAGCCCTCTGCTGATTCAGGTAATCCAATGATTCTCAAATTAGACCTTCTGCTACGATTAGAAAGATCCTCGATGTCCCGTTGCAGGGTGATGATCATTTTGTTATGTTTTTGTACCAGCGCTTGTGTGGACTGCAGATCAGCCGTTTTCTCTTCTAGGGCGTCGAGGCGGTGGTGCGCATCGACGAATTGGGAGTTCAGCGCCTCTATTTCCCCTCTGAGAAGTTTTGTTTCCTCGATCTGCTCCTGCACTATTGACCGAACTGAGCGCATTTCTTTTAAGAGCAAGGCGAATGAGGCCTCGTCTCCCTTTGGCACCATTTTCTCTGGTGTGCTCGGATCAGGCTTGGGCCTCTTACCGCTGAGTGGCGCAGGTGCGACAGACTCCGTTTTCGGCGGTTTTAGAGGCGACATATTATGCGCGGAATACAAGATGGTTTCAGCGGTAGCGGCGATTTTTGTTTTTTATGTTTGAAAAAGCACTTTATTGTGAAATTCGGGTATGGTGTGGAGGAGCAGTTACAGCATGCGTGCGATCTCCGTGGCAGCCAGGCTCCGCCCCCCTTATTACAATATTTGTATGGTAGCCAAGGTCAACAAATAATAATAAAAAAAGATAAACACCTTTTAATTGAATTACAGTAACCTTGACTAGCATTTGGATGTTAATATTCCCTTCCTTGGATTCAACCTGATGTGCAGAATACTTGGATTCATTTCCCATACAAGTCTTCCTTTCCCTGAGCTGGCCAGTGATAGGGACCTTGGATATTCACCATACAGGATTCAGGGAAAGGGAGTCCCATTCACGGTGAAACAGTGACACCTAATGGCCAGAGTCAAAGCCCAGTGTTGTAGAGGTTTGAAAGAAGCCTTGATGCATGTGCCAGGAATGTCACTGCCAGGTGGCTAGGTGAGTTGGGGAGAGGATATCAATAGGGGAAAAATTGTCCACTAGGGCCCTGATTCACTAAAGTCAGCGATCATCGCTATACTTGTTTTCACAGGATCGCTGCTAACTGACCCGATTCACAAAATGGCCCACTGCGTGTTTTCCCCCTCAATCACCCATTTTCCAATCCGGCCATGCAAATTAGTAATGCCCTGTGCAAAATAGCCAAGCGATTGATTCATTTACGTTGCTTGGCTATTTTCAATGGGTTTTGCGATCCCACAAACCTGACTGCTGTAGACCTGTCGGTAGGTCTGCGGGTTTTTTGATAGGTCTGGGAGAGACCCAACCCGACCCTAGAGGACCCTATGGCAGGAGGGAGTGGGCATCCCTCCTAATATATCACTTTGAGCATGGGGGATACGATGGCAGGAGAGAGTGGGATTCCCTCCTGCCATATTCACATGTGGGGGGGGGGCGTCTTGTTTAGCGTCTGGTGGCAGGAGGGAATGGGCATCCCTCCTGCCATATTTTTTGGTTCGGGGGAAGGGGGCACTTTGTCGGGGAGGGGGACTTTTTTCCATTATTTTTTATTGGGCAAATATTTTGCTTGTGTAATACATGCAAAATATCTGTGCCATTAAAAAAAAAAAATGAAACCCTCCCCAAATTGCAGAAACCCTGACAACAGTGACAGGAGGCTGCTTCTCCTGTCACTACTCCTGTCAATAATAAATTATGATATCGTTCAGTTGGGCAAATATTGGCCGCAGCTTTATTTCATATTATATCCAAACATTAATTTTCAAAACTTTTATAAACATAAGCACATTTAACCATTTAGGATTTACCTCCAAGAGCTGCTCGGTATCGACACTAGCTCTCTTATCCCAAACTTATATATATATATATATATATATATATATATATATATATAACTTAGTTATATTAATATATGGGTGGGTGGGAAGGGATTCTTTTATATTTATATATTTTAAGGAGTATAAGTAATATTGTCAAGTGATTTGTTAAAATTTTTCTGATTGACTATTATACACTTGTTGTAATATTTGAAAATGAATAAAGATTTACAAAAAAAAAAAAAAAAGAGTGTGTGAAACAGATAGTAACCTGCATATTTTATTCCTGCTAGACTTCCAGGCTCTGGGACTGAAGAAGGGAATGTTCTTCAATCCAGATCCATATCTGAAGATATCCATTCAGCCTGGAAAGCACAGTATATTTCCAGCCCTGCCTCACCACGGACAGGAGAAGAGGTCTAAGATCATATGTAACACTGTCAACCCTGTCTGGAAAAGAGAGGTACAGTAAGGTGCAATTGTAGGTATTTACACATTGTTAACAAACACTTTATCCTGACCCACAAAGCCTTTTTATCTAGTTTAGATTCATTTAGCATTTCAGGGGCATGATTGATACTAATTAACCCCTCCTTTACAAAGCCGCGTTAGCATTTGTAGTGCCGGCCTCCGCAGTAGCAGGTCCGACGTTCATAGAATTCCTATTAATGTCCGAGATGTTACCGTCACAGCTGGCGCTAAAAACACTAGCATGGCTTTATAAAGGAGGGGTTGAGGGTTGCTGCTTGTTACAGAGGTACAGGGAAGGGAAGCGGCATGTGTGTGCGGCAGTGGGAGGAGGGGGGGTGGGGAAGTAGCAGAGGGCAGAGAGGAGGATGGGTGCCAGCGCCCTCACCTAGATGGCGTTGCAGGGCAAAATGCCCCACACACCCCTTACACCACTGCTTACAGGAAACGCAATGAACTGTGTAATTGTAATGGATAGAAATTCAAAGGGTTAAAAGGGAAGAAAATGGCCGCTGGGTATACTACCATCTGCCTGGCCAAAATGAATAGATAGATGAAATGGTAGAAATTACAGATATAGGGGAAGCTAACAAATTTGGCAACACAATAATAATGGGTTATTTCTATTACTATACACCAGAGCAAAGCAGGACACACCTAGCCAATCAGGTTTTCAGCTATCCACAACAAATATGCATGGAATAAATTTGCATGTACTACCTCCATTCTAATCATGCATATTTACTGTAGGTATCCTAAAAACCTGACTGGTTAGATGGGTCCAAAAGACTGTGGGCTCCTTTTACTAAGGCTTTAACGCACGGAATAGCGCATACTACATTGAGCTGGCATCAGTTCTAGAAGCATAGCGCGTGGTAATTTCCTGCGTGTGCTAAAAGGCGCCCCATGTTGAGAGCAAGAAAAAAAATACGCAGAAAATCATAAATACAATTGTTTCTTCATTGAATTGGGGAATGGAAGACTCATCTAAAGAAATAAAGAAAATAAAGACTTCATTCTGCTACATAGCTTTTTTGTCATCCAGTCATGAGCAAAGAGCAAAAGCTATCAACAGTCAAAAAAATCCCTCTATTTTTAACAATACTTTTACAGAACCACCTCCCTTTTAAAGTATATACTTTTATAATCCAGTTTAAGATGAAGTAGAAATTGCATACACAAGGGAACAATCGTAATGTCACAGATGTATAGAGTACACTTAGGGCTCCTTTTACGAAGGTGCGCTAAGCGTTTTAGCGCACGCACCAGGTTAGCGCACGCTATAGCGCTAGCTGAAAATCTACCGTCTGCTCAAAAGGAGACGGTAGCAACTTGCGCACGGGACAATTTAACGTGCGCTATTCCACGCTTCAATGCCCTAACACGCTTTCGTAAAAGGAGCCCTTAGCTGAACTTCACAGGGACTGTCACTCTTCAATTCTCAAACAGTCATAAATCCTACAAAAGACTGTGAAACCTTCCCTGTGGGGAATCCCAGTTTTGCTATTTGCCACATCAGGGGTTAGGTCACTGTTCGCTGCTCCAAGGCCACCACACCTTTAAAATGGTGGTGGGTCCACTGAGAAGCCAAGATTTAAGCCTTACACGTCATCACACTCCTCTCATAGCCTGTATTCCACAATAGCCTGTAGTCAACCAATCAAAAAGGAAGCAAGCAATGAGGCTTACTTTAAAAGACTTTCATTAAAAAAAAAAAATTCCGTCCATTCAATTTTAGCATTTAAATAATAGAGCACTAGAGTATCAAAAAATATATCCATTTTTGTTCACATTGTCTAAGACATCGTCTTGTATCTCCCCAGCATTCAGACACTCACAATTTCTCAAGCACTACCCAGTGAAAAGATCCAAATTGGTATTGTTTCTGGATATAATGGGCCACTAGCAGTAGCTCCAGCGGTGGTTAATTTATTTATGTCCACATTAGTATATAACTTTTCAAAAGAGAGACTATAATAAAATGAGGAAAATGTTGAGAAAAAAAACTCAAAGAAGCAACTGGAAAGGATAAGAAGGGATTACTATAAGTAGTAATCATTTTTACAGAGCTATTAGATATGTAGCACTTTTCGTATACATTATATGCAGGTACTTTATCCCTAGCTGGGCTTACAATCCAGGTTTAGTGTTTTTTTGCACCTGGAGCAATGAAGAGTTAGGTGATTTGTGCAGAGTCATAAGACGCAGCACTGGGAATTGAACCCAGATCCCCAGGATTATAATCTACTGCACTAACTATTAGGCTACTTCTCCAAACAAGAATAGTGCTTAAAACAAGATCCATTCCAAACATTAAAAAAAGGCAGAAGGAAAGCCAAACAACTGGTATAGTTAAAATTTGACAAATTGAAAAGTAACAAATCATCTGGACCTGATGGTATACTTCCCAGAGTATAGACAGAATTGAAAAAATGAACTTGCGGAACTATTGCTAGTAAATTATTTTTAAAATCCAGGATGACACCAGAAGACCAACTTAACAACAATTTTTAAAAAGGGTTCCAGAGGTGATATGAGAAATTATAGACTGGTGAGTCTTACATTGGTATCTGGCAAAATGGTAGAGACTATTATAAAAAAACAAAATTATATTACATATACATAAGCATGGATTAATGAGACAAAACCAACATGGATTTAGTCAAGGAAAATCTTGCCTAACCAATAAGAACATAAGAACTGCCATCTCCGGATCAGACCCTAGGTCCATCAAGTCCAGTGAACCGCTCACGCGGAGGCCCGGCCAGGTGTAACCTGGCGAAAACTTAGTCACCCGTATCTTTCTATGCGTCTTTCGAGGAGATGTGCATCTAACTTGCCCTTAATTCCTAGAATGGTGGGTTCCGCAGCAATCTCCACTGGGAGAGCGTTCCAGGTGTCCACCACCCGCTGTGTGAAGCAGAACTTCCTGGCATTTGTACTGGGCTTGTCCCCCCTCAGCTTCAGTCCATGACCTCTTGTCCTAGTCACATTTGACATCGTAAATAACTTCTTATCCTGCTCTATTTTGTCGATTCCTTTTATTATTTTAAAAGTCTCAATCAGATCCCCTCGCAGTCTCCTCTTCTCAAGGGAGAACAGTCCCAGTTTTCTAAGTCGTTTTCTTTGTAGTTCAAGTTCTCCATACCTTTTACCAACTTCGTTGATCGTCTCTGCACCCTCTCCAGCAGTTTTATATCCTTCTTTAGGTGGGGAGACCAGTGTTGGACACAGTATTCCAAGTGTGGTCTGACCATTGCTCTATAAAGCGGCATTATGACCCTCTCCGATCTACTCATGATTCCCTTCTTTATCAAGCCCAAAATTCTATTTGCTATCTTTGCCGTCACCGCACATTGTGCTGACGGTTTCAGGGTCCTATCTATCAGTACCCCCAGGTACTACAACATTTCTTCGAAGGGATGAATAAACATGTGGATAAAGGTGAACTGGTCAGTATTATGTATCTGGATTTTCAAAAGGCATTTGACTAAGTTCCAAGTTTATTTCTTACTTGATATACAGCCAATCAACACAGCCATTTGAGTGGTTTACAAGGGTTCACAATGTAATCAGGTACTCTAAGGGCTTCTTTTATTAAGCTGCGATAGCGTTTTTAGTGCACGCAGAATTTTAGCGTGCACTAAACCCACGCTACACGGCTAGAACTAACACCCGCTCAATGCTGGCATTAGCGTCTAGCCTGCACGTCAATTTAGCGCGCGCTAAGCGCACGCTAAAACCGCTAGCGCAGCTTTGTAAAAGGAGCCCTAAGTATATTCTCTATCTGTCCCGGCAGGCTCACATTCTAACTATGGTACCAATTTTTTTTTTTTTTTAGAAGAGAGGGAAGATATGGAGTGCAGTGTCTCTGGGAGCTGATTCCAATGATTCTCTTCAGTGGTATCACAAACTAGAACTTTACTTTTCTCTGAGACCAGTATTCTGTAGCTGCTAGAACTTTTTCATTATCTCCCTTTTAAAGAAGATTCGCTTGCTCACTCACAGATCTTGGTGAAGCAAAACCTAACAGTTCTCACTGATGCGCATGACAAGGCAAAGACAAGTCATTTTCTTTAACAGGGATTGTCTCAATGCCTCTTTGAACTTTAATGTGAGATGATAAATATCTTTGTCCACTCGACTTTTTTTTTTATTTTTGATGCTTTCTTTTTGCACTATAATCCACTTCATTAGGCTGTGTGACCTAGTGACAAAATTTCTCATATTTGTGAAATGAATATATGAACGTTCATATGAAGAGAGTGCAAAAAGGGACATGTTTCACCCCTTCAGCATAATGCCTCAGGAGCTAGGCTCCATTTTAGTCCTGGACCAATGATGTAACTGCTGGTTTCAGCTCCCATTTCTACCCGATGCACTCAGTTATAACAGCAAATTAAATCAGCTTATGATATGCTCAGCCACACAATAACTACATTGCTGCTTCACGTCTTAACAGTAAAGCCTGACCCTAAAATACACGAGCGACACATTTGCAATGATTTTCCTCTCCATGTCAACAATTCCAGCAGAAAGTATCTCATGAAAGACTTCTGAAGAAATTGCAGAAAGTCATGGGATAAGAAGTAATGTTCTATTATGGATTAAGAACAGGTTAAAAGATAGAAAACAGCAAATAGGGTTAAATGATCAATATTATCAGTGGAATAGGGGGCATTTAATGAATCTACTAAGTAGTAGATTTAAAACAAACTGGAGAAAATATTTCTTCATTTGACGTAATTAAACTCTGGAATTCATTCCCAGAGAATATGGTGAAAGCAGGGTTTAAAGAAAGTTTGGATAATTTCCTCAAACAAACATCCATAAGCCGTCATGATGGCGTGGGGAAATCCACTGCTTATTCCTAGGATAAGCAGCAGAAAATCTTTTCTACTCTTTGGGATCTTGCCAAGTACTTGTGCCCTGTTGAAAACAGGATATTGGGCTTGATGAACCTTCAGTCTGTCCAAGTATGAGCTAAAAGAAGTTATAGCCAAAAGTACATTTTTCAAAACCAGAAAATGGATTCAAATTGATATATATATATATATATATATATATATATATATATATATATACTTGCAAGTTAGATGTAAAACAAATGGTAAGGCAAACAAAAAGAATTTGGGGGGAAAAAAAAAGCTTGTTGTAGAGACAAAACTCAAAATAAGAGCTGGTGAGGGAGTAAAACCATTAGATTATAAAAGAAGAAATGGGACACCCAGGAAGAACAAGGCCATAGCCAAGAGATTAAATGAAATCTTTGCTTTAGTCTTTACTGAAGATGTAAGAGAGATACTCATGTCAGAAATGTTATTTAATGTTCATGGTTTGGAGGAACTGAAACAAATCTCAGCGAGCACCGAAGGAGGTAATTGTTTTCTTTTAAGCTCATGCCTCTTCAGTAGTAGTTCAAAGCAAATTACAGTCAGGTACAATAGGTATTTTCCTGTTCCTGGAGAGCTTACAATCTAAATTGTAGAAATACTATCAATAAATTATACTGTAAATCTTCATCAAATCATCCCCGTAATTGAAGCTTGAAGGGTGAGCAGCATGGGTAAAGCTAAGCCATTTAATACAAAAGCAGATTTTAGAAAGAGCATACACATAAGAACTGAGACATCCAGGTCAGGTTGTGTCAATTTTTGCAAAGGATCTGCCAATAAAGAGCCTTTTCTGAAGTACATGCAGCAATGAATGTGTATATGCCATTTTGCCATTGTCAATACCTAAAAATCAATGCAGCAACTTACACATATACGAGGTATGAATTGGCATGTTGGGACTTGAGAACAATAAAGCTCAAAAAACTACAAGAAAACAAAATATCACCAGAAAAAACCAAATAAAGGTCAATAATCAAAGTGGTTTAAGGGGGCAGGAAAGGCTCCTGCCCTCTTAAATTACTCTCAGTGGGCCAGCCACCAATATTCAGTGGCATTTAACAGGGCAGTATGGTTTATGGTTTAATTTTATTTAATATACCGTTCTTCTTTAGGGAATAACAGGGCGGATCGCAATAGCAATATAATCGTAAAAATAGAAAGGAACTACAAATCAAAAGTAAAGAGACAGAAAAGAGAGAGGGAGTTAAAAAAGCAGCACATAAAATAAACTAGTTTTCAGGCTGCAGCTCTAGTAAACCCTCACAACCCCAGAACCATCAATCTAGACAGAAAAAGCTTTTTTCGAAAAGAGAGGTTTTCAGGAGAGTTCTGAACTTGAGCTAGGTAGACTCAAGGTGCGCTGAACTGGGGAGGGAATCCCAAAGGGACTGAGCAGACTGGAGGGATATGAAGACATTGATCGTTCAAAGACTGTAAGGCTCTGGAGGGACATTAAGAAGGGATGTTATTATGAGCTGTTTGTAGAATTGTAAACAGCTAAGGCACTTCATATTTAGTGGTATATTAAATATTAAAATTAAATCAAATAGGCTGGACTATTGCAATGAATCGATTTGAAGGTTAGGATCAGGATTTTGAATTGAATACGAAAAGCAATAGAATGATGTTGATAACTAGAAGGGTGAGGCAATCAAAGCGTGAAGCATGGCAGAGAAGACAAATAGCCGTGTGCTGGATAGTTTGCAATCTATGAAATTGAGTTCGAGGGAGTCCTGCAAAAACACCGTTGCAATAATCTAATTTCGAAAGAATGAGAGAGAAAATAATAGTCTTTTGTGAATTTTGGTTGAGAAGAGAACAAATTTAAAGAAAATGTCCTAGGGTGTGAAAATAGGATTTGACTACTGCTGAGATATGGTGTTCAAAAGAAAGCTGTTGATCAAAAATAACTCCCAGATAGCTGAATTGAGTGACCAGAGAAAGCGATGAGTTCAAAAGAATAGGCGATATGTTAGGAGCAGGATTCTTGCCAGTGATCCAACAACCAAGAGAATAAGCACTATTGAATATTGACTCTTGGGGGGGAAATTCTGTGTAGGACATCAGTTTCAGCAGCCACCTAAGGGGAGAATCGCAGACTGGCATCCTATTCAGAATCACGTCTGCCCTAATGGACAGCCGCCTAACCCCCCTGATTCTCTAACCAGCGCTCATGTCACAGATGCTGGTTAGAGAATCACACCTGATCCCTTGCCATCAGCTGATCACAAGGAATCTCCCTGTCATGATCAGCTGAATGGCTGCAGCAGGAGAAACCTCCCCACCCCCCGGCAAAGTTGGCCCTGTTCCTTTAAAGATGAAAGTTCGGTTGGAGGGAATCATACACCATCTGGCCGGCAGGCCTGCCACTGCAAAATGGCAGGCCTTCCCAGTGTATTCTGGGATGCACCAGGGAGGGGCCTACGGTTCCAATTGGCCCAGATGCCTAAGGCCCCTTCCATAGGAGAGGCCTTAGACACCTGGACCAACAGGAGTCATAGGCCACTCCTACTGCATCCCAGGATGCACTGGAAAGGAGGCCTAAGACTATAGGAGGGGCCTTAGGCACTGGGGCCAATTGGAGCCTTAGGCCCCCTCCCTGGTGCATCCCAGAATGCACTGGGAAAGGTGCAATTGTAAATATTTATACACTGTTAACAAACACTTTATCCTGACCCACAAAGCCTTTTTATCTAGTTTATATTCATTTAGCATTTCAAGGGGCATGATTGATACTAATTAACCCCCTCCTTTACAAAGCCGCACTAGCATTTTTAGCACCGGCTACTGCGGTAACAGCTCCGACGTTCATCGAATTCCTATGAATGTCTGAGCTGTTACCACCACGGCCAGCGCTAAAAACGCTAGCATGGCTTTGTAAAGGAGAGGTTGAGGGTTGCTGCTTGTGCCAGGACTCCCTCAAGCTCAACTTCATAGATTGCAAACTATCCAGGACACAGCATTTTGCTGGCCTACATTTCAGGTATCTATTGTGGCCCTAGAGAGACGCCTAGGGTCACTTAAGCTCGTCCAAGGCCACTTCCAGGCGAAGCCATGCCCACGTCTAGCCCTGGGTGAGCTTAAGTGTCCAGACATGTCTCTCTGCACCCACGACAAACGCCTCAGTATAGGTGGCCTGCCTAAGGGGTTTTATTTTTTTAAACATGCGTACTGATTGGCTGGTTAGACAGTGATAGAACGCCTACCACTGCCTATAATCAGTACACCTTTTATAGAATCTGCCTCTAACTACATAAAGTAAACCCAGATAGTAGAGGGTGCTCTGGGGGTGGAGTTGAGGAGAACCCAGCAATTATGCAGATATTGGTGATTATTCAGTGCCAGTGTTTGCATAGCTAAACAGGCAGATAGAACAGTGGAAAAAGCTGTCCTAACTTTGCCTGCTTATCTATTCAGATGCCAGTACTGAACATTGGCATCACCTGCATATCTTCCAGGTAGTGGCTGGTATATGTTCCTCCTTTCCTCCCTCCCTGAGAGAGAGCACATCCACCTCTGTCCCCCAAGAAAATTAGGCTCTTCCAGATACACCCCCCCCCCCAAAAAAAAAAAAGTACCCTCCAGTTTTTCCCTCCTCAACAATAATGGACCCTCTGTTCCAGCCCACCCCCTAAGAAAAATTCCATCTCTGGCTGTCCTCTCCTTAGAGAAGAGCCTCTCATGTAGCACCCTCACCCCTTATAGGCCTCCCTGGGCCTACCATACTATTCCATGGTAGTCTAATAGGGTCTTCTTTGCAGGAGTGATCCCTAGTTGCTCCTACCCATGGAAGCTCCAGCCTGAAATGGCTACCAAGACCTCTAGTGGTAGTCTTGCGGAACTGTATATGTATTGTTTTTTAAGCTGTTAGCATGTGTTAAATTTCTGCATTAACTAATACAGCTTAGTAAATACCGGTAAGTCCCATTCTGAGTAGGAAAGAACAGCATCAAAGTTCAAATGCTCTTATACTCCCCTCTCCCTACCTACCAAATGATGTGATATTATCATCCTGTTATTCTATAAAATTCCCTGGTGTAATTATTGATACATTATTGAAATTTAACGTACAAATTTCTCAGGTAGACAGGAAATGTCTTTATACTGTAAAACAGATCCAATCTTTCTCCACCTTCCTTGAAGCATTACATATTTTTCTCTCTCTGGTCATTTCTAAAATAGACTGTAATTCTCTTTATTAAGGTCTTCTGATATTGCAGCTTTGTAGTTTGGAATTCATACAGAACTTTGCTATTAAATTACTGTATAATAACTAAGTACGATCACATTACACCTATCTACGTCAGTAAGCACAGGTGACCAATATCCTTTCATCTTTCTTCTAAGATTCTTCTCACTATACACCACGTTTATTATTCCGGCATGCCGACCGAGTTCTCTTATAATTGTCTAATCCCTTATGTTCCTGTCAGATCTCTTCATGCTTCACATTACAGTTCTGTTAACAATCCCTTCACACAGAAAAGTTTGGTTCGATACAACTCGTACTAGCAATTTTGCTATTACTGCTCCTACTCTGTGGAATTCTTTACCATTATACATTAGATTGGAATCCTCTCTAATTAAATTCAAAGCCCACTTAGAAACATATTTTTTCAAGAGAGCCTTTGGATTAATATAACACTGAGGGACCCTGTTACTAAGCTGCAGTAGTAAATGACCATAGCATATCCTTATGTGGGCTTTTCCCATGCAGCAAGGCATTTTAGTTGCAGCCATAAAATGGCCAATTTTCCATTTTTTTGGTATTGATGACCATGCCCTAATGTTGCCATTAATATGAAGCCATTAAGGAGTCACTTACAGGCAAATTTTATGAGGTACCTAAATTGTATAGGCACCTACATTAAAGGCTCCTTTTACGAAGGTGCGCTAGGGCCTTAAAGCGCGCAATAGCGCACGTTAAATTCCCAAGCGTGCTAACCGCTACCGCCTCCTTTTCAGCAGATTTTTGGCTACCACGCGCTATAGCATGTGGTAATTTTGTGCTTGCGTTAAAACCCTAGTGCACCTTCGTAAAAGGAGCCCTAATTACTAAATTGACGTCAGAGAAGGGGCGGGACCGGGCAGAGGAAGCAGCAGGGCTGTTAGCAGCAAGCACTTGCAGCTCTGCAACACGTGAAGCAGATCTGCAGATTTTCAGCAATTTTCTTCCGCGTTCCCTCGCTATATATGTACTATTTATGAGTTTATATACTACGGGCAAGCCAGTCAGAAGATCTGCGGCATTCATGGCCACCAAATTAACAAGAAAAGAGTGTGGAAAATCTGGGCCGGCTGAATCCAAGATGGCGGACCACGTGGGCTCGCCTACCCCAATGACCCCCAGCTCGGTATGGGTGGCTGAAGTGGCTGCAGAGATACAGGCTGCCTTGGAGGCTACTCTTGGAGGTAAACTGCAATGCATATTATATAAACTTGACAGCCTAGACCAGCGTTTTGCTTCCTTAAGGGTGGAGGGCCAGCGGTCCTTCAGGGTGGGGCATCAGGCTTTCAGGGCTGAGGGATGAATCGGACATCGGGGGGACAGGACTTCAAGGGCAGGGCGGCGAGAGGAGAGTTGGGGCGGCGACAGGAGAGTCGGGGTGGCAAGCAGCATGCGCGGTATATGCGTGTGCGTGCTATATATTAATTTCTTTACATAAATTTTGATTTCCCGCACGCTATACCCGTGTGCGCGTTTTACACGGGTGCGCGGTATATTCGTGAAAATACAGTAATCAACCCTCCAAAAAGCCTAAGTACCTGCTCCCGGTTTAACATGAAAGCACATAGGGCCTGATTCTATAAACAGTCTCTAACTCCTAGGCACCCTTCGGCGCACTTGTCAATCAACCACTAGACACTATTTATAGAATCGGCACTTACGTATTTTTGGCACTTAAGTATTTTTGGGTGCCATTCTTGGCCTAAATGAGTGCGCCTAAAATAAAACTCTGCCCCTAATCATGCCTATTTGCCGGTAGGTGCCTCACCTACCGAGTGAGGCACCTACTGGCAAACTAATTTCTTTAAATAGATTTTTTTTTAAATGTTGCTTTTAATTATCAGCGCCAATTAAACCAATTAAAAATTAAGTTAGGCACCTAGATTGGTTAGGCACGCCAATCTAGGCACCTCATTGCAGGCATCTTTTATAGAGTCAAGACATTAGTGCCTCCTGTATAGGAGGTGGTAAGTGGTCTCGTGTTAATTCTGCGACAGAGGCGCAATAAAGGGGGTGCGAAGGGAGCAGTCCACCCTGGGCGTGGTCTTCCTCGAGGCGCCAGCACTCCTCCTCCTTCCCATGTCCCTTCCTTACGCCCATGCGCACCCATGCCCCTTCTCCGTACCTTTCTAACATCGGTGCATGTAGCGATGAACTTGCTGCCCATGTTGGCTTCTGCAATTTCTCTGATGTCACTTCCGGGAGGAGCGGGAGAGGGGCGTCACTGCCCCAGGTGCTGGTCACCCTCACTATGCCACTGCTCTGTGATAGCCAGTTAGTGCATGGTAAGTGTAACATGCTAGTTGACTAATAAGAACATGAGAACATAAGAATAGTCTTACTAGGTCAGACCAATGGCCCATCAAGCCCAATAGCCCGTTCTCACGGTGGCCAATCCAGGTCACTAGTACTTGGCCAAAACCCAAGTAGTAGCAATATTCTATGCTACCGGCTCTTACCACAACCTCTGGCAATGCGTTCCAGAGCTTAATTATTCTCTGAGTGAAAAAAAATTTCCTCATATTGGTTTTAAAAGTATTTCTGTGGGAGTTCATCGAGTGTCCCCCTAGTCTTTGTAATTTTTGATGGAGCGAAAAATCGATCCACTTGTACCCGTTCTACTCCACTCAGGATTTTGCAGACTTCAATCATATCTCCCCTCAGCTGTCTCTTTTCCAAGCTGAAGAGCCCTAACTGTTTTAGTCTTTCCTCATACGAGAGCAGTTCCATCCCCTTTACCGTCTCGGTCGCTCTTCTTTGAACCATTTCTAGCGCCACTATATCTTTCTTGAGATAAGGAGAGCAGAAATGAACGCAATACTACACCCACTTTGCCAAGTTCCCTTAGAGAAACCAATCTTATGTTTTAATGCACAGAAACAGGCAAACTACCACAAACCCTTAATACAATTGTGCAGTAGCCTGTTTCTATGTGTTAACTGCATGTAAGGGCTTAACACCTGTGGTGTAAAGGCTGTTACACCCTGTGGTAAAAGGGCACCTTGTACGATTACTAACACCCTAGTCAAAACGAGTGGCATAAGTAACATGCTCCATAGCTTTTATCAACTCAGATCTAGACTGTATGCTTCCTATCACACTTGTATGTGACTAGGACTTCAACTCTCAAATGAATGTGCTGAACACAGACTGGGATGCAGAGCAATAGGGAGATGTGCTGGCTTCTGAGGAAAATTTTTTTTTACCAGTTTGTAATAAATGAGATTCAGTAAGAAATGAAGACAGATAAAGAAGGTTTCCCCAAATTTGGCCTGTACCCCATCCCCTCCTCAACTAAGAAATAGGAGTACCATCTCATGTCACCCATGCTAAGGAGTTGGCTCATCACCAAGGAAACATTTAAATACAGAAACATAGAAACATGACGGCAGATAAAGGCCAAATAGCCCATCTAGTTTGTCCATCCGCAGTAACCATTATCTCTTTCTCTTTCTGAGAGATCCTATGTGCCTATCCCAGGCCCTCTTGAATTCAGACACAGTCTCTGTTTCCACCCCGTCTTCCGGGAGACTGTTCCACGCATCTACCACCCTTTCCATAAAAAAGTATTTCTTCAGATTACTCCGGAGCCTATCACCTCTTAACTTCATCCTATGCCCTCTCATTGCAGAGTTTCCTTTCAAATGAAAGAGACTCGACTCATGCACATTTATATTATATAGGTATTTAAATGACTCTATCATATCTCCCCTCTCCTGCCTTTCCTCCAAAGTATACAGATTGAGATCATTAGTCTGTCCCCATAAGCCTTATCACGAAGACCACACACCATTTTAGTAGCCTTCCTTTGGATCGACCCCATCCTTTTTATATCTTTTTGAATGTGCGGCCTCCAGAATTGTACACAATATTCTAAATATTTCCATAAAGTTGCTCCGTAAACTATGTAGCTGCAGGAGGCAGTGCAGTGGTATGGTAACACTGGATTTATTAGTGTCTCATTCAGTTTTATTATGTTTTTTGTCTTATTACAGCTGTTTAGCTTTGTTTCCCTTCCTACGGACGTGCTGGAAATAGAAGTGAAGGACAAGTTTGCAAAGAGTCGGCCTATCATCAAACGCTTCCTGGGAAAGCTGTCCATGCCAGTTCAGCGACTTCTGGAGAGGCACGCCATAGGGTAAACCTGCCATATATACGCCTCTTCTCACTCTCCTCCCTTTCTGAACACACACTGAAATTATGAGGCAGAGGGGGGTCTATTCATAAGTCTTTCGCAGCAAAAAGCAAGAGCTGTTTGACACGCAGAACACTGTACTTGCATTCAAAACCTCGAAAATAAAAGTACCTGATATTCAGCCACATGTAGGCACAGATCTTGCCTTGATTTATGCTGCTCACCAGCGCCATACCCTGAGTTTTAGCTGCATTAGCTGGATAAAAATTCTCTACAGACCACCCAGCACAATTGAAGCAATTGCACCTCCATTTAGGCACTTTGAGGCCATGTGGCAAGAACCCATTCCATAATGGCATCTCAGCGCTCAGATTCTGTCATGGCTTGCTAGTGTAACGTGGTATCAGTGAACCTAACTTTAGGGTACCTGCAGTTACACCAGCCATAACTATAGGCACCTAAATGAAGAGATGCAGTTAAAAAAGAGTATTCTGTAAATTACGTGTGTAAGTAGAAGCGCTGTGCAGTGGCGTACCTAGCATATGTGACACCCGGGGCCCATAAACAAGCCAGACTAGTACAGATCAATCCTACACAGTCAATCCTAACAGAAAACCATGTCTTTTCGAACACACAGAACACAGAAAACACCTTTGCCTAGTATGTAATCACAAACTAACTCCTGCCCCTTTTACAAAACTGTAGTGTGGTTTTTAGCCACGGTGGCAACAGCTCATATGCCAACGCTAAAAAACACTCTACAGTTTTGTAAATGGGGAGATAGAATAAAAATATGTAGACAAAGGTTAAACTGAAGCACCAAGAAGCTGGACTCTGCATACAATGCAACATCACAGAAACAGCGATGCATCTTACCTAAAGCAAAAAATAAATAAATAAATAGAATTTTTTCTACCTTGTCTTCTCTTGTTTCTGCTTTCCTCATCTTTTTGTCACTCTCTTCCTTTCATCCACTGTCTGCCCTCTCTCTGCCCCTTCTATATGGCATCTTCTCTCTTTCTATTCCTGTTCTAGAAACTTTATGCATCCCCCTTCCATTTATCCCTTCACCCCATTAGTCTGGCATCCATCTTCCTCCCTTCCCTCCTCCAATGGTCTGGCATCTCCCCTCTCCTCTTCTTCCCTTCCCTCTCCCACACCTACATGGTCTGGCATTTCACTCTCTCCTCTCCCTTCCCCCCACTTCCATCAGCATCTGCCCCCTTTCTATCCCTCCAACCCAATTCCATGCAGTATCCTTCCCCTTATGTCTCTTTCCCTGCAATTCCATCAGCATCTGCCCCTTTCTATCCCTCCACCATACTTCCATACCACCCTGACCCCATTTCTCACCCTTCACCATGATTCCATACCACCCTGACTCCCTTTCTCACCCTCCACACCCTTCCATGCCACCTTGACCTCCTTTCACCATCCTACCATGCTCCTTTCTTTCTCCATCCCAAAGGTCCCGCGATGACTGCTTCTGCTCCGGATGGAAGAGGTAAGTGACATCGGAGGGGGCTGGGCCGGCAGATGCAGTTAGTAGCGGCAAGATACCACGATAATTGCGGCTGCCGGTCCAACCCCCACTCCCCACCCCGATGTCACTTACCTCTTCTGGAACAGAGGCGGTAGACGGCGCAGTCATCACGGGACCTTCGTTCACTTCAGCGCGGCTGCTGACTCTGCTCTAAGTACGGCAGTTGCGCTGAGGTGCCATTTGCATCAGTGCGGGAGGTTCCGGATCAAGCCGGCTGTGCACCCCCTTGGAGCGTGCACCCAGGGCGGACTGCCCCCCCCCCCTTGGTATGCCACTGGCGCTGTGTGTGTCCTTCCCACCCTCACACTAGGGAAGTTTGGTGTGCCATTATGGAACATGCATAGATGCCTTGCTGGCTCTTTCACAAGTAGGTGTAAACTTCCACTCATTAAGTGCTACAATTTTATATGTTTATTAAAATTTATTTACTGCCTCTTCATAAAGACATTTGCCCAACGTGGTTTGCAATAAATCAAATAGTAATCAGGTACACAAGTATTTTCCCTATCTGTCCCAGCAGGTTCACAAACTAACTGGGGTAGGGGGCAAAGGGTGGCAGTCTGCCCCAGGTGCATGCTCTAAGGGAGGTGCACAGCAGACACACCATGTTCAGGACCTCCTGCCCTTCTCTGCTGTTGCTGCTTTCCCGAACCAGCAGCAGTGGCAGTAAATTTTAAATTCAGCCATCGTGGGACCATACTGCACCTCTCTGCGGCTGCTGTTCCACGCCATCTGACGTCACTTCCTTGTTCCATAGCAGAGCCAGCAACTGCGGGGAGGTGCAGGAAGGTCCCGCAATGGCTGCATTTAAATTTACAGCCACTGCTGCTGGTTCCAGAAGCACACAGCAGCAGTAGGGAGGTGAGAGGGGCAGATAGAAATTTGGGTGCAGGGAGAGGGAGAGAGAGAGAGACAGAAGGGGGAAGGATATTGGATGGAATTGGGTTGGAGGGAGATAGGGGGCAGATGGAATTTGTGTACAGGGAGAGGGAGAGAGAGACAGAAGGGGGAAGGATACCAGATGGAATTGGGTTGGAGGGAGAGAGAGAGGGGGCAGATGCTGATAGAAGTGGGGTGAAAGGAGAGAGAAGGAGTAGAAGCTGATGGCAGTGGCGTGGATGGAGAGAGAGAAAGGGACAGACATTGGATGTTAGTGGAGAAGGAAGAGGGGAAAGCAGATGCTGGCTGAAATTGAGGACGGGAGAGAGAGAGGGGGAAAAAACAAAAGGAATTGACCCCAAAATATCCACAAAGAAGAAAATCCAGAGAAAACCAAAAAAACTATGTGGAGTGACGATTTTCCCAAATGGATTTTATTTGAAAGTATCAAAGTTCCAAAGGTACACTAAAATCATCCACATAAAATAATTCAATCCACATAAAAGTAAATCATCTACATAAGAGCCTTAAAGGACCTAGTCCGCTAGGGATACAGGACCCTACACGGTCCGCGTTTCGACAAAAAGTCTTCTTCAGGGGTCCCTGGGGGTCCTATAAAGGTGAGTACGTGGGAAACAATTGTGTGGTGAACCGGAAGAGAGGCTCTTATGTGGATGATTTACTTTTATGTGGATGGAATTATTTATGTGGATGATTTTAGTGTACCTTTGGAACTTTGATACTTTCAAATAAAGTCCATTTGGGAACATCGTCACTCCACAGAGAGAGAGGGGGAGCAGGTGCTGGATGGAAGTGGGGAGGCAAGCGAGGGGAGCAGATGCTGGAAGGAAGTGGAAAGGAGAGGGGGAAGACACCACTGAATGGAAGTGGAGAGAGGGGGCAGACGCTGGATGGGAGAGGACAGAGAGGAGAAGATGTTGGATTGAAGGGATAGAGAAAGAGGGCACATGATGGAAGGAGGGATTAAATAAAAAAGGCCACATGCTGGATGGGGGGTAGGAGGATAGAGTTATTGAAATACTGAAGGGCAAGCTGTAGATATACATGGTGAAAAGCTGTAGATAGACACGATGAAAAGAGTGAAATTGAGGACTGGATAGTAAGAATTTAGACAGATGCAGAAAATAAATTGAGAAAGAAAACAAGGGAAGAAAAGGGAAGGGAGAGGAGAGGAGAGAGTGAAATGCCAGACCTTGGGGGTGGGGGGAGAGATGGAAGGGGGAGGCAGACAGTTTCTGGAAGGGGCATAGAAGGAGAGAAGATACCATTAGGGGCAGACAGTGTATGGTAGGAAGAGAGTGATGAAAACATAAGAACATAAGCAATGCCTCTCCTGGGTCAGACCTGAGGTCCATCATGCCCAGAAGTCCGCTCACGCGGCGGCCCAACAGGTCCAGGACCTGTGCAGTAATCCTCTATTTATACCCTTCTATCCCCTTTTCCAGCAGGAAATTGTCCAATCCTTTCTTAAACCCCAGTACTGTACTCTGCCCTATTACGCCCTCTGGAAGCGCATTCCAGTTGTCCACCACTCGTTGGGTAAAGAAGAACTTCCTAGCATTCGTTTTGAATCTGTCCCCTTTCAACTTTTCCGAGTGCCCTCTTGTTCTTTTATTTTTAGAAAGAACAAGAGGGCACTCGGAAAAGTTGAGGAAAGCAGAAACCAGGGACGACAAAGGGAGAAAACATTTTTCTATTTCTTTTATGTTTTTGCTTTAGAATAAAGTAGCATTGTAGCTGTGCTGACAAATGTTTATAAATAGAAAATGGAAATAAGGTGATCCTTTTTATTGATCTAATTTTAATACATTTTTGACTAATTCAGAGACCAAAACCCCCTTCTTCATGTCAGGACAGGATACAATAACAGCAGTATACTTTACTGACCTGAGGAAAGAGGTTTTGGCTTCTGAAAGCTAATTGAAAATGTATTGGTTGAGAGACACCGGAAGCAGAAAGCGAGCAAGGGGAAGCCAGAGCCGCCGCCATGAAGTTTGTTTACAAGGAAGAGCATACCTTTGAGAAGCAGTGCTGCAAGGGCAAGAAGATCCGCAAGAAGTACCTGGACCGGGTGCCGGTTATTGTAGAGAAAGGTCCAAAGGAGACCTGGATAAGAAGAAATTCCTATTTCCATCAGATCTAACAGTTGGACAGTTCTATTTCCTGATTCGGAAGAGAATTCACTTCCGGGCAGAGGATGCCTTATTCTTTTTTGTTAATAATGTCATCACCAGTGCAACAACGGGATAGCTATACCAGGAACACCACGAAGAGGATTTCTTCCTGTACATTGCCTACAGTGATGAAAGCGTCTATGGAATGTGAAAATCCCTTCCCGGCAGAGGTCCCTGCAGCCCCTGCATTCACAAGGACCTGTACTTTCAGATTATAAAGCATTTTGTTCTTTTTGGTTTTGTTTTTATTAATCTACTTTAGTATCACCTCTGCCCTTCTGGAGTAAGAGAGGGGCTGGCAAGACACCTGAGCAAACCTAATCTCCCCCTCTCCCCCACCATGGCTCCCTTCATCCACATGTAAAGATCTCTCCTATTCCCTTTCTTACCTTCATCCGTGCTTTAATTTTGATTTTCTTTTGGGGATGACAGGAATTGCCAGTTCTCTCTTGGCTCCCTCTTCCCCTCAAGAAGTGGTGAGTTGGATTGTGGCATTACCTCACCTGCCACCAACCTGGTGAATATCATCTTGCTTAGTGTTGTACTGGAAGATTAATAAAATGGAGGTGAAGATGCTGAAAAAACTGTATTAGTCCAATAAATAGTATTATCTTATTTTCCATTTTTTGTTTTATTTTTATTTGTTAATTTGTAAAGTGATGATTGCTATTTCTCAGGGTTTGTTTTTTTTCAAATTTATATTTGCTATCTTTATATTTTCCACAACATTAGGGGACTTGCATCACTGTTTCTGTTGACTAACGCCAACTAGATGTTCCAAGATTGAGCTTATTACTTTGGTAATAAGTTCAATTTCTGGTAATAACTTTGGTAATAACCTCTAATTTCTGGTCTTTGTTTGTACATTAACAGCATTGGAAAGACCCTTGAGGCAGGCATTTAATCACCGAAACACAGCTCGTGTCGGGTCTAACAATAAATTTGATTTGATTGTCCCTATCTGGATGGTCCTTGGTGCCTTTATGTTTCCTACTTTGGGTGATGTACGAGTACTTTGGCCCTCTCCTACATGTTTTTTCTTCTTTTTTTCCATAATTAGCCCCTAATTCTGTTAAAAAGCACCAAAAATTACAGGGAAGTTTTGGTCGCATTTCAAAATTGCATGCACAAATTAATTGAATAATTAGCAACAATAATTGGCATTTTAGCAAGCAATTATTACTATTAATTAGATTTAATTAAAAAGGGGGCAAATAAATGGGGGCATTCCTTTAAATTTTGCACATAACTACAGAATTAGGACTTTGGTGCCTAAATTTAGGCAAGGGCATTTGTGCCACATTTTCATTGATGCACTAGCTTTGTCCTTCATTTTTAGAAGTATATGTTTGATTTTGATGTCATGGTGAAGGGATGAGAGGAGGATAATTATTTGCTTATTTCTTTATTCACAATCTTGATATTTTCATTGTTGCAAGAGAACACAGACCTTGATCCCAGACATGTTTATTTTTTGCCCCTGTTTGAATAAAGTAGAAGGAACTTGCTCTGGGGACTGGGTAAAACATGGACCTTGCGGACCTCACAGACTTTGTGGATCTTAACCACCCGCCCTTAAAAATCTGCTTACCTCAGTTTTGACAGCTATGGTTTGTAATTTCAGTTTATCTTTCACAAACCTGGAAACGAGGATTCCATGCACCTCACAGAGATCCTTGTTTTAACTCCCATGGACCTCACAGATCCCGCTCATCCCCCGAGGTATTAATACGCAGGTGTAACTTCATTCTTGCTATACCTTGGATACTGATTGTTGAGCGAGTCAATATTTGGTGTTATCTGTTTAGCTATCTTTCCATTGTTCTTTGTATGGATTACATTGAATGACCTCTGATGCAGGCGGACACACCAAAACACGGACTATGTCGAGTCATTCAATAAATGGAAGTTTGAATGCTCAGGACTTGAAAGCTTATTGTACTTCTTTTTTATGCTTCTTGGTTGTATAATCAAGAAAGGTATCACAACCAGAACGAAAGAAGTTATCCTGCCGTTGTATCGGGCGAAGGTGCGTCCGCATCTGGAGTACTGCGTCCAATATTGGTCACTGTACCTTAAGAAGGATATAGCGTTACTCGAGAGGGTTCAGAGGAGAGCGACATGTCTGATAAAAGGGATGGAAAATCTTTCATATGCTGCGAGATTGGAGAAACTGGGTCTCTTTTCCCTGGAGAAGAGGAGAATTAGAGCGGATATGATAGAGACTTACAAGATCATGAAGGGCATAGAGAAAGTAGAGAGGGACAGATTCTTCAAACTTTTGAATAATAAAAGAACAAGAGGGCATTCAGAAAAGTTGAAAGGGGACAGATTCAAAATGAATGCCAGGAAGTTCTTATTTACCCAACGTGTGGTGGACACCTGGAATGCGCTTCCAGAGGACGTAATAGGGCAGAGTTCAAGAAAGGATTGGACAATTTCCTGCTGGGGGAGGGAAGTTAGAAATTCCTTGAGCATGGATTCTCAACCCAGTGCTGATTTTCTCCTAGGACACACCACTTCACCAACTCAGACCTTTTTTGAATTATGACAATCTGCTGCCCACCATAGCACCCCCATACACCATCCTAAATTAGTGCTTACTATACTGAATGCTCACCAGTTTTCTCATTCTGTGCTTTCTTACAGAGACAGAGTTGTTAGCTACACTCTGGGGCGCAGGCTTCCGACAGATCATGTCAGCGGGCAGCTGCAGTTCCGATTCGAGATAACTTCTTCCATCCATCCAGGTGCTGTACACTACATTTTTATTTGCCTGCTATATTTCCATGGGTAATGGCTCACCCAAGACCTTTGTTCTTTATGGTTTATTACACATTATAGAAATATTAGCTAGTTGTCCTCTTTTTAATTTTTGCTTACTTTCCTTAGAAGGAATAATTAATATGCAAAAATAATTAACTTGGGCTATATGTTCTAAGCATTTTTCCCATAGATACAAAATGGAAGGAAAGATGTTGAAGCTGATATTTAAGAAGTGGAGTGTATGTGTGTTCATTATGTTACAGTATTGATGTATCTATACAGTACTTGCAGTGTCTTAGCCATAAGGGATATTGGAAACCTGGGCCCTCCACTGTGGGTTCAGGCCTCCCAAATTGTGGCACTTTCATCTGTAGCTAGGAGGGATCCCCAAGCCTGCTAGCAAAAAAAGGTCTTTCACTGGCAGTCAGTAGCACCTTCCTTGGGATGCTGCCTTCACACTGACTCCCCCCCCCCCACCCCATCCACCATCACTAATACACACACATGCTCGGTTTTCACATATATGAGCATGCATGGGAGGAGGATCACAGTAGTAGAACCCAATGAAAAGAGCCGCTGATTGCCAGGCTAGTAATGGAGGACCTTTTCTGCTGGCATGGCTTGGGGATCCCCAGGGTCATGGGGGTGCAAGGATTACAGGGCGCAAGGATTGCAGGTCATGGGGGTGCAAGGATTGCACACAATTTGGACTCAGTTCCCTGATACTTTAAGGTCTGGCTAAGCAATTGGTACAGCTGTTAGAACTGCTTCTTTCATAGAAATGTTTTGGGACATTTTGTGGAGCTGGATCATTTCTCTTCCACCTCCAACTGTATACAGGAACTTTACTTCTGCAACAAAGAAATTTTCACCAGATCTCTTCCACTCTTCCTATGACTAGAGCTGTCTTCCAATTCCAACGTCATTTGTAGAATCCTTCCCTGCCTATGAGAATTCTATAATAGATAATGGTTTATCTACGAAGCAATAGAAAATAATTCAAAAAATCACAATGAAAATTTGGATATAGTTAATAATTTTTAATAGAAATTCTTATAGCTAATAAAACTGAATGGGTTTCAGATGGTTTCAACACATGTTCCCTACTCGTAATTAGCCAACTAGCTATGTCTGGCTGTATAAGTAATCACAGAGCTTAAAATAATATAACTTGCAGATCTCAGTACAGTCTTTCATTCCATGATGCTAGCTGGAGGCATGGTAGAGCAGGTCCAGCGTAGGAGATGGCACCTGTAGACGGATCTCGGAAATCAGCTGATGAGATGAATCTCTGCACAGTCATGTCCTTCATGGATGGACATTGGCCAGGCATATTTGTTGTCAAACCTGCCAAATCATGTAAAATCCTAACACATCAGCCCAAAATAGGGTGCAATTCCTCTGTCTCAAGGTCTCCTTCCTTCTTCTAGGCCAGAATCTTAGATGAGTTACTGAACTTACTGTTCCATCAGGGTCACAGCCATTACCTTTATCTGATGCAAGGCAGGGTAACAGTCTTTAGCACAGAGAATCCATGTACCATTACAGGTCTCTAGCGGTAACCAAATCCAGGCTGAAAACTCACTTTTTTGAAGCAGTGTTTAAGTCCTAACCCTACCATCTTTTAAAACACCCATATTCCCTCTACGGTTCCCTACCCTATTCGCCTCATCAGTCCTCTTGCAATACCCTACTTGAGCAAAGTGTATAGACTCACCCTTTTATCCTGTATGTTTCCAAGTTTATTTATAATTTAATATACTGACCATCTACATGTACCTGACTGGTTTACAGAGCTAAAAGTATAAAAAATAAATGTATAGCGGGGTACAAGAAAAGTTGAATAAAATGAGGACTAAGACATTGACATAACTGGACATGGGAGGAACTGGGGGTGAGGAAAGTTAGTAACTACATCATAAAAATGAACATAAAGGGGAGGGGAAGTTAAGATGGCGGCGGTGTGTGAGCTATGAGTGAGACACAGTTAAGATCCAACAACTGCTGGACTTCCTCATTACCTGTTATAGAGAATCTTGTCAGCGTTTCCTGCTATGCTGCATACGAAGAGGAAGGGGGTGATTAGAGCCGTATCCTCGCCGGCACTAACATCTACCCCAGCCCAGCAGACTGTCGATCGTTTCTTCCCAGCTCTAACGATGACGACGCAAGCACCCAGAGGATTGGATACCCCGGCGTTGGACATAGGCTTGGGAGAGCTTATTGCCCTTTTGGGCCTTGAAACATCTCTCTCACCTCCGCCCTCCCTTAATCCTCTGCGTCCAGCTGAAACCAGGGCACTGGGACAGGAGAGCCGTGATCCAGGAAGTGGATACACGGGATCTCCCAGCGAGGGCATAGTGTCAACGGAAGAACAGCTGATGCCCACAATCAAGAGAACTGAGAAAGTATCAGCTCCCATGGAGGCGTCCCTGAACGATATCTGGCGGCTGCTACAACGGATGGAGACTAAAATGGCCAAGACCACAAGGAGATAACTAATATCAAAACTAAATTAGATACCTTAACTAAGACTGTGGAGTCAATGAAAATGGAGTTTTCCGACCAAGCCAGGCAAATACAGGAAGAAATAACACTTAAAACAAAAGTTTGAAGCAGCTACAATTAAAGATAACACCCTGATTCACAGAAAACTTGAACAGATAGAAAATTATAATCGTCGGTTAAATCTTTGTTTCCTGAATTTTCCTCTGGCTCCAGGCGTTTTACCTATTGATTATCTTAAAAGGTATTTATCTGAGAATTTTAAAATTTCCCTAAATAATATTTCTCCAATTAATAAAATATATTACCTGCCAAGTAGAAAAGATGTACAAAAAGATTTGGGGAAAAAGAATGGTCAAGGGACTCATTGATTTTGATAATGTGTCTTTACTTCTAGAACAAACTTTAACAGCTGACACGGAAAGAGCGACTCTCTTGGTGTCCTTCGTTTTTGAACAAGGCACCAATATGATCTAGAAATTATATTTTAAGAATTCTCAGAAATTATTTGGAGGCCAGAAAGTACGGATATATCCTGATATTTCCAAAACTACTCAGAAACGAAGAAAGGATTTCCTCTCTCAGCGTCAAGAGACAATTAAATTAGGTGCTACATTTCTTCTTGCTTATCCCTGTAAGTGCCTGGTCAGGTATTTGGGTGTCAAATATACATTTTATTCTCTAGAACATTTGAAGCAGTTTCTAGATATTAAGAAAATTATCAAGGAATGAATGGAAAAGGAATTATTGAATTAGTCGTTGATTCACACTAAGCCTTACTGTAAACGATATGTAATTAATTTCTCCCTTTAATATGTTTAACTACCCTTATTGAAATTGTGGTCTAAGAAAGGGGATTAAGTTTTGGTTATATTGTAAAAAAAATTTTCCTCTGAAATATTTTCCTTCTCTGTGTTCATGTAGCAAGATGTTCTTGTGAATTTTATTTGAAAATTATAAAGAAATAAAGAAAAAAAAAATGAACGTAAAGGGAGACCATAAGAACATAAGAATAGCCTTACTGGGTCAGACCAATGGTCCATTAAGCTCAGTAGCTTGTTCTCACGGTGGCCAATCCAGGTCCCTAGTACCTGGCCAAAACCCAAGGAGTACCAATATTCCATGCTACCGATCCAGGGCAAGCAGTGGCTTCCCCCATCTATTTCTCAATAACAGACTATGGACTTTTCCTCCAGGAACTTGTCCAAACCGTTTTTAAAACCAGCTACGCTATCCACTCTTACCACATCCTCTGGCAATGCGTTCCAGAGCTCAACTATTCTCCGAGCTAAAAAAAATTTCCTCCTATTGGTTTTAAAAGTATTTCCTTGTAACTTCATCGACTGTCCCCTAGTCTTTGTAATTTTTTTTTTTTTTTAATAAATTTTTATTCATTTTAAAGCCAAAAATAAGTGCAACATATTTTACAGTCATTTTATACTTTAACATCACTTAAATTCAATCAAAAATATATTCTATGACAAATACATATATCACCCCTCCCCCCCCACTACATTTTCAACAATTTACACTCAGGCCTAACACGGGGAACATGAGTCTGATAACATAAAGGGGGATTTCCTTGATAAAGCCTTGTGTAGGAGAAACATAGCTCTTTGTGTGTAGATTAAGATGAGCATTGTTTTCTTAATCTAAAACGTACTTTTTCTACTGAAATTATTTAAGAAAAAATGTTTAAGGCATATTTAAAGTATAATGAAAGAAGAAGATTAAAATGGGACCGATGACGATTTAGGTGCTGTGGTGCTATATGAGGAAAAGTCAGATACTCATACTAGCCTGCACTACTGAGGTCTACGAATGATAGATATCTTAAGGCTCTTGATTATGTGTTAGTGACATCATTGGACGATAAATTATCAAGGGATGATCAGAGATCGCTCAGATAAGCATATTTGATTGTATCAACTCTTCCTGGAGTTTTAGAAGTGAAATACGGGCTTTGTTATGAATTTTATTCATATTCATTCTAATTTAATACATATATTAATTAGGTATTTCCAAGTAGTTTTATGTTTTTCTGAGCTATCTCTGTATTCTTTGCACCCCTCCCTGCAGTTCAGAATGATAATAATAATAATTATTTATGTTCTTATATACCGCCCCACCATCAGTTCTAGGCGGTTCACAACAAATAAACTGAAACATTTCAGCAGAACATACAATTTCAGAAATACACTACTACATACAACCGGACTAGCTAAAATACAATTTCAATACATTGCTATCAATAAAAAATAGAGGTTAAAAATGATTAGAAACAAGCAGTTCACAGCCTCTTTCTCTTCTTTTCCATTCTTGGGTCATGCATCCACCTTTTACCTTGAAATCCAGCATCTAACTCCCATTTAAACTCCTGCATCCATCTTTACTATTTAAAGTTCAGCAGGTTTCACACACGTGTTCAATATCCATCTCTGCAGTAATTCAAAATTCATTTATTCAAAAATCCAACATCCATCTCTCCAGTCTGACAGTCAGCATCTTGTTTCCTGCCAGGGCAGAACTCTTAGTTCAACTACGGAAGTAAGTTGCTTGTTTACTAATTTGTAATATCCAGTTGGAAATCTAGAAAAGTGAGTCTTTTTTTGAATGTTGGATTGGTTTAGTTATTTAATAATGAACGACACATGCATTATGAGAATAGTAAAGGCATAGCACAGAGATTCTTTTCATGGTGCTGTTGAATGATTTATAAACTATCCTTGATCAAAACAAGATGGCCATAATTGTCTCTCTAAACTTGTCAAGCATGTCTGATCCTATTGACCAGGGGTAGGGAACTCCGGTCCTCGAGAACCGTATTCCAGTCGGGTTTTCAGGATTTCCCCAATGAATATGCATGAGATCTATTTGCATGCACTGCTTTCAATGCATATTCATTGGGGAAATCCTGAAAACCCAACTGGAATACGGTTCTCGAGGACCGGAGTTCCCTACCCCTCTATTGACCATTAGCTTTTTACTGAGTTGCCTTGCCTCAGTAGGTGTTGGCAGCATGGTACTTGACTGGTTTACATAGGGCTCCTTTTACTAAGCCACGTTAGGGCTTTAGCGCGCGCTACATTGCCACGTGCGTTAGACCTTAACGCCAGCATTGAGCTAGAGTTAGTTCTAGAAGCGTAGCGCACAGTAATTTCCTGCGTGCACTAAAAATGCTAGCGCACCTTAGTAAAAGGAGCCCATGGTTTCTGTCCAATCACATTGCACAAGTGATCAAAGGATTTCATTCCTCTTACCCTTTGGACTGTGTTGTCGTTCAAGGGTCAGTTCTTGCCCTACACGTATTCATTTTTTCCTCAGTTCATTATCCATTTGATCCACCACATGGAATATTGGACTGTTATTTCTCTGACATTCAGCTTTTGATGATGAACAAACTTTCAGTATGCACCCAAACAATTAGAACGTAAGAATTGCCGCTACTGGGTCAGACCAGTGGTCCGTCGTGCCCAGCAGTCCACTCACGCGGCGGCCCCTAGGTCAAAGACCAGTGCTCTAAATGAGCCCAGCCTCACCTGTGTACTTTCCAGTTGAGCAGGAACTTGTCCAACTTTGTCTTGAATCCCTGAAGGGTGTTTTCCCATATGACAGAAGTATTTTAACAAATCATATATCTTCAGTCACCTTCCTGGAACACCAACTTAACTCGCATGGAATAAGTTTTCTGACCTCAGCCATGCTGATGTTTAAATTACTGTTTTTATATTTAGGTATAAATCATGTTTTATTGGCACATCATCAGTAAATACACAATACAACACGACCATACAACAAGGTCGCGAACATCAAATGTACCATCAAATACATTTTCACCCCAACCAAAGAATCCCCCCAATCCCCACCTACTCCAAATCCAAAACCCCCACCCCAACCCAAACCCACACCATGAGACCCAATCCATACCCAAAAACCCCCCAGCAAGAAAGGATTATGCTGAGCAAGCTGTTTGCTTATGCCGCTCAGCACAGATCAAACAAAACAAGAGAACCAATTCCCATCCTCCCACCCACAATGTGTAATCCCACCCTACCCCCTGAACTCCACATACGTCCAACCACTCATACCCACCATTCACACTCTCCCAAACATCCACCCACCAACCCGGGGAAAACAGCTGAGAGCATAAGGTATCAACAACAGAGTGAATTCAAGACCAGACTTCTGGCCCTAGGGGAAAGCGAGGAAATGTAGGGGTCCCAGGTCTGCAGGAAAATCTTCGACCGCCGGACAGATAATCGAGCATGGCGCTGCTCCAAGAGCATCAAATTATGAAAACGATTCCTCCAAGCCCAGTAAGCAGGCGCTATGTCTTGCGTCCAAACGCTAAGAATGATCTTCTTTCCTATAACAGCACCCTTCCGGATCAGCAACCGATGTCTCCGAGCAGGCACTCGCAAAGATTCATATCTATCCAAAAGCAAGCCTACCGGAGACATCGGAATAGCGTGACCAACCAGCCGCTCCAAAAAGCGGAGTATGGCTCTCCAAAAGACTTTCACTCGAGGGCATCCCCAAAATGCATGAAAAAAGGAGTTGCAACCCAGTGTACACTTAGGGCAGATTGGAGAAGAAATGCCCCCAACCTTGTGGACCCGCTCTTGGGAAAAATACGCTCTATACACCACTCGAAATTGGCATTCCCTCAGTTCTGCACTAATAGAAATAGAAGAGATACGACCAATAAGGGAAGGAAAGTTCAAGGACTCACCAGGTATGCCCAGATCTCTACCCCAGCGGTTCTCCAGAGCCGTATAAGACTTCTGAGGAGTAAGCCGCCGCAAAGCCCCATGCAACGCAGACACCGTCAAGCCACAAGCATAAAATTGGGCAAAAAATAGACGAAATTGGTTACCCAATCGAAACCGTAAGCCCGGGCGCGCCAAGGATCCCACATAATGATGAATTTGCCGGTACGCAAACAGACCTCCCACACCCAAAGAATGAAGCATGGGAAAATCTCCCCAAGGTCTCATCGCCCCTTCCTCATCCAATAAATGCTCAAGAAGAAGAAACCCCTCTCCAGTCCATCGCACAAAGACCGAGTTATCACAGCCAGGCAGAAACTGCGGATTCCCCCGTATAGACAACTGATCCGAAACTTGATGGTCCCCCCCCAGTAACCCTACCAATGCCATCCAAGAAAAACGCCACGACCTAAGGATGAAACTAGATCGGAACGCGGAAGGCAAGAGGCGAACAGGTAACTGAGACAGCGAAAACAAGTGCCAAGGAGAGAAAAGAGCATATTCAAAGTCCCGAAAAAGATAGTCATCACTCTGTAAGCACCAGTCTCCCAAAAATCGCAGCAAGCAAGCCAGATTATAGAGGCCAATATCCGGGAGCCCCACACCACCGATCCCTCCCGAGCCGAACAGATAAGAGATCGATATCTGAGACTTCTTGCCTTGCCAGAGGAATCGGGTCAGCTGCCTATGAAGCCGTTGAAGATCGCTACGTCGCAGACAAAGAGGCAGCAACTGGAGTACATACAACCAGCGGGGAAAAATAACCATCTTATACAACTGAACCCTACCATAAAAAGAGAGAGGTAGAGACATCCACTTTGCAAAACAACCCTCCGTAGCGGCCAACAAAACATCTACATTAGCACGATATAACCGTCCCACACTGCTCGTAAGTTGCACTCCCAAATATTTGAATACACCAGCCGCCCACCGTAAAGGGAACTGCCCCGGCCATTCCAAGCGCACCGCCTCGGCCGTAGCTAATGCCAAAGATTTATCATAATTCAATTGGAAGCCCGAAAAATCGCCATACTCCGTAAAAAGCGACATAAGAGCAGGAAAGGATTCCCACGGGGAGGTCAAATGAACCAACAAATCGTCTGCAAATGCCGAAATCTTGAACTCTCGGCCGCCAAGAGAAACACCCCGAACCGCCGGATTAGCAGAGATTTCGCGAATTAAGGGATCCAAGGTGAGCACGAAAAGAAGAGGAGACAAGGGGCAACCTTGTCTAGTACCCCGCTGAATTGGAAACACCGCCGAAGAAACTCCATTAACCAGCACCCTGGCCAGCGGATCATGATATAACGCAGCCACCGCATCACTAAAGAAACCTCCCATACCATAATGTTGAAGAGTACAAAACAAAAAATCCCACAAAACCCTATCAAAGGCCTTATGGGCATCAAAACTGACCAACAAAGAAGAAACCTGCTCCCGCTCCACCCACTCCAGCGAAGCCAATATAGTACGTAAATTGCGAGTGGACGACCGACCTTTGACGAACCCAACTTGAGGCTCCGCCACCAGTGAGGGCAAAATACCCGCCAACCGGTTGGCCAACAATTTAGCAAAGAATTTAGCTTCAGCATTCAACAAGGATATGGGGCGATACGAGGAGGCCCTTAATGGGTCCTTGCCGGGCTTAAGCAAAACCACAATCTGAGCAACCCGAAGAGAAGGCGGAAGAGCCCCCTCGCGTACCGCGGTGTTAAACACATCAACCAGAACTGGGGCCACGTCCGCAAGTAGAAGTCTATAGAATTCACTGCGAAAGCCATCGGGCCCCGCCGCCTTCTGCAGCGGAGAACTACCAAGAACCAGCGATAGCTCTTCAACCGTAAAAGGAGCCTGCAAACGCGCATTCTGAGCGTCTGTCACCACCGGATGAGAGACCTGATCCAAATAAAGATCACCCGCCAACGCAGAAACCGGTGGAGCAGCATACAACTCCTGGAAATAATGGTGAAACACCGCTGCCATATCCTCATCTTTGTGGACCAAACCACCATCTGCCCGGCGGAGATGGAGAATTGGGGAAAACCCCTTAGCACGTCGAATCAAATTTGCCAAAAGCTTACCGCTCTTATTAGCATGCAAATACAGTTGAAATTTATAGTATGCCAAAGACTTCATAGCCCGATCATGTAATAGTTCCCGCAACGACAACTGCGAAGCCAATAATAACGCTCTATTGATTCCGGTGGGATGAGCCCCATAGCGGCGACGATCATCCTGAACCTGGCGCTCCAGCCGGAGCACCTGACGGTCGCGCCTTTTTTTCTTTCGGCTAGAGTAAGCAATGATCTCACCCCGCAACACCACTTTAGCAGCCTCCCAGTAAAGAAATGAGTCACCCCTATGAGACGCATTGTGAAAAGCATAGTCCTTCCATTTATCTACCAGGAAAGCATGAAACTCCTGATCAGAATAGAGCGAGAGAGGAAACCGCCAATGAAAGCCCCCAGGGGTATCTCCAGGAAACTCTAAAATAAGAACAATCATAGCATGATCCGAAACATCATATCCTCCAATCTCCGCCGAGCTCACCTGCGAAAACAGGGAATCCGTGAGCAACCAATAATCAATACGGGACTGCGTTGCATGGGCACTAGATGTATGAGTGTAGTCGCGGTCTCCAGGATGTAACACCCGCCACACATCAATCAAAGACATAGAAGAGGCAAACAAGGGAAGGCCTCTATTCGGGGCATACCTGTCGTGAGGAAGGGGATTAGATTTGTCAATAGTGGGATCAAACGCTTGATTAAAATCCCCACCCAACACCACTGGAAGGTCCTGATGAAGAAGTCTGGTAAGGGAACGCATAAAGGACCCATCCCAAGTGTTAGGAGCATATATATTACACAAGAGCAAATCCTGCCTATTAAGTGTCACTTTAGCTACCAGATAACGCCCCTGCGGGTCAGACCATACCTTATGGGTAGTCAAATGCAGACCCTTACGACATAAAATGACTACCCCCGCCTTCCGGTGCAGACCCGAAGACTCCAAGATCTCACCAACCCACCACCGGCAGAGTTTAGCATGTTCCGCAGAAGAGAGGTGGGTCTCCTGCAAAAATGCTATATCCGCCTTTTGTCGATTCAATGCACTAAGAATTTTTTGGCGTTTAACAGGAGATGTGATACCATGGACATTCCAGGAGATAAACTTAATTACCATGAGTAGGAAAAGCTAAGATAAAAAGAAAGATAGCTGAATAGACTACCGGGGGAACCGTCCCAGCCAGCGGCTCCTTCCCAGAGCAAAAAGTCACCCATAGTCCAAAAAAAAACACAAACACAACCAAACACCAATACCCCGGGTCACACAGCCACCTCCAGTCACACCCAAACACACCCTTCCAAACATTCCACACATACAAACCCCCCTCCCAAGCCCAGCCCCCAACCACCCAGCAGCCCTCCCTCCCCCCAACAACCTCCCAAACTCCAACCCCCAAATTCTCATGCACAGATCTGGGAGAAACCCAGATACCAATCACGCTGAAAAGCCCTCCCGAGCCCACCCCCCAACTTCCATAGAAACTAAACACAAACCCACGAAGAAGAAGTACTGGAAATTAGACTAAAGACATATCTCAACAAATAAAACAAGAATGCACAATTACTGCGGAGGAACAGGCAGTTATGCGGGGAAACTTTCCCAATATAAGCCGCAAAGAAGACAACATATCAGTAAATAAAATAAAATAAATCCCCCTTATGCTGAGAGAAAACAAAACGAGAACCATGTTAAAAGCAGATGGGGACACCATGGCAGAAAAGCACGCCATCCCCCACAGAGGAACAGCGCCATATAATCCAATACACAGGCAAACAAGAACAGCAGGAACAAAACCAAAGGGCTGGAGTCCTCGGACATGGGTCAGGCAGAGAAAATAGCAGCAGCTCCCAAATCTCCAGCACCACCGCCCCACCGGCAGTCCATGGCAAAGTCCAAGGCTGCTTGCTAGCAGCAGCAAAACAGCAAGAGAGCCAGCCCAGTACAGTCCAGAAACCAGAAACTAAGAAACAGAGGACGATCAGGGGCTAGGCGCCGCTCCCGCCAGACGTTGCACATAAGCCAAGGCATCAGCCGCAGAGTCAAAAAAGTGAGAGCGACCCTCATGTTGAACTTTGAGGCGTGCAGGATAGAGAAGCGCAAACTGGATGCGCCGCTCATGGAGTTGACGACAGACAGCGGCAAACTCCTTTCTCCGGGCAGCCAATTGAACCGAGAAGTCCTGGAAGCATAAAATCTTCTGATTTTCATAGGTGAGGGGGCCTTTCGCCCGAATAGCCCGCAGGATCTCCACCTTGTGGGCATAATTCAACACCTTGAAGATTACCACCCTCGGACGGGTAGCATCTTGGCGGCGAACACCCAGACGGTGCGCTCTTTCAATCCGCAGGGGCCCCGCAGTCGAAGGAAGTTGAAGAGACTGCACCAGCCAGGATTCCAGAAAGGAGTGCAGCTGCCCATCCAACACCGACTCGGGAACGCCAACAAGTCGCAAATTGCTGCGCCTGGAGCGATTCTCCAGATCCTCCACCTTAAGTTCCAGCTGGCGAATTTTGGAGTCCGCCGCTGTCTGAGCCTCCCTAGACTGCCCGGCCGAGTCCTCCAAATCAGATACCCTTTGTTGAAAAGAGCCAAACTCCGCTCTAATATGGCTCACAGAAGCATCCAAGCCATCCAGTTTGTCGGAGAGCTTTTGAAGCTGAGAGGTAAGGGTGTCCTGTATCGCTGCCCGCACCTCCGTAATAACATCCGCCACCCACTCAGACCGTGGGGAAGAGGGAGACACGAGGGCCGGCTCCGCCATCTTGGGATCTGCAGCCCGAGGCTTCTCCCGCTCCTTGCGGGTCACTTTTGCAGCCATAGTGCCCCAAACCGAGTTCAAAACGCTGCCGGGACTTCCCCTCCGAAACCGGAAGTCGGGGAGAGCAGACCGCGCCGATAGCAACGCCGGCCGAGATCGAGAGAACAAGCGGGCCCGGGAGCTCTTCTCACGCACGTCGGCTCACCGAGACGGCATCACGTGATCTCCTGTTTTTATATTTAAACAGGCTCACACGCCAGCCTTTTCATTGGTCATCAGAATCTTCGATAGCTATTTTCTCAATACATTAATATTTCTCATTTATTCTTATTTAAATTTTTCAAAAATAAAGCTTATAAAGAATAAAAGACAAAACTCATCTTTAACAGATCTAACGGCAGGGGTAGATTTTCCGACACAGAATCTATGTTTCGCTACTGCTTTTTCAAGGAAACTCCTTTCTTAGTCATCATCACCACCCTTGCCTCTAGTTTTCAGCTTTTGATGGGCATAGATCCTTCTAGCCCTAGTCTAACCACAAAAAAATTCCTGTCTCCAAGAAGTTGCACTCTGGCTTCATGAACGTAAATTGAAGCTAAATCCCCTTTAGTCTCAAGCAATGTGGATCAGTAGTAAGTCTTCTCAACCAACCTTGGCTTCTACTATCTTAGATTATATGATTTGTTTATCTTCCTTTCTCAAAATGTTAAATTATAACATTGATTTATTTATTTAGGGATTAGCTAAACTAAACTAACTTATGGTGTTGCAGTAACAGAGGTTCAAGTTATGGATCACTAAGCTATACTTTTGAAAGGGCCCTCAGGGTTGTGGGAGTCTATCTCAGAAGATCTGCGAGAAGTGCCCCCTTCTTACCTGGGTCCCCTCTGTAGCACAGGGGCCATTTGGAAAAATCTATGCCACTGCTGGAATGGTAATCCAGGCCTCATACATACTTTTTGTTTTTAGGGAAAGTGTTGAGAAAGTTGTTTTATTATATAGTCTATGGGAAATTATAAATTAAATTCTGCACTCTTGTATATAATGCAGTACTTTTAATGCAGAAAATATTTTTTATAAAAGATTATATATTAAGCTAAATAAGTACAGTGGTACCTTGGCTTACGAACATAATTCGTTCCAGAAGCATGCTCATAAACCAAAATACTCGTATATCAAAGCGAGTTTCCCCATAGGAAATAATGGAAACTTGCTTTGATACGTTCCCACCCCCTGAGGCTAGCGGCGCTGCTCTATCCCCCCCCCCTCATGAGAACTGCCATTGCTCCCCCTGAAGGCACTCCCCCCTGCGATCCGGCACCCTCCCCCCCGCAATCCGGCACCCCCCCCCCCACCACGACCTGAAGTCCCCCAGACCCACCCGAACCCGCTTCTTACTTTCATCTCGGCCTCGGCACCGGCACCGACATTGTCCTGTGCATTGGTGCCGGTGCCCGAAGATCGGCCTCCTCTTCTGTGCTGGGCCTTGAGCATCTGCGCATGCTCAAGGCCTGCGAGTTCACGTTCTCTCCGAGATCTCTGGGTTCGGGTGGGTCTGGGGGACTTCAGGTCATGGCGGCGGGGTGCCAGATCACGGGGGGGAGGGTGCCGGATCGCGGGGGGGGCGCTCATAAATCGAGGCACGCTTGGTTTCCGAGGTGCTGATTTTGCAAATGTTTTGCTCGTCTTGCAAAACACTCGCAAACCGGTGCACTCGTAAACCAAGGTACCACTGTATTTCTCTATAATGAGTTGACCATATTATGTGGTGTGCTCAGTGATTCTGCGAACAAGTCATGTAGACAATAGACTAATTGCGAGAGGAACCATCATAGCGCCACCAAGTTCCTCAATACCAGCATTATACCCTAATATCAACTACTCATAAAAGAATAATGATAATAATAAGATGACACATCTTTATCTTGCTGTGGAACTCTTTAGCAGCATGGTGCCTCTCTGATGGTATGTATATTGTAACAGCTAATGTCCAAGTCCTTTGTCACATGAATATGCTGCAATTTCCCTCAGTGCTGCAGTGTGTAGAACTCAAATGCCAAAACAAAAATAACAATCCAAATAATTCAAACTGTTGTCTCCCAACTCCAGCCGAGTTTCTATGTTGCTTCTTCAGGAGGAGAGTTCAAAAATCCTTCACAAACGGCGATCTCTGCGTTACACAAAACACATAAAACACTAAATATGCATCCTAAGCAAACCTATTCTTATCTTAAACAATCTAATAAAGTTGTTTTGCCACAATTTACATTGTTTATCAAGAAAGTAGACTGTTTGAATGCATATTAGTTTGGGTTTCATCAGGCTCATGGTGTTGAGTTATTATTGATGTCATTATTGGATGTTCTTCGTTTAGGACTGGATCATAACATGACTTATTGTTTGATTTCTCTACATGTTGCAGGAGCTTTTGATTCAGTAGATTTGAGATTATTGTTATCGAAACTGGAAAGACTAGGAATGCGAGATAATGTATTAGTGGTTTTCTTCATAATTGATGGATAGAACATTTTGAGTATGTAATAGTTGGTCAGTGTCTGAGTATGCAGTGGGAAGAGATGTGCCTCAAGGGTCTGCACTTTTGGCATTATTGTCTAACATTTACATGACATCATTGGGTGAGTTATTTTAATCGCTGGGAATTAGATATAGGCAATATGCAGATGATATATTGGTTTTCTTTTCAGTACATTTTTGAAGGCAAGAGTTGAATGCTGAGTTGGATCGTTATATGAAGAGTGTAGAATACTGGATGCTTGTTCATGGGTTAACTTTAAGTATAGGAGAAACAGAAGTGATGTTTTTTGGGAGAAATGGTTATGAGTCATGGCCAGAACAGATGAAAGTGTTATAAGTAAACTTACCTGTAAAGAGAGACATGGCTGTGTTAGGGGGTGAGACTTGATTTTTAACTTTCCATGAAAAGTGGTAAAGACTACAGTCTTGTTTTGCCGAACTACATCTGTTACATCAATTGAAACCTATGTCATCCCCTTTCGATTTTTGATCAGTAGTTCAAGGGATGCTACTATCAAGGTTGGACTATTGTAATGCCCTATACCTTGGATTGCCCAAATTGAGGTGTTGGGCATTGCAGTTAGTTCAAAATGTGGCAGCACGACTTATTACAGGAGCATCAAGAACTGCTCATATAACTCCTGTGTTGCAACAGTTACATTCACTGCCAGTGACATTTACAGTACAATATAAGGTTATATCTATTATAAATCAAGCTTTATATCATGCAGTACCATTGTACTATAAACAAACATTGGCTATTTATCATCCAGCAAGATCCTTGCAATCTGAAAATGTTATGTTATTAGCCATAAGAGTTCATTCAAGATATGCAGAAACGTGAGGTCTCCATTTTCTTTTGCAGGGGTTAAATTGTTGAATGCTCATGTGGGTCAGTTGCAGATGTGTGTTGATAGACTCAGCTTTTTGTAACTGCATTTTTGTGAGAGGGTTAATGCTTTGTTTTCTTGAATGGGAAATATGTCATGAAGAAAAGGTTCTGTAGTTTGTTTCTGTGTATTATGAATGTTTGATTTGTAAACTGTCTAGGCATTAGATGGCATGTACATTTTTAAAATAAATAAATAAAATATTTATTTGATAGGGTTTATTTGCCACCTTTTGAATAAATTTACCCAAGATGGTATACAGCAAGAGTAAACCAAACATAGGCAATAGACAGTTACAGTATACTTCATACAATGTCATCATAACACACGTTAAAACATCTTAATAGACAGCATAGGGTATAAGATGAGGTGGAACATATAGACAGATAAGAGACAGTAATAAGAGTTAGATAGAGATAGAAATAACATTGACATTGATAAGGAAAAATTGCACATGAAGTTAAAAAAAAAAGTGCAAAAAATGAATTTAGGTAGGACAGGAGTGGATACGCAAGGTGCAGCTGGTGTTAGTCCTTGTGTATGTATGTGACTAACTAGTTAGTTGCTGTTCTTACCAGACCCAGAACATCCATGGCCCCTCCCTTGTGTTACCACTAAATTTTGTAATAATTTGCACATTCACCAAAACTAATAAAGCACTTGTCCAAAACATTCGGCCAACCTATGTTAAGTTGTTAGGGTTGCAAGCAGGCTATCTTATGTTGATCTAATAAAAAAAGATGTGGCAATATTTCTGGATTCACTGGAAACACAGTTCATTTATTATTATGAGTTATTATTATTAATTTTGTACAAAGCTTTATGCTATAGAGAGCACTGTATTTTTAAAGGAATTGATCTGCATGTTAATGCTGTGTTTCTTGCCTACAGATGATGAGGAAGTCTCGATAAGTACGGATCCTCCTGAGTCAGCAGAACCTCCAGGAAGTCCTGTGAGTAATCTAGAAGAGGAGATCACTAACAAGCCTTGGACAGAAAGCACAGATCCAGAGCAGATGAATGGATGCATTGCAAATGATATCAGTGCTTCTGTTAAAACGCCCGAGAAAGGCAGCCAGGACAGTCTACACGAAAACCTTGCAGTGGCTTCAGAAATAGAAGTCAGGCCATGTGATGCAACAGAGCCCATTGAATCTACCCCAGATGAAGGACAGCTCCCACTGAGCATTATGGATCTGGCTGAAGAACAGGTTCCACCTTCTAGCGATATATCTGATGTTGAAGAGGTGGGAAATAACCAGATGAATGCTTCTGCCCTGGATGAGGAAGGAGATATTCTTGCCGACACTGAGGAAATTGATACGGATGAAGCCCAGGTGGAGTTTCAGGCAGAGATGGAAGTGGAGAAAACCTGTGATTCAGAAGGAGCAGCATGCCCACAAAAAGATGAAGAACCAAAACTGAGGGCAATGGTGAAGAGAAAAACCAGGCCGTGCTCTCTGCCTGTGTCGGAACTTGAGACCGTGATTGCCTCTGCTTGTGGTGAGCCAGAAACCCCTCGAACCCATTATATCAGGATTCACACACTCCTTCACAGTTTACCGTCAGCACAGCTGAACGGTGATGGAGAGGAAGAGGAGGAACCAGTCAGCATAGAGATTGATGAAGAGTCTACAGTCAAGGAAATGTCAGAGAAGGATGTGATTAGTGAGACAGAAACCATTGCACCAGAAAACTCTATTGAAAATGTAGCGGATGAAAATGCTGACAGCAGGAGGACGCCGCCTCATACCATCTCCACTGAACACCTCTCAGACTGCAGTGAGCAACAGCTAGATTTTGACCATCCCCGAACTGAAAGTGAAAGTGAATCAAGTCCACGGGCCCTGGGGGACCATGAATGTGATATGTGTGACACTTCCTGTTACAGCACCTCCTGTTACAGTACTTCCTGTTACAGCACCTCCTGCTATAGCACCTCCTGCTATGACAGTCACAACCGGTTCTCAAGCCATACCCGTTTTTCATCGGTGGACAGTGCTAGGATCTCGGAGAGTACTGTTTTCTCTTCTCAAGATGATGAAGAAGAAGAAGAAAGTGCATTTGAGTCAGCACCAGACTCAGCACATAGCCCTGAGCCTGATAGGGAACAACACAATGGCACTATACACTGGCCAGATGAACTCATAGCTCAAGGAGAGAACCCAACAAGAGCAGGCCCAAGCAGCCAAAGAGAAGGTTAGGTTCAAACTGTATGGCAAGAAAAATGTTATCTCATAATTCCTAACCAAATGCGAGCAAGCGATAAAAATAACTTATACTGTTTATGAATGAGTAGGAATTCTAAATCCCCCGGCTTTTGTTTCTAGTGTTCACTTCCTGCCTGAGACACAAGCTTAACATTTTCATATGCAAAAAGAGGTTTGAAACTTGTGAGCAACAACATCAGTCATCAAGGTTTTAAACCCTAGCTACTGTCCATTTGTACACATTTCATTCATAATTCAGTCATCTTTAATAAATAAAGGGGTATTTTTTACCATTCTGTGGTAAAAATTGTTCTCTTGATTGGGAAATATGTCATGAAGAAAAGGTCCCACACGCTAAGTCAATTTTAACCGCAGCTATAAATACTCCGCTTTTCTTTTCTTTTTTCATTAATGGCCATGCATCATTATTGCCATTAACACATGGCCATTTTTTAAAAATACTGTGGGAGCGCCTTCTACCTCTTATTTTATGGGTGGTAAGGGCTCCCATGTTATCTGTGTGATAACCAATTAGCATGTGGTAAAGTAAATTTACTGACTGGTTAGTAAAGGAACACTCACTCTCTGCTTCTGACATGTTCCATCAAAAGAAATTGACAAAAAAATATTTAGTCCACAGTTAACACGCACACATGGCAAAACTAATGGAATGCTTAGTGTGTCCTGCATCAGGCCATTTGTGCTGCATTAGGCCTAATGCAACTTAGGGCTCCTTTTACTATGGTTCACTTGCATTACCACGTACGCTAACCCCGCGCTATGCGCCAAGAACTAACGCCAGCTCAATGGCGCAGCTTAATAAAAGGGGCCCTTAATAAAAGGGCTCCAAAGTTATTTAAAGTGGATACAACAATATATTTTAGATTTCAGAAATGGGTGATCAGTATGCAAGCTGAAAACTCTTAAGAAGTTTACTTGGGAAATTTAAATGTAACCTTGGGGTACATCCTGCACGACAGCAAGAGTAAGAAAGTGGGGAGTGGCAGGCACTCCACACCCAAATCAAACAAGAAAGGAACTGTGGAATGAAACATATGCTGCACTATAAAAATTTCCAACAAATAATCAAAAAGATGCAAACAAGCTTACATATAAAATAAGGAAAAAGAGCCTCAGAACCCCGTTGGAGGCGACAGTAACACTTTCAGACTGGAAAAGGTAAATCACGCCATAGGCTTAAAAAAGCCCTCAACTCAATATCAACTTTGTGCCACAGAACTTTAGTTCTTCTGTGGTGGTTGTCCACAGTGTGCCTAAATCTCCAGGGGGGAGTGTTAGAGGCATGTTTTAAGCATGACTAAGGTGGGCTTATGATTTGTACTTTTTTTCTGCAAGAATCAAACATTTTGGAAAATGTCCAGAACATAATTTGGACATTTGTGGACAGACCTGTCTTAACAACAAATAAGTGCCAAAAAGGGTGCCCAAACTGACTAGATGACCAATGTAGGGATGAAGGCATGACCCTCCCATATTCCCCCAGTAGTTGCTGTAGATGAGCCTGATATAAGGCGTTCATTTTGTTTTTTGCAATTGGTTTTGAGTTTGGAGGATCTTTATGGCCAGAGTCCTTGAAACAGATGTGCGAAACAGGGCCGCTGTCAAGCCTAGCTGAAGCAATTTGGAGGGCTGACATATTGAAATTGTTGAGGACAGCCTTATATCATTGTCTTTCATTTTGAAATTGTTTTTGAATATTGAATTTTGTCCCTGGGTATTCCTATGTTTAAGAGGACAATACTACACTATTCTGTATGCTGTATTACTATACTATAAGAGAGCTATGGAGTTTTTTGGAGACCAATGACTGTGACTGGTCCCTTTTGCACTACGTAGTTGTGCTGAGTTGTTTGGGCATATCTGTTTCTGAGGTCTCTTTTTTCTCCACAGTTTGAATGTATTGCAGCTATTTGTCATAGAGTTCTTTTGCTATATAGTATTTTTTTTGTGTGTGTGTGTGGTACAGTACATACCTTTAACCACACCAAAATGATATTCATACACTCCTAATATCAATACATACATTAATTGTAATATGTAATATACAATACATTAATCCTAATACATAATACAAAATCTGCGGTGATTTTGTAATATCGGAAGAGATTATTGAGATAAGTGCTCATTTTTTACCTTCACTAAGATTTGAAATAATATTGAATAAGGATCATTTAAAAAAAAAGAAAAATAAGAAAATAGTGAATTTAAAGCGGTGTTATATGAGACCAAGGATGTATTTCTCTATGACAATGCTTTCGTTGCCATAGAAGGTTTCACAGGAATTTTCCTGAGAAACACTGAGGTCTTTTCCGCTTCTGTAAATTGAAGAATCTGTGCACATGATTTCCGATATTAGGAGTGTATGAATATCATTTTGGTGTGGTTATAATTATTGAAGATATTCAGCTTGTATTGTAAGAACAGTACATACCTGCCAGATATTATGGCCAGCGAGCAGGTTTCTGGAGTAACTTAGTGAGCGGTGTATCAACCATAGAGATGGGGACTCAGGCCCATATCCCACTCTAATTGCTACACTTATGGCGTAATATGTGAGTTTTCCAAAACCTACCTTAATCCCACTGTACCTACATATAGGTAACACTTGCAAGCATAAGGGCTATAGGAGTGGTGTACAGTTGGGTTCAGTAGGTTTTGGGTGGGTTTTGAAAGGCTTGCCATACACTATAAGGGGGTTCTGGTGAGATGTATACCTGGGCCTTTTTGTATGAAGTTCACTGCAGTGCCCCCTAAGGTGTCCCACTTCTCTGCTGGGATGTCTCTGTGGCCAGTCTACTAGAAATGTTGGCCCCTCCTACATCCCAATGACTTGTTTTGTGTGGAGTTTTCTTGGATGCGTTGTTTTCGAAAATTATGAAGAGCTAAAATTCTGTGACACAGAGTTGATATTGAGTTGAGGGCTTTTTAAGCTTATGATGTGATTTACTCTTCCCAGTTTGAAGGCATTACTGTAGCTTCCAACAGGGTTCGGAGGCTTCCCCCCCCCCCCCCACCCCTTTATATTTAAGCTTGTCAGGATCTTTCCAGATATTTGGTGGAATATTGTGTAGTGCAGGCACTCCACACCTCATAACACTGGGGCTATCATCCAATCCTCCAGCAGTCAGCTAGTCATTCCTGAAATCCTAGCTGTCCAGTCTGAATGGCTATTCAAGACAAGACAGGCCTTTATACATGGAACTCTTTACGATCACATACAAAAGATGTTTGAATGGACAGTATTCAGGATTGAAGCCTTGATTGGCACTAGGGATTACAAGTTTGTTTTCTTTTCTTTTATAACTGTGGTATTTCAGAATAAAAATCCTTCGACATGTAGATAGTTTTTTTAAAGTAAACATTAGAGCAAGCTATCTGCAGCAGGGCCCACTGGAACAAAGGGCTAGATTCAATAAATGGTGCCCAAAGTAAAGCACTGGGATGTTCTGCGCTGGGATTCTGTAAAGGGCACTGGGCGTGGAATGACCTTTGCAGAGTACCAGCTTAGGGCTCATTTCGTACCTAACTCTGGGCATGAACATTTACGCCTGTCGAAGGCTGGCGCAAATGCCCGTGCCCAACATAGCAGTTAGGCAGGTAAATGCAGGTAATTCTATAACAGTGCACCTATTTCTGGGAACGCCGCTGAACTTTTCATGCCCCTCCTATGACCACACTCCTTTTGGAGTTGGTTTGTATGTTACAGAATACAGCATAAGGCATATCTGTGTAACTTCTAATTACTGTCAATTAAGTGCTTGCTAAGTCCAATAATTGATAGTTGATGCATAGTTAACCAGGGGATAATGGTTTCTGTGGCAGATAACATGCACCAACCTTTAATTTTATTTTTTTTTTTTTAAAAGACCCCTTTATTCTTTTGCTTTTTAGGACCTTGTTTACTAAATAGTTTTGGCACAGAAACAAGATGGAAGAAAATCTTTAATAAATAGTCTCACAGGACTATTATACAGGTCTCTGCTGCAAAATCTGTGTTACGTTTTATTAAACCCCGCTCCCCCCTTTTACAAAGCCACGTTAGCAGCTGCTGCTGCAGTAATCACTCCGACGTCCGATGGGAATTAATGGACGGCGGCATGTTTGCCGCACGGCAACCGTTAGTGCGGCTTTGTAAAAGAAGCCCTATGTTTGTAAAAATTTGCAAAGCATGTGCATTGGAAATTTTTTTTGTTTCATTGTCAATTTTTGTGGTTTACGGTTTAATTTGATATATCGTACATAATTTAACATTTCTAAGCAGTTAACAATGGCAGGGCCCTTTTCCTATAGGGCGTCCTGACGGGCAGCTGCTATTTCAGTGGGAACTTTTTTTCAGGGGAACTCAGGTTGGTTCCAGTTTTCACACTGCATCTGCACCAAATTGGTTTCAAGCAAATACTCATAAGAGCTCAGAAAAGAATGGGTAACGTTCAGTTTCTCCTTTTTGCATATCTCCAAGTCATCAGGGTAAAGTGATTTTTCCCACAATGCATCTATGGAATTTTAGCTCTCAACTCATTAAAGAAAAGTTGAAATATATATGTGAAGATTTAAGGGATCAAAGATTTGAGGTCTGGAAGCAATTTGTTGAGAGTCACTGCGACACATATAATTTCTGTTTGAGAATTTGATACAATGTACATGGGTGCAGAAAAGCAAGCCTTGCACCCTGACAGGTTAATGAAAATTGCCCCTAAAATCCTATATTCATAATTTTTTTGTACATTTTTTTTCTCATCTCACTTATCTATTGCAGTTCTCTTGAAAATTCAGGTGCATTTTCCAGTGAGGGGCTAGAAAGAAGCTTCCATTAATGTCAAACAGGTTTCCCTGGGCTTTTCTGTAGATATACATATATGCAGTATGCACAAATGTGCACATTGTACAAAGAACTATCATCAATAATTCTCAAACCGGATAGATTAATACTTATGAGGGCACATTGGACAGTTACTAGGGAGAAAGCATTCTTTTGGTTAGCTCCAGATTTATGGAACAGCCTACCGAAAGAAATTCAGTCCAAAATTAGTTATAAAAAATTTAAATCTACTGTATATTACAGGCCCACTTTTTTTGAATGGTGTTTGATTTGTCAGCCATATAGTAAACAGACTGGGTCATGCTCTAGGGACAATTCCATGTAATATAGATAGATACTGTTTGGGGTTTGAAACGGACCTGGTCCGATTCTGGTCCCAAAACCGCCCTGCACACACTCTGTCGCCTCTCAGATATCTAGAGACAGTCTCTGTAGGAAGAAAGGACACTCAGGCTCAGGTTTGTCCCAAAGAGATTGTCCATTTATTATGAGTTTTTCATCCATTTTTATAGCATTATACATGGGTCAGTTTTTTCAGCATATGACTGTAGGAAAGACTATATTTGTAATAGGAATGTAGTATGATAGGGTGAGTGAGTTCTTAGAATGCATGTGATTAAGGGCTCCTTTTACAAAGGTGCGCTAGGGCCTTAACACACGGAATAGCGCACACTAGCCGCTATTGCCTCCTTTTGAGCAGGCAATAGATTTTCAACTAGAGCGCGCTATAGCGCTCGCTAATCCGGTGCGTGCGTTAAAAACGCTAGCGCACCTTTGTAAAAGTAACCCTAATGGAGTTCCTTTTCTTTCTTTTAAGTTTGTAATTGTTAATTTGTAAACTACCCCAATCTGGCAGGGCTGAGCAATATATCAAGGGTTGTTGGTTTTTTTTAATAAATATAAACATAATTGGAGTATGAAAAATAGGAGGGCTTTTATGGAGTGGATATTATCATGTTCAAATTAGAGGTCTGCACGGGAACGTGGATCGCAGGAATCCCGCGGGAATCCGCCCCCTAACTCATGGGACTCCCATGGGGACCCCCCTCTAGCCAATGGGACTCTCATGGGAATGGAAGGCTTTGGAAGCAGGGTTCGTCCATATAATATAATGGACATGTTAGCCTTAGTAAAAGAGGGGGTTTATAAGTTAATTGCCTGAACAGAAAACAAAAAAAGGGTTCCACCAAAGAGATTCCACAAGGAAAACAGCAGCACAAACACAAAAGAAACTGTGGAATTGATGATCCTGTCAGAAGTAATTGCTGCTTTTTATGGAAACGGGCGGGGTTGGAGGTAATTCCTTGCAGGGATGGGTGGGGATGGAGAGGATCCTGATGGGGATGGGTGGGGACCGAGAGGATCCTGGCGGGGACGGGTGGGGACAGAGAGGATCCTGATGGGGACGGGTGGGGACGGAGAGGATCCTGGCGGAGACGGGTGGGGACGGAGAGGATCCTGGTAGGGACGGGCAGGCCCCGCGCAACTCTCTAATTCAAATGCCTTCACTAGCTCTGTATTATCAGCACATTTGATACCCAAAACATTACAAAAAAACATCTACCTACATTAGACCAAGAAAACTGCATGTACTGTAGTTGGTACAACTTTCTAGTCTACCATATGGCTGGTGCCAAAATTCACAAAGTTTGTTTTTTTTTTTCATTTTTTTAGAGTTATATTTCTTTTTATAATTTTAATCAGAGATAAACAACCAGCCACTGAGTATACAAATTGATGCGTCATCTTAAGTATCAAGACCATTATCCCACCTTATCCTCCACCCAACTACAATTAGACACAGATTTTAATTTCATATCATGTAATGTCATGCTTCCTAGGAAAAGGTATCCAAGTTTCCATGTTCCAAGTTTATTAAAATTTTGATAAAACGCCAATCATGAATTCGAAGCGTTTTACAGTTTAAAAAAAAGGGAAATACAAAAAAGAGACTAATAAAACAGGACATAATTGACATACGATAGAACAGGAGGTAAGGGGGGGAGAACTACAATATTTAAAAGAAAAGCAAACGATGAAGGGAAAAACAAAAGGGGGAGGGGGAGAAACAAGATCAGGTTATTGTTGGACCATAAGCATTAAAAAGACTGGGTCAGTTTTCCTAAGCATTGAGGAAAGTATGGCGCAGTGGTTAATCCTTTCAGGACCATAAGGATCGTAGGCCAATTTTTGTGGTTTTGACGACATTTTTATGGTAAAAAGGGCTTGCAGATGCCAAAAAATTGATTTTTTTGGTGAAATATCATTATTTTTTTTTAATAAAATCACACTTCTGGCTTATGGACAGTGTGGCAAGTGAATCTTCTCGTCAATCTGGCAAAGACGCTAATGAATGAATGTCGGAACCAGTTTGTTTACATAAAGGCAGTATCATATGGAATCCGTACATATCAAATTTAGAACTGTAGACTATCCCAATCAAAATTTATAGGATTTTAAAGTTATGGGACAAATATGTCCCTTGGTCCTGAAAGGGCTACAGCTATAGCCTCAGCACCCTGAGGTTGTGGGTTCAAATCCACATTGCTCCTTGTGACCCTGCGCAAGTCACTTAATCCCTCCATTGCCCCAGGTACATTAGATAGATTGTGAGCCCACCAGGACAACCAGGGAAAAATGCTTGAGTACCTGAATAAATTCATGTAAACCGTTCTGAGCTCCATTGGGAGAACAGTATAGAAAATTGAATAAATAAATAAAGATGAAGTATTTTAACCCTCCTTTGAATTTATCCAGATTATGTTCTGTCCTGATGTGGGTTGGTAAAGAGTTCCAGATCATGAGAGCAGTTATGGCGAATGAAGCAGCCTGATGTGTGCTGATAATCTTTAATGAGGGCATGTGGAGATTCAAGGAATCTAGGCGGATCGTGAGGGATGAGAAGTTTGTGGATGAAGGCAGATTCTGTAGTATTTGGGGCTTTGAATATTAGAATAGCTATTTTGTATCTTGCAAACTCACTGCATACCACTGAAAGCAATGCAAAAGTGGGCATAACTTTTTTATTTACTGATATAACCATTCAAATTTCACATATTGGTAGAGTAACTCTTCCTCTATACAACGGTACTACTCAACATAGTCTCCATCAAAAGTGATGTATCTGTGTCATCGTTGAACCCAACTCTCAAATCTTCTTTGAAAAAATTCAGGTGTGCACTGTTGTACACACTTCTTCACAGCCACTTTCACCTTGTCTGTGTCATCAAATTGATTTCCCCAAAGACTGTCCTTTATTGAACTGAACAGGTAGAAGTTGGAGGGCCCCAGATCCAGGATTTACAGTGGATGGGGAACCAGTTACCAACCCAATTTACTGATCACCTCATTTGTTTCCAAAGATGTGTGTGTTCATGCATGGTCATGGTGAATGTAGATCGTTTCCAGATTCTTGTTCAATCTCTTCCTCCTAATGGCTTCTCTAAGCTTCTTGAGTGTCTCAATATACCTCTCACCTGTCATGTTCCAGAAAATCAAAGAGAGTGATGCCTTTGTGATCCCAGAAAAGTCACTATAACTTTCTGTGCTGCACTGGCTATTAAACTTCTTAGGCCTCGGGGAAGATATGTGATGCCATTCCTTGGACTGATTCTTCATTTCCAGATCCTAAAGACATGCCCATGTTTCACCCCTGTCACTAGATCGGAAAAATATGTGTCTTCATTGGCTTGAAATTCTTCCAGCAGAACAGAGCAGACTTCCACTCTTTTTTCCTTCAAATTGGTTGTCAACTGCTGAGGTACCCACTTTGCACACACATCTAATACCCTTAGTCTTCCACCATCTTCTGTGTGGCATCATGGTCATAGTCCAGTTGTGCAGCAAGCTCGTGGATTGTGACCCTGTCCGCACAAATCAATTTATCCACTTGCTGACAATTTGTGTCAATGGTCGCAGTTAATGGTCTCCCACTGTATGGTTTGTCCTCAATTCTGGTTTCGCTTCTTTAAACTTCTTCATCCATCTGTGCACATTGCTCTTATCAATGCTACCATCTCCATAAACATTCTGTAGCCTCTGTGGCTACCTCTGTGGATGTTGGACAGCCTACACCCCTCCTTCATAAAGAACTCAATGATGGCACATTGCTTCTGCTTGAAATCTACTATTCACCTGCAATGAAGAAAAAGATTCTGAAAAACCTGTATAGAGGAAGAGTTACCCTACTAATATGTGCAAATTAAATGGCTTATATCAGTTAATACAACCGTAGATTAAACCAATGAAAGTGCTGGTGCTTTGAAAGTGCTCATGCATAAAATCAACCAGGTATCATAGTGAGAAACCGAGCCCCTCGACTCGAGTTTCGTGTCCTTCATCAGGAGGGGTCTCTGATAGATGTAAATGAAAATAAAAATAAAAATGTAAAGACCTATTCAACTACAACTGAAACAACTTAACATTGAAGAATAGACCAATCTAATGATAAAACTATGTGATCCTGTTTCATTTATAATTCTGCACTGAAACATGAGCACTTTCAAAGCACCAGCACTTTCACTGGTTTAATCTACGGTTGCCAAGTCTTCCAACAAGAGGCCTCCCATCAACAATTTCAGATAAGTTATCATTCTATGTTTTTACCACTGATTGATTAATGGTAACTAAGGGAGGAAGGGACTGTAAAGATTGCAATGATGGTCCCTCCGGCAACCTTAGTTGAGTGATTTCACTGAACAAAATTGGTTGTAGGGTCTGAGCACTTTACACAGCAAGAAGAAGAAGAATCATTATTCACTTATTTACATATTTGAATTATTTATCTCTTTATTGAGTATTTAAAGTATCAAGAGCTGTGATTTTGGACAATATTTAAAACATGAGAAACATTTATCAGTAAAAAAAAAAAAAAAAGGTAATTAACCCTAGAAATCACATACCCCACTATTGGTACCTGCAGGTATTTTTGACCATAGAACATGAAAAACATCAAAGTTGTGGGGAAAAAAATTATACAGTCCCATTCTAAGGGCCCTATAGTACACAAAATGTTAAAAAAATGAAAGTTGCCCCTCCAAACATTTGTAGCATTTATCTCTGTTATTTATAACCTCATGTTTGGTACCTTTTCGCTCAGCGGGACACATATGTATCATGATTTACCTCTTTGCTATTCTGTTGACTTCTTTTTTTCCTTGTTCATAGGTGACTGTCCCTTACCGCACAATGCACAGCCCGTCAACCAGCATCCTGCTTTGCGACCTGACCCCCACCATTATCCAACCATTGATGAACCCCTTCCACCAAGTAATTCTTAATTTATTGTGGTCCCTATTATTGGAAACGCTCTCGATCTTCTTCTGCAGAGGAGAGGTGCATTTCAATGGCTGCCATTCTCAATCGCCTCTGTCAACTGGGGGTGGAACTCCCAAAGCCACTAGAGGCCCAGGAGCGAATGCCAGCAGAAACCCACCCATGAGACGAGCCAGCAGCGGAGACCTGCATAGGGTCAATGTGAGAAAAGCCACAGCCAGGGCCCTTGCCTCACTTGCTCCACCAATGCTCTTGTTATTAGGGGTGTGCATGGGAAGATTGTGTTTCCTGTCTTTATAATCATTTAATTTCTATGTTGTGTGTATCACTTTGTTTTCCATTATAAGTTTTTTCTTTTTCATCATAGTATGCATTACTTTTTTCACAATGTGTGCTGTATTTTTTATAATGTTGTTTTCTTTGTAAATTGTGCACATAGGGCCCGATTCTGTATAGGAAGCATGGTCTCAGCAGCCACCTAAGGCTTGAGAATCACACACAGGCATCCTATACAGAATCCCGTCTGACCTAATAGACAGATGCCTAACCCCGCCTAACCACCCGATTCTCTAACTGACACCCATGTTACTGGCGCCATTTAGAGAACTGCATTGCCACTGAGCTGATCGTAGCAAGGGAATCTCCCTGCCTTGATCAGCTGAGTGGCAGTGAACCCCCGAACCCCATGGCAAGGCAGCTGATAGGAGGGATGCCCATCCCTCCTGCCGCCAACCTCCCCCCCTCCCCCACACACACTGTCCGCACCAGAAGGAATGCCCACTCCTTCCTGCCAGAACCCCCATAACAACCCCTGGCAGGAGGGACCCCCAAACCCCTCAAACCCCCGACACCCCACTCCTTAAGCACACCCAAACCCATAGGAGTAGCTTTAGGTATCTGGCCAATCGGAGTCATAGGCAACTCCCAGTGCATCCCAGAATGCACTGAGAAAGAGGCCTAAGACTCCGGTTGGCCCAGGTGCCGAAAACCCCTCCTATGGGAGGAACCTTAGGTGCCTGGACCAATCAGGTGCTTATGCTCCTCCCCAGTGCATCCTAGGATGCACCAAGAAGGGGAAGGACTACCATTCTGAAGAGGCGACCCTGCCAGCCAGAGGAAGCAGGCATCCCTCCAGTTGGCCTTGCTGATAAAGATAGGTGGGGGGTCCAGGTGGGTTTTGGAAGGTGGGGGGTTCAGAGGTTCAGGTGTTCATGTGGATGCCGGCAGGAGGAAGTGGCCATCACTTCTGCCGGGGACGTTTGGAGGGTACCAACAGGAGGGAGTGGGCATCCCTCCTGCCGGGAGTTTTTTCAGGGGCTCTGGCAGGAAGAAGTGGGCATCCCTCCTACCGTGGACAGGTTAGGGGGGTTCGGAGATGGTGGCAGGAGGGAGTGGGGTGGGGTTCGGGGGTTCCTTGCCATGATCAGTTTAGCAGCCTCATCTTTTTGAAATATAGGCCAACATTTTGCTGGCCTACATTTCAGGTGCCTATCACAGCCCTAGGGAGATGCCTAGGGCCACTTAAGCTCATCTAAAGCCACTTCTGGGCAAAAGCATGCCCACGCCCAGTCTTGGGCAAGCTTAAACGTCCCTAGGCGCCTCCCTGCACCCACGACAGACGCCTACAGTGTAGGCAGCCTGCCTTGGGTTGCTTTTATTTATTTATTTTTTTTAGAAAACATGTGTCTTGAATGGCTGATTAGACAGCGGTAGGATGCCTACTGCCGCCTACAGTCGGGATGCCATTTACAAAATTTGCCCCATAGTGCACAATACATCCCTTTATCATGCATTAAAATAGCAAAAAAAAAAAAAAAAAAGACAAAATGATGTTGTGCTAGGTTTTCAAGGACATTTTGGAGGGGAAATATTAACACAAAACAAAAGTAAATAATGCTGGGGCTTCTGTGCCCTTTTAAAAGGATCACACATTCCTACCCATCATTTGTCCGCTCTTAATACCAACTGCTCTATTTTACTGGTCTGAAATAAATGTTGTAATTGTTATGCTGTCACTGAGTCTCAGCATCAGGAAACCACAAATTGATGTTCAGGTCCTCCCACTTCAGTGATCTTAATTTTTAAACTGAAGGATAATTCCCGCTAGCCAGATTTAACCAGATAAACCTTCTAAATATTGATACCAGGGGCAGTGGAATGCCTTTTTGTTTTGGGGGACCGATCCTAGCTCTGCCTTCATCCCCACACTCAGCTCTACCCAAACTCTGCGACCAACCCCATACCATACAGTTTCTTATACCCCGCAAAATTTCAACAAGGATTCAATGTGGTTTACAATAAGATTATTGAACAAAGAAGAGATATGGCTTCAGCATCTCCTGATCCCTTACCTTCCACCAACCCTGCATGGCAGCTAATATGTCTCTCCTTCTTTACCTCTCAACCCTCCCTCCTCATAGTGTCCAGTATTTCTCTTTTCACCTCCACTTCTTCAACATCTTTCTCTTTTCCTCTTCCCTCCATTCTCACGGTCTCTAGCATCTTTCTCTTTCCTTTCACACACACGCAATGTGTTTATTTCCATATTGCCCTTCCCTGGGACAGCAATGCTACAAATGGAAGAAGAGGCATCAGGGCCAGCCAGCATGTGACCATGAACATCTTCGTGTTGCTCAAGGCCTGCCTCTTCCTGCCTCCTCCAGCCTTCCTGTTTTGGAGGGGGTAGAAACCAGCAGACCTTGAGCATGCAACCTACAGTTCAGATTGCAGCTTTGCTGCCGCAGTGGAGGGAAGGAATGAAGGAAGTACTTTGCAGGGGGAGGAGAAAGAAGGAAAATTTTGGAGGTGGCAAGAGACCCATGGCTCCCCTTCCCCCCACCCCCCAACCCCATTTTCAATGCCTGTGGTTGAACCCTATTAATACTAAAGCATTTCAACAAAAAATACAAATGTAAAAAAAAAATATACAATTTGTATACTTTTATATCAAATATATATTTTTTAATAAAGGATTGTCTTGCACTACATATTCATACATTAAAGAGAGTTTATCTTAATTTATATGACAGTATATAAGGTATATTGACATTTGGATTTTTATGATTATATTTTTTGCAAGTCTTTTTTTATTTGTGTTTAATTTTTTTGTTTGTATGTTATTGCTATAAACATTTGTTATATGTTTGTTTGAGTTGCTTAGTAATTTTGATTTGTTATATATATATACGAGTTATATATACGAGTATATATATTTGTTATATATATACGAGTATATATATATACTGTATATATATATATATATATATACAAGGGCTGTTCAAAAAGTATCAGACCTTAATTTTTCTTGCTTAAACAAATAAAGCTAGGGAGGCATGGTTGGTGCACATATGTAGGCGACCCTAATATGCATGCTTGAATTTTTTCACGCCTACAAAAGTTGTCAGTCACCAGCAAACCGCCAGTGAGTGAGAAAATATAAGTGAGCGCCGTCCGATTTCCATTTTTGACAAAATGAGAGAAAAAGCTGAACAACACTACTGCATTAAATTTTGTGTAAAGCTTGGCAAATCCCAAGTGGAAACTATCCACAAAATTCAACAGGCCTTTCGGGATGAAGCAATGCACCACACATATAAAAGAGTGATACAACCGCTTCAGAGATGACCATATATCAGTGGAGAGTGAAGCACGTTCTGGTAGGCCCTTAGCATCCAGAAATGAGATTGTCATTGACCAAGTGAGGACCCTGGTGATGCAGGATCGTCGAATCACGATCAGAGAACTTGCAGATGAGGCGAGCATCAGCCTTGTATCTGTTCATTCCCTTTTGACTGAGGATTTGGGCTTCAGAATTTCAGCATTCATGCCAAAGCTGCTAACGATCGAACAGAAGCAACTCCATCAGGACATGCTGGAGACTGTGAACAGTGATCCCAACTTCCTCAGCACAATGATCACTGGTGATGAGTCCTGGGTTTATGGGCATGACCCAGAAACCAAGTTGATGTCATCACAATGGAAGCATTTAACATCCCCGAGGCCAAAAAAGCAAGGCAGGTCCACAGCAATGTCAAAGTCATGCTGACCACCTTCTTTGACTCCTATGGCATGTTCATCACGAGTATGCACCATACGGCACAATCATAACCAAGGGGTACTACCAAGAAGTTCTGCATCGCCTTTGTAACGCTGTGAGACACAAAAGGCCGCACCTATGGGCAGCGGGCAATTGGCAGCTCCATCACGATAACATTGCCCATTCTTCACATTTGATATGGAGTTTCCAGGCCAAACACAACACACCTGTGATTCCTCAGGCTCCCTACTCTCCCAACATGGCTCCGTGTGACTTCTGGCTTTTCCCCAAGCTGAAAATGACCCTGAAAGAGACCAGATTTCAGACAAGAGATCATGCAGAATGTGACGGACCAGTGGCAGAACCATTGGAAAAAATGTGTGGCAGCCCAAGGGGACTGCTTTGAAGGAGATTGTTGTATCTGAATACGTGTATTTTCTATGAATAAAAGTCTGATACTTTTTGAACAGCCCTTGTATATACAGGTATGCATGAGTACTGGATATTTAATGCGAGCCCCTGGCACTGAATATCCAGGTGAGCTGCGATACACAGAAGTTATGTAAGTAAGGCTGATATTCATAGCCGGTACCTGCAAAACTAACTGTGCAAAGTTAGGACTGCTATTTATGCATAATACTGAGACCACCCCAACTCTACCCACAGACCGCCCTGACACAACCGAGATAGTGCAGTGGTTGTCAGATCCAATATTCCTTGTCACTGCCTAGTTAAGTGTCACTGAATATCAGCAGCCAGTCACTCAATGTGGTTTAACTGGGCCAAAACCTCTCCTGCCCAGTTAAATCATTTTGAAGATCTACCCCACAAGTAAACTGATTATTGAAACAGGGAAGAGAGGGAAGGCATAAAGAGTAAGCGAAAAGAGAAATAGTAATACGGAAAGATTAGAGAAAGATGACGTCTGTGAGGAGAAGAATGCCGTGGAGGTGTTAAGAAAGGAATGGAGGTGATATGAGGCTGACATCTTCACATGAAAAAGGCCAGCTTTGTTGATTCTGTGGCAAGACTCAGGCTGCTCTCATGTCTCTATAACAGACACTTCAGGTATTACATTTTTTTTTTACCACCCCCTTTTTACAAAACTGTAGCGCAGTTTTTAATGCCAGCCACAGTGGTAACAGCCGCAGCCGGCACTAAAAACCACGCTCCGGTTTTATAAAAAAAGGGGGGGATAGATAAATGCTTTAGTCTGTCATTTCTCTTTTTCTAATTAACGTTTTTCCTCTGCTTATCTAATCCTCTGCCTCATTACTTCTTCATGTCTCTCTTTCTCTATTTTTTTGACTCAGAGAACAGGATGATGCTAGATTCCACATTAGGAGTTACTACTGAGGAAAAAGATTTAGGGCTAAAATGGACAATACTTTATAATCTGCTCAGTGTGTGCTGGCAGCCAGAAGAAAAACAAGCGGAATTTTAGGAATTATTAGGAAAGGAATAGAGCATATATCAAAGAATATCATAATGTCTGTCATTCCATGCTGAAGGCACACTTTGAGTATTGTATGCAATTTTGGTTGCTGCATCTCAAAAAATATATAGTAGAATTATAACACGTAAAAAAAAGGTGACCAGAATGATTAAGGGGATAGAAAGACTCTCATATGAGGAAAGGCTAAAGAAGTTAGGGCTCTTCAGCTTGGAAAACAGACAGCTGAAGGGAGATAGGATTGACATCTATAAAATATTGAATTGAGTAGACATAAATTGCTTGTTTACTCTTTCCAAAAATGTAAGGACTAGAGGACATTTCATGAAATTACATTGCAGCACATTTAAAATAAGTAGAGAAAATATTTTTTTACTCAGTGTATAGTAAAGCTCTAGAACTCTTTGCCTGAGCAAGTGAGCAAAGCAGTTAGTGTAGCTGGGTTTAAAAAAATGTTTGGACAAATTCCTGGAAGTAAAGTCCATAAACTATTATTAAGGTAGACCTGGGGAAAGCCACTGCTTATCCTTGGAATTAGGTAGCATGGAACTTTGCCAGGTATTTATGGGACTTTGCCGGGTATTTGTAACCTGGACTAGCCACTGTTGGAAACAGATATTAGGCTAGATGTTCCCATAGTCTGACTTACATGTCTTATGTTCTTATATTCTTTTAAAAAGAGGGAAGTGTGCAGCAGGAGTAATATACCCTCCCCCCTCCCCCCTCCCTTTTCAAAAGTACGGAAGAGATTTTTAGTGCCGGCCAGCACACTGAATGTTCTGCGCTGCTCAAATGGTCATTGAGTTTCTATGAGCATCAGAGCAGCGCAAAGCATTCAACTTGGGGACCTGCTCTAAAACACCTCTTCTGTGCTTTTCTAAAAGGGGGGGGGATAGTAATTATGAAGGAAAAGCATTGGAAGAGGAGAGGTTTATAATCAAAAAATAAAGACGTCCAAAAACCGTCATAAGTCAGTACTTGGACGTCCTAATCGACGGGGCATCCAAGTGCTGATTTTCAAAGCTGACCTTCTGGGTGTATAGCAAGGCGTTTTGCCTGATGTTCATCCAGAGCTCTAAGGGGCATTTTTGGAGGCTTGTTATGTGTGTGTTATGAGCGGGCTTTGGGTGGGTTAGACTTGGATGTCTTGCAACAATAATAGAACCTTTCCCAGGCTGTCCTAGATGGAGTGTGTGGCGCAGTGGTTGGATCTATAGCCTCATCACCCTGGGGTTGTGGGTTCAAACCCCGCGCTGCTCCTTGTGACCCTGGGCAAATCACTCAGTCCTCCATAGCCCCAGGTACGTTAGATAGATTGTGAGCCCACCGGGACAGATAGGGAAAATGCTTGAGTACCTGATTGTAAAAACCGCTTAGATAACCTTGATAGGCGGTATATAAAATCCTAATAAACTTGAAACTTAGATGTTTTGGGCTAGACCTGTTTTAGAAGTGTCTACGTGCCACAAAGGTAACCAGACTTACCAGATGACCACTGGAGGGATTAAGTAATAACCCCCCCACACACACACACACACTCCTCCTCCAGTGATTACTAACTCTCTCCCACCCCACAAAGATCTGAATGAAACACTACATACATGTCTCTAGAACAGCAGCACTTGGTATGGGAAAGCCTAGTAGAACATCACACAGGTGTCTTAAGTAGCCGGGTGGGTGGGATAGTGAACCACAGAAAAGATGAGCCAGGCCCATAAGCCACTCTAACCACTACATTTATGGTGGAAAGCGTGAGGTCACCAAAATCCTACTTTACTGCCATATAACTGCCACCTGCACCATAAGGGCTATTAGGGTGATAGACAGGTGGGTATAGTAGAATTTGGGTGAATTTTCGGAGGGCTCACCATAAATTATAAGGGGGTTATGGTGAGATGTATATCTGACACACTTTATGTGAAGTTCATAGCAGTGCCCTCTAAAGTGTCCCACTGGTCTTTTGAATGTCTATGTGGCTAGTCCATAATAATGTTGGTGCCTCCCATGTCCAAATGGTCTGGGTTTGGATGTTTTGGACTTGGATGTTTCTGTGGTCAAAAATAGGGTATAAAGTTAGATATCCTGTTGGCCAAGATGTCATAGTAGGCGATTAAAAAAAAAAAAAATTGTGTGTGTGTGGGGGGGGGGGGGGGGTAGCATCTAGCAGTTCACCTTTCAAAAATAGATATTTCTGAGCCTCCAAATTTGGATATCTTGTGGGAAATGCCAAAATCAGGCTTAGACATCCGTTTTGAAAATGGCCTTCCACATGTAGTAACAGATATTTAGCTCTTGGCACTTGGTTTTTCTTCCTTCTATCCTCTTCTGTAAATCCTGTCCCTTTTCCCCTGTTCTTCCTATTTCCTCATCTGATGGGGAGGGCAGAAGTGATCTCTCCTTACTTTCCAGATCCCCATTGGCAACTTCTTCATCAGTGGCAGTGCTTGACCTCTAGTGGCAGTCTCATGGCACTACTACTAGGGTTCAGACTGCATCTTTAGTTGGCAATCTGACCCCAAGTACTAGCACCACAAGACTATTATTAGATGAGATGGAAAGGTATCATTTTTGAAAGAGGCAGCCACCAGGGCAGGAATGAGAAGGATCACTTCTGACCCCATTTCCCTCTGCACCTGTTGGAATGAGTCTTAGATTAATTGTATTACGGTGTAGGTTTCTTATTTCTTTGTTCTGTGTCAAATGAGGGACAGAGGTGGTCCTTCTGCATCACTATCCACCAGGGACAAAATCAAAACAAAGCTGTGTACAATCATTGATACTTTAAATTTGTAAGCCCCTATTTACTAAAGAGTGTTAAGTTGTTACAGTTACTACCACTTGGTAATAGTTAATTTACTGTGTGATAACAACAAAACCTTTGCATTGAAGGGGTAATTCTATAACAGTGTGTTTATCCAATCAGATACCCAGAGGGGCCTGATTGGTGCATATTCTATAAAGGACAGTAAGCATATACTTTCCTTTATAGAATACTAGTGGAATTGGGTATATAAGTATATATACACTTAGGTGCAAGCAGCTACAGAGTTAACTCAAGGGTTATCAACCCAGTCTGCAGGACACAACCATTCAATCAGGTTTTCAAGATATCCACAATGAATATACATGAAATTTAAATTTGCATGCATTATCTCTCTTATATTCAAATCTATCTTGTGCATATTCATTATGGGTATTCTAAAAATCTAACTGGCTATGGGTGTTCCAAGGACTGGGTTGAGAACCCCAGTTTAACAAAGTATTCTTATAAGTTATACACATAACTTTGCAATCTGAACATGCTCCGCCCATCCACCCATGTATACACTCACCATTAAACTATGCACTATCGGAGACATGCCCATAGTTATAGATTGGCAACATCCACAAATCTCAGGGTTGTAATAGTAATTCAATCCATACTTCATTCAAATTTTTGATTTAAGAACTTCAGCAGTATTACTCAAAGCTTGAAATGTCTGCGCTTTAAGATTTATGTACCAGCGTCGTGATTAGTCCTTATCTAAACACGTTAATATTATATCTTTTTAAACTTTTTTAGCGATTTACATTCTAACATTGCACTTAACTTATACTCCAGACAGAGGATTGTGTGCCCATCATGCACATGTTTCGCCAACCAGGATTTTTCAAGAACATACCCCTTTAAATGCTATACACGCCATACTCTCCAGCTTATTTAGGACAGAAAGTCCTTAAGTCAAAAGGTTTGACTTCATGAAGGATGGATTGAATTAATTTTACAATCCTGAGATTTGGGTGTCAGGTCAAAAGCGCGCTGGGACAAAGGCGCACCCAGACAATTGAGCGCAGTGCGGAGGCGCGCGCCGCTCAAAATTACTCTTTTTAGGGCTCCGACAGGGAGTGTGTGGGGGGAACCCCCCCCCACTTTACTTAATAGACATCGCGCCGTGTTGTGGGGGGTTTGGAGGGTTGTAACCCCCCACATTTTACTGAAAACTTCACTTTTTCCCTGTTTTTAGGGAAAAAGTTAAGTTTACAGTAAAATGTGGAGGGTTACAACCCCCCAAACCCCCCATAACGCCGGCGCGATGTCTATTAAGTAAAGTGGGGGGGTTCCCCAACAAAACCCCCCGTCGGAGCCCCTAAAAACAGTAATTTTGAGCGGCGCACGCCTCCGCGCTGCACTCAATTGTCCGGGCGCGCCTTTGTCTTTCGCGCCGTTGTCTATGAACCGAGATTTGTGGATGTTGCTATTAAATTGAACACTTGGGGTTAGAAAATATTGCCAGTGGAGATTTAGGGCTCCCTTTACAAAGCCGCGCTTGGGCCTTAACGCGCAAAATACCGCACGCTAAATTGCCACACGCGCTAGCCACTACCGCCTCCTTTTGAGCAGGAGGTAGATTTTCAGCTAGCATGCGCTATAGCGTGCGCTAATCCGGTGCGTATGTTAAAAACCGCTAACGCACCTTTTTAAAAGGAGCCCTTATATTCATAGTTACAGAATAGCAATTAGGTGCATATCCAGAATGCACACATATAAGGGTGTATAAGCCAGAATTCTAAATATTTACAAATATAATCATCATGCAAATGGAAGCACCTATTTTAAAGAATTACACCCTAAGGTGGTACCTCAGCCATACCCACATATGAGGGTGGATTGAAAAGTTTGTTAAAAAAAGCAAATTAAACAATGTAGTCTCCATCAAGGGCTATAACCTTAGTTCAAGTTTCCTTTTTTTTTCGTATCATAGGAAAAATAGCTTATGAAAAAACTGGAAACTCGCAAGACTAAGTGTGTAGCCCTTGATGGAGACTACCGTACATTGTGTAGCTTGACTTTTTACCAAACTTTTCAAACTAGCCTCTTAAATTCAGAGTGCCAACGAAGGTTGCCAACTAGATCCAGATTTGCCTGACAGAGTTGATTCAATCCTGGTAGGTTTTTTTTTCCCATTGTAGTCTCTAAGAAAATCAAGACTACAAGTCCCTGCATGAAATGAGGTAAACCCAGGACTGGATCCACACTGTCAGGCAAATTCTGGATCCAGAACCTACAGAGACCTGAATATTCAGTGCCAGTTCCAGATAGGGCCCAGCACTGAGTTTAATTTAGCCAGTGGCAGTCAGCACTTACTGAAACACTACCACTGTCAGCTCAGTACTGATGGTATAATATTTGTCAAACAAGCAAACAAAGCAAGTGAAGTCCACAATACACAAAGAATATAGAGAGAGCCCACAACAAGCAAGTGGGAATGAAAGTAAGGCACAGAGGTGACTAGATAAAATGTTCTTTATTATGACTTTTCATATAATAGACTCACCACAAGCTGTGTTTCGTTAAATTGCCTTCATCAGGGGTCCAAATCTAAAAAATATAATAAAATGCAACACTGAAATAAATCAGATGCAATTAAAATAATACAAAATTCTTATTTAATCTAATTTTGTATTATTTTAATTGCATCTTATTTATTTCAATGTGTTACATTTTTATTTAATTTTTTAGATTTGGACCCCTGATGAAGGCAATTTACCGAAACATAGCTTGTGGTGAGTCTCATTTATGAAACTGCTCTGCCTAATAGGTGTTCAACAGTAATGTCTGGATGTCAGAAGAAAGTGCTGCAGCTTATTAGTAACTACAGAATCTGTCATACACAAACTCCATGTACTTTAAAAGGCAGTATTTTTTTATGATGTAAGACTCTATTTATTAAAAAAAATAATAATAATGCACTGTTCTCTATATAATTGAGTTATGATGCATATCAAATTTCCTGAGAATCTCTGATTCCATTTTTGGTGCTAGACTGGGAAGCTCGGATAGACAGTCACGGAAGGGTATTTTATGTGGACCATGTGAACCGAACCACAACATGGCAACGTCCTACCACAGCAGCTACACCAGATGGAATACGCAGATCTGGATCAATCCAGCAGATGGAGCAGCTTAACCGGCGGTGAGTGATTCATGATTTAAAACAGTGGTTTTCAATCCAGTCCTCAGAGACCACTTGGCTAGTAAGGTGTTCAGGATATCCACAATGAATATTGTAGTAGTTAAAGTTTCTGGCTAGCTTGAAAGAGTCTATGCAGCACCATATGTCCATGCAGCAGTTTACCAGAATATGCCTTCCTCAGTCACCAGAGGACTTCTGCAGGCAAGACGTCCTTTCTCCAGTAGGCCTCAAAGGGCCTATAATTTGTCCTGTAGTCATGGCTTCTTCTCAGGCCAGCATTGGGGACCACCTTCACTCTCAGGGTGAAAAGGAAAATTCAAAACAACATTAAACATTGAGTCATTCTCTTGCCCCTTTAGGACAAGTGGGTTACAGTCTCTGACAGCATATCAAACAGAAAAAATAGCAGGACATAACTATAGCAATTTTGGGAGGAAAGTGTTTCTGTATCTAATCAGTTAATCTTTCTATTTCAGTTTTGGGGTTTGTTTTTTCGGGGGGGGTTTTTTTTGCTTTGACATCCATGTTCACCTAGTAATTTCATCAGTTGCCTTACTTTAAGTATGACCTGAGCTGCCAAGGGTGTCAACCTGCTCAGTGGGAGATTCCACTCTGCTCCGTTCATCTCTGCCCATTGTTCTACCCATCCCTGCTTATTGCTCTGCTTGATCTCGCCAAATTTCTCTGCCCCACTTCACCTCTGGAACAGCCAATTGGCTGCCAGAGGCAAAAAGAGTGGCCTGCCCATCCAGCAGCAGCAGGAAACGCTTCATAAAATGTCATCTCCTGCTGCCTTGGGATTAGTGGCAGCAGGAAATTACATTATATAAAGTGACTTCTGCTGCTGGACTAGGAGGCCACTCAATAGATGACCGTGGCTGACCTGTGGGAGTACAGGAGATGACCCTTAAAAGTGGGAGAGCTGGAGACTTGGTAGGTGTATGACAGAACTAAAACAGGGCAATGTATAATAAACTCACTCACACAAAATAACCACAGCACAATAAGGATACAAAAGGTGAAAGCCACAACCTTATCATCAAAAGTAGTAAATGTTAACACTTGTCATTTAAATCTTCTGAGGGGGGGGGACATCATATATTAAAGCGTATCAAATCATAAGATCTCTTATAACACAGTTATTCCAAATCCCTATCTGTCCACCTCCTCATATTCATCAAACAAATCATCATTTGATTTCTAAAGGTGGGAACAGATGAATCACAAGATAGAGATTTGAAATAACTGTGTTTTATAAGACATCCTATGATCTGATACACTTAAATGTATGATGTCTCCCCCCCCCCCCCCACCCCGCTGTAGAAGATTTAAATGACAAGTGTTAGCGTTTACTACTTTGATGTTAAGGTTATTGCTTTCATCCTTTGTATCCTTATCGGTCTATCTAAGTCTAACCATGAAAAGTCTTCAAAGACTTCAACAGATCCAGAATACTGCAGCTAGGTTGATCTTTGCAAAAAGCAAATATGATCATGTTTCCCCGCTTTTGTTAAAACTTCACTGACTCCCAGTAATCTCTAGGGTTTACTTTAAATGTGCCTGCCTAACGTTTAAGATCTTGCATGCCACTCTTCCCCCTTTAATTCCTCTATCCTGGAACTCTTTGAGACCTGATATTACCAGATCTATCCAAAAGCTTAAATTATCTTTCCCCTCGTTAAAAGGCGTTATCTATATTGGAAAATTAGGGAAATCTCTCTACTTTAAAATTATTGAGCTTTGGAATAATTTTCCTGTCCAGCTGCGTAATTTGGAAAACGTGGCTATTTTCAAAAATGTAATTTCCGCTGCTCTCTATATAACCACTAATTCTTATTATATTTTCCTTTCTTAAACTCTTGTAAACCGTGTCAAGCTCTATCCTTATAGAGAAGATGCGGTATATAAGCTTAAAGTTTGGTTTAGTTTAGTTTATTGTGCTGAGGTCTACATGATAGTACATCCTGGAACATTGGCTCATTTCAACCTTGGTGTTCTCTTCTTCCCTGCAGCCCAGTTGAAAGAAAGTGGCACTATTTAAATGTGCTAATTCTCCTCTCCATAATCTGCTCTGCAGGTCTTCAAGATGCCAGTGTGAGAGCAGCTAAAGTTCAGAGCAGAAAAGTGCCAATACAATAAGATGGGGGGAATATTCGGTGAGAAAGAGGAGGGAGGAGCAAGACTGAAGGATCAAGAGCAATAGGATAAGATTTCCACAGTTTTCAATTTTAGTCCCTGACCACAATAACTGTTTTTTTTTGTTATGTTTGATCTTATCCTCCTGCTAGATAGGGGTATTGAGGCGATGAGAGGAAGGTTGGTTAACTCCCGCAGTTGGCGCTGATGGTCCATTCAGTGATGCAATGATGGGCCATTTCTGATGACCAGATTGAATATCCAGTCTATTTCTGACTGGCTCAAACTTAGCCGGCTAAGTCAATTTTAAGAGCTGACTAGTTAAGTTATAGCAGCCAAAGATAAACTAGCTATTTGGACAGCCCGATTTGGCCACTGACCTTGACCAGTCAGAATTTAAAATCAGTGGCTACTGTGACATATAACCGGCTAAGTTTTAGTCACTACACACTAATATGCATTAGATGTAGCCAGCTATCTCCCACTGAATATTAACACTTAGCCAGCCAAACACAATTTAATCGGCAACAAGCCATTCCTGACCAGTTAAATGAGCTGAATATCGGACAGCATGTGCTTATCCCACGCCTTTTTGAATTCTGTCACTGCTTTTGTCACAATTACTTCCACCAGAAAGGCATTCCAGGTATCTACCACTCATTTGGTTAAAAAGTATTTCCTGGTGTTCCTTTTAATTTTGCCTCTTTGCTGTTTCATATCATGCCCTCTAGATCTGTAGCTTCCACACATAGAGGTAAAGGTTAACAACCTGTAGTTTCCACCTCTTCTCTGTTGCCATCTTTATGAAGAGGGACCACATCAGCCTATCTTCACTCCTGTAGAACCTCTGCCGTCTCCAAGGATCTATTAAAAGTATCTTGTGTAGACGACCTACTAGAAGCTTTCAGAATTCTCTTAGTATCCTAGAATAAGATAAATCTCATCCAGCCCCTTGGCTATGTCTACTTTTCCCCTCATTCTATATAGAGCACACACAGTTAAGCATACAAGTGGACACCCAGTTATGGAAGAGCACTAGTTGCATATTTAACTTAATTACCATACGTGTTTATGCGGTAGCCTATTCTCATGCACCAACATTGTGTTAAGGGCTTAATGCCCTTTATTAAAAGGGCCCCTAAATGAGGTAATATTGTAGCTTGAGCTACCTATGCAAATATTCAAGAATGGTCTGATTTGACAGATTACCCTTAGCATGCAAAAAAATATTATTCTCTGTAAGCCCTAGTTGGGTTTCCATTGTTAATCTAGAATCCAGGACTAGCTCCTAATATCTTAATCTCTCTGGAAAGAATTATAGTAGCCCTTGATAAGACTGGGCTAAACAGTGGGCAATCTACATTATTACAACCAATCTACAAGACATTAATCATTATCTAGAGAAAGTTTCAAAGCTCTCTTAATGTTCTATATCTCCTCTGTCTACAGTTTTCTATACTTCTGAAGGGAAACAAAATATATTGCAAACTCCTCCCAATAATATATCTCAAAAGGATAATTTGCCAGGGGGTATTTATAACACCACTTTGTCTAACCTGTCAGGGAGATTTTTTTTTTCTCTTTCCTCAGCACAGGCAAAATTAGTTGTTGAGTTTGCTTTTTCTCTGGAAGGGGTTTGGCTCTTAGAATGTATTTTCCAACAATAAACCATAATGTGCTTTCTGATGTCGCTAGATGTATGCAAACAAGATGGAAAAAGTTTTTACTTACATGAATCTGAGCTGGGTAAGCTGGGAAATGTTTCTCCTTATGGAGACTGGCCAAGCGTATGATGGTTTATAACGAGAGGGCTTCTGATTTGCGTGTATATAGCCAGACATGAGTTTACGAGAGTGCACGTTATGGAGGCTGTAGCAAGGCTTGCAATGTTATAAGGTGGTGCCTAAATTAAGACACCACAAAGGGGGGCTCTTAGTTCCAATTGCATAATGGTATAGGGTACATATAACCCATTAAAGAATACTAGCACATATCCAATTTGGTGCATCCAAAGGAGTAACTGCTTAAGCCAGGTCAATGGCTGGCATAAGCTGATATATCCTTGTGCACCCTGCAGTGCATGCAGCTGATAGCATTCAACCCATTGTGTGTATTGCTACATGAAAAAGGACACTCATGACCCGCCTACTCACAGGTACAGCCCACTTGTGGTTACATACCAAGAAGCCCTTTTACTAGAGCTCATACTAATGGACGTTAGCGTGTGCCAAGTGCCATGCGGCTCATAGGTATAAAATAGGTCATGCAGCATTTAATTCACACTTGGCTTTATTAAAAGGACGCCTAAGTGATATAAGAACATAAGAAGTTGCCTCCGCTGGGTCAGACCAGAGGTTCATCGCGCCCAGCAGTCTGCACCCGCGGCGGCCCATCAGGCCCATGACCTAAACTAAACTAAACTAAACCTTAGGTTTGTATACCGCGCCATCTCCGCAAGCGCAGAGCTCGGCACGGTTTACAGAATTAAGATGAAAGGAACTACAATGAGGGATAAAGGAGAGGGACTGAGAGGAAAGAGAGGGACAGAATACTGGAGAATGGGAGGTGATTAGATTTTTGCAAAGAGCCAAGTTTTCAAGTGTTTGCGGAAGGATTGGAAGGAGCTTGAGTTTCTGAGTGGGGATGAGAGGTTGTTCCAGAGTTCTGTGGTTCTAAAGGGGAGAGATGTTCCAAGTTTTCCTGCGCGGGATATACCTTTTATAGAGGGGAATGATAGTTTCAGTTTTTAGGAGGGTCTGGTGGAGTGTGGTTTTGAGGAATTCCAAAAAAATGGGATAACGGGAGGAAGGACCTGTAAAGTGATCCTTTTCTAAGCCCTTTAATCCCTCTTATCTTTCTATCTATACTCTTTCTATAACCTATCTGTACCTCTATCTGTATCCCTCAATCTCCCTATCCTTCAGGAATTTATCCAATCCTTATATGCATGAAGTCATGGATTTCATATATGGCGCCTAAATTTGGGCGTGCTGCTCTGCTCTTAACTATCAATAATTAGGTGACAACAAACAATTATGGAAGTTAATTGGCACTCATTAAAATTTGCATGTTCTATAAGTCTAACTCCTATAGAGTATATCCCAACAGCGGGCGTGGCCATGGGAGGTTACATGGGCGTGCCTGTGCATTCCGAAAAGTTATGCGTATAAGTTATAGAATACTGGGTCAGTGTGCCTAACTTGGGTGCCAGCATTTACACCAGGTTTCACAAGTCTGGCACCCACAGGTAGGCACAGGAATCAATGCTATGTACAGTTCTACAGTATAAAGTGTTCCTGCTTAGTGCTGAGGTTTTCTGCATCTATTTTTAAGCATGATTTATAGGATTCCCTCCCCCCACAACCACCACCCAAGTTTATAAAATAGCATCAGAACTTGAGGACATAACTGTCAATTTATGGCACCAATCAGACGTGTAAGTGCTACAAATTGGTGCCTTAGGTTAAGCGTGTCTTATAAAATTGCCTTTAAAGTCCTTGAGTTGGGAGGTTTTATGAGTTAGTAGAGTGGGATTAAGACTTCCATGCACTATTTTTTTCTTTTTTCATTTGTAAAATTATAAATACCTTAGGGACCCTTTTACTAAAGAGCATTAAGCCCAGGGCAGGATTAACCAGTAGGCCAAGTAGGCACGTGCGTAGGGCCCGAAATGGTCAGGGGGGCCCGATGAAGGAGGGCATCAACATTGTTTTTTCCAAACGGCGATGGGCCCTCCAGCATCGATCAGCAACAAGGGTCCCCCCCCCCCCGATCAGCAACATGACCCCCCCCCCCCCCATCGACAGAAAGTAAGACAAGCAAGCAACGCGGGTAAGAAAGGCAACAGGAACTTTAATTTTGCAAGTGGTGCTGCTTGCCCAAAGCTTCCCTCTGACGTAGCTTCCTGTTTCCGCTTGGGCGCATGGTGGGGTGGGGTGGGGCAGGGGGCCCAGTGTACTTGTGTGCCTAGGGGCCCTCGATGAATTAATCCTGGCGTGATTAAGCCCTTAAACATGTTTAGCACTTTGAAAAACAGGCTATGAGAAAATGCACTAATTGTTTTTGTGATACTCGGCCTGATTGTATTAGCTATGTTTTAATATGTTCTTTTTTATGAGGGGGAATATCATAGGCACAGAATGTCAAAACTTTAACAAAATATCATACAGTATTATTTTGGGATCTCAGTAAATGCACCTTCCTTCCTTCCTTGCATATGCGTTTATTTTCCGTGTTACTAAAGAGGAAAGTACTTAAAATCTTTACAGGTCCACTAATTCTTTCATTTTCTAATTCCCATTTAGGGCTCCTTTTACTAAGCTGCGATAGTGTTGTTAGCGTGCGCTAAACCCGCGCTATACGGCTAGAACTAATGCCAGCTCAATGCTGGCATTAGCATCTAGTGCGCGTGGCAATTCTGTGTGAGCTAAGCGCTCACTAAAACCGCTATCGCAGTTTAGTAAAAGGAGCCTTTAGAGTTTTTATATAGCATTTGACATTAAAGCTTTAAATATATTTAGAGAGGTTTAGATTTAACCTACCTTTAAGGTGTGTCGGCTCGGGGATTCATGTCACCGACATGCATGTTTCACCATAGCTGTATCAAGAAGCAAAAAGATCAAATCTAAATCATCCCATTTTTTTAAAAAACTTTCTTATAATTAACTTATCAGTATATAATACCTTTTAATTTTGCATTTAGCGTCCCCGCCACTCTCTCACTGCATTTTTATTTTTGAAAATGGTGGCGGCTTCTAACTTAATAGAATTTAAAGGGATAGTTCAGAAACAACTGACTAAGTATTGACCAATAGCGTCATCCACTCGAGCTCCATATTGAGCCCAAAAAGTCCTATTGAATTTAACCGAAAAATCCAGAGAACAACACTGGATTATTTTATGTAAATTTCATACGTTCACTGTGGACTGGCTAGGAGCAGAGTCTCGGAGTGGTTTTTCAATGCGTTTGTGTTTCTTTATTATTTATAGATATTTACTTTTTCCTAATTTTGGATCACAATTATCTAAATGTTGTGGGCGAAAGGTGTTAATTATTTCCTATTGTATTTTCAGTTTTATTTTATTCTATTTCAAGAGTTTCTGTTAGTCTGCAAAGTATTGGAGATGTAAAAGTGAAAATTAGTAAAGAAAAAAATAAATAAATAAATAACATCCATAAACAGATCAAAGACCCCGAGGGCCGCTATGTCATGCTGGTTGGAGAACTTTGGGGGTCACTGTATTCTATATGTAATGTATATAATCTCACAAATTGTTTTCAGTTTTACTTGTGAAACTGACTCATTGTGACAATCACTAATTGATAATAGGCGGTGAATTTAATATCACCTGGACTGCAGACCCCCAAATCCTACACTCAGTGGCGGGAAAGGGAAGAGTATTAATTTTTTTGAAAAAAGAGTTGGGGTTGAGAGATGCATGAAGAACCCTGTATCTGACAGGTGCAGAGTTCACCTTTTTCTTTGTTTATTTCTTTTATATACTGCCTATCAATGGAGGTTGTCTAAGCCACAGTTTCAAAGCGGATTAAAACCACGGGCTCGCGAAGTATTAAAAAAGGAAGGAAAAAAAAAAAAAAAGCAGCTCGCAGCTCTGTAAGCATGCGCAGACCATCTACAGCAAAGAAGATGGTCTGCGCATGCTTCAGGATCACTCACTAGCAATCCGTGTGGTTGGTGGGAGGCATTCCTCCGATCGCCCCCATTTGTATGCTGACCCTTGGTACATTGGTCGGCCTGCCGCGGATCGGCCAAGGATCGGGCACGATCGGGCAGGTTAGTGAATCTAGCCCTTAATGTGTTGGTTATATGGATCAGTTGCTGCACCAGAACATTGTCACCTAGACATTTAATCATGTTAATGTTAAATACTCTGTATGCTATCCCTCCTGTAGAAACATAGAAACATAGAAATAGACGGCAGATAAGGGCCATGACCCATCAAGTCTGCCCACTCCAGTGACCCTCCCTATCTATCTTTGCGGATAGATCCCACATGTCTATCCCATCTGGCCTTAAAATCTGGCACACTGCTGGCCTCAATAACCTGAAGTGGAAGACTATTCCAGCGATCAACCACCCTTTCAGTGAAAAAGAACTTCCTAGTGTCACTGTGCAGTTTCCCGACCCTGATTTTCCACGAAGGCGAAACTCACGGGCAGAGGAACAATGAGAGCACTTTGAGAATGAGCACAGGGTGCTTTTCACATCGTTGAGGCTCTCCTGCTGAGCCACTTTGAGAATTGATCCTCAGTTCAAGTTGGGGCATTCAAGTGCCTGCAGTCATACAGATAAGTGACTAGCTCCAGCTTTATATTGTTGCTATACTTTATGGGGACATAGAAACATAGGGCTAGATTCACTAAACTCTTTTTTGGGGGGGGGCGATCCATGGGTGATCCATGTCCGAGTCTTGCCAGGCGACTGATTCACTAAAGAGTCCCCATGCAAATAATCTGTTCGGACACCCGCCCACAAGCGATGCCACGGATCACTGTAGAGCGATCTAGACACATGCGCAGACCATCCTTTCTGCCTGGAGATGTGATCCACGCATGTGTTGGCTCTCCACACAAACTTGAGGTCAAAACAAAAGGGGGAGGGGGGTGGCTGCACTCGCTGGCCCCATGAGAATCATTTCAAGAGAACAGAACATGCTTTGCAGCCTGACTGGAACAACTAAGCAGAGCACGCCTTAGTGCAGCCCTGCTTTAAACCCGCGGGTTAAAAACACAGGCTCGCAGAGCGGCAGGGCGGCAGAGAGCAGGGCGCTTTTTGCACGAGGGAGATGTGTTTTATTTTGATGGTTTCAGAGCGGCAGGGCTGGGATTTCAGGGCGGCAGAGAACAGGACAGTTGGCAAGGACGTGAGCGACTGGTCCTCAGCAGTTGCTTCGTTTTGGATCGGCCAGCTCAATCAGTGTTCCTTCTTCTGTTTAGTGAATCACTGCATGCCATTTCCCCTCATTTGCATGTGTGGATCAGATCAGCCAGAAGGTTAGTGAATCGGGTCGGAGAAGGCTCACAAACTGGTTGGGACACGATCGGTGAGCTTAGTGAATTTGGGCCAAAGAAACATGACAGCAGATAAAGGCCAAATGGCCCATCTAGTCTGCCCATCCGCAGTAACCATTATTTCTTTCTCTCTCCAAGAGATCCCACGTGCCTAATGTAATGTAATTTATTTCTTATATACTGCTAAATCCGTTAGGTTCGAAGCGGTTTACAGAGAAATGTACATTAAAGGATACAATAAAAATAAGACTAATAAAGAATAGGTACTTGGAATTCCCTTACTGTCCCGAAGGCTCACAATCTAACTAAAGTACATAGAAGACTGATTACTGAGCAGTAGGAGTAAAAATAAAGACAGAAATAGTAAACAAGATAAGAAACATTCTAACAAGAGTGCACTGATCTCTCTAAGGCTATAATTCTTTTAAAGTAAAGTATACATCTCAGTAATAATTAAATGGGTAAACTTAATAAAATTGAGTTAAATTTGTTTGAATTAAAATTAAATATGAAAAGTTTTAAAAGAAATATATATGGACATAATAAATGTGAAAAAGAATGAATAACCCAGGCCCTTTTGAATTCAGACACAGTCTCTGTCTCCACCACCTCTTCAGGGAGACTATTCCACGCATCTACCACCCTTTCTGTAAAAAAGTATTTCCTCAGATTACTCCGGAGCCTAACACCTCATAATTTCATCCTATAGAAATGTTATGATGGTCCCCAAACAATCTCTTCAGCGGCTTGATTGCAAGAGATTTGGGTTCTGAACACTTCACATACACATTTTTATTGTTTGATTTTTTTTTAAAATTTATTCATATTATTTTGTATATTTATATGGCACCAAAAAGGGAGAACATAAGAACATAAGCAGTGCCTCTGCCGGGTCAGACCACAGGTCCATCCTGCCCAGCAGTCCGCTCCCGCGGGGGCCCAAACAGGTCAAGACCTGTCTGAATCATCAGAAGGGGCTCCCTTGCCACCTTGGTTTCCCATTTAAGTCCTGCCTTCCTATCGAAGTCCTAGCCCTCCGGTCTTGCACATGCACGACCTGGTTGGTTTATACTCATTACCTGGTTAACTTCTTATACTTGTGTTACATCCCAGCTCCTCCCTCAGTATCCCACGATCCCTTTATCCCTCAGGAATCCATCCAATCCCTGTTTGAATCCTTGTACCGTACTCTGCCTGATCACTTCCTCCGGTAGCGCATTCCAAGTGTCCACGACCCTTTGGGTGAAAAAAAACTTCCTTGCATTTGTTTTGAACCTGTCTCCCTTCAGTTTCTCAGAATGCCCCCTCATATTTGCTGTCCCCTTCAGTCTGAAGAATCCGTCCCTATTCACCCTCATGATCTTGAAGGTCTCTATCATATCTCCCCTGAGCCTCCTTTTCTCCAGAGAGAAGAGCCCCAGCCTATCCAGCCTCTCGGCGTATGAGCAGTGTTCCAGCCCTCTTACCATTTTCGTTGCTCTCCTTTGGACTCTCTCAAGTACCGCCATGTCCTTCTTGAGGTGCGGCGACCAATACTGAACGCAGTATTCTAGATGTGGACGCACCATCGCTCGATACAATGGCATGATGACTTCCCGTGTTCTGGTTACTATGCCCTTCTGTATGATTCCCAGCATCCTGTTGGCTTTTTTCGAGGCTGCTGCGCACTGTGCAGATGGCTTCAGTGATGCATCCACCAGCACACCCAAGTCTCTCTCGAGTCTGCTGTCTCCCAACAATACCCCCCCCCAATTTGTAGTTGAACAACGGGTTCTTTTTCCCTATATGCATGACCTTGCATTTGTCCACGTTGAAGCGCATTTGCCATTTGTTTGCCCAGTCTTCCAGCTTGTCCAGGTCCCTTTGCATGTCCTCACACTCCTCCCTGGTCCTAACTCTGCCACACAGTTTGGTATCGTCTGCGAATTTTATAACCTCACATTTTGCCTCCTTTTCCAGGTCATTGATGAATATGTTAAAGAGTAAAGGCCCCAGCACCGATCCCTGTGGCACACCGCTCGTGACTCCCCGCCTGTCAGAATATTGACCCTTTACTCCAACCCTCTGCAGTCTACCCGACAACCAGTGCTTGATCCATCTGTGCACATCGCCTCCCACCCCGTGGTTCCACAGCTTCTTAAGTAGCCTTTCATGTGGCACCTTGTCGAAAGCCTTTTGAAAGTCGAGGTAAATGATGTCTATGGGCTCCCCATTGTCCACCCGACTGCTTATTCCCTCAAAGAAGTACAGAAGGTTCGTTAGGCATGACCTTCCCTTACAGAATCCATGCTGGCTTGTTCTCAGTAGGCCATTCCTCTCGATGTGCTCGCAAATGTCGTCCTTGATCATAGCTTCCACCATCTTCCCTATAATTGAAATCAGGCTCACCGGCCTGTAGTTCCCGGGGTCACCCCTCGATCCCTTCTTGAAGATGGGTGTGACATTTGCCAATTTCCAGTCCTCTGGTACCTCACCAGTTTTCAAGGATAGGTTGCAAACATGTTGGATTGTGCCCGCTATTTCCTGTCTTAGTTCTTTCAGAACCCTTGGGTGGATCCCGTCCGGGCCTGGTGATTTGCCGCATTTTAACCTGTCTATCTGTTTGAGGACATCCTCCCTACTTACCTCTATGTGCTCTAATTTTCAGCCTGTTCCCCACTCATGAGCTCCTCTGAGTCTGGTATATTAGATGTGTCTTCGCTCGTGAAGACCGACGAGAAGAACGTGTTCAACCTCTCAGCTACCTCTTTTTCCTCCTTAATCACTCCCTTCCTGTCCCCATCGTCCAATGGCCCTACCTCCTCTCTCGCTGGTCGTTTCCCCTTAACGTAACTGAAGAATGCCTTGAAGTTTTTCGCCTCCCTGGCCAGCCCCTCTTCGTACTTCCCCTTTGCTTTTCTAACCTCCCGGTGGCATTCCTTTTGGCATTTCCTATGCGCCTGGTGATTTTCCTCTGTTGGGTCCTTTTTCCATCTCCGGAAAGATACTTTTTTGTCCTTTATCGCCCTCTTTACTTCTATTGACATCCAAACCAGGTCCTTTGACCGCTTGTTCTTGCAGCCTTTCCTGAAATTGGGGACGTACATTCTCTGTGCTTCCTGCAGGGTGTCCCTGAATAGGGTCCAGGCGCTTCCCACAGTCTCCATCCTAAAGATTTTTCTGAGCTTCCTCCCCACCATTTCCCTCATAGCAACATAGTTCCCTTTCTTGAAGTTCAGCGCAGTTGTTGCGGTCCTCCTAACTATGGGTGTCCCTCTTTCTAATGTGAATCTGATCGTGTTGTGGTCACTGTTGCCTAGTGGTCCTCCCACTTCTACCCCTCTTGCAGGCCCCCCTAATCCGTTTAGGATGAGGTCAAGAGTAGTACCCCCTCGCATCGGTTCTTTGACTAGTTGCTCCATGAAGCAGTCCTTCACAGCTTCTACAAATCCTGTCTCCCTAGTGCAGTTGGAGTGACCCGTACTCCAGTCAATCCCTGGGTAGTTGAAGTCCCCCATCACTGTTACACTTCCAGTCCTGCACTCCTGTCTCAATTCTGCTTCCAAGTCGTGTCCGACTCCCTCTGACGTACCAGGTGGTCGATAGTACAGCCCCAGTTTTATGCCCGCACCCTTGTTTCCCGGTAATTTGACCCACAGCGATTCCAGCCCCTCTGCCTTCGTTGCCATATCCATCCCGACCGAGTGGATAGAGTCCTTTATATATAGTGCTATGCCTCCCCCCTTTTTGTGGGTCCTGTCCCTCCTATAGAGCTTGTACCCCGGCAGCGCTACATCCCATTGATTTTCCTCTGTCCACCAGGTTTCTACAATTCCAATTATATCCAGGTCCTCCCCCTTGGCCACGACTTCTAGTTCACCCATCTTGGCCGTGAGGCTTCTTGCATTTGCGTATAAGCATCGCAGGTCCCGTCGTTTTTCTTCCACCTCTGCATTTACCTGGGCCACTTGCCCTTGGATTTCTGGCAGTTTTCCCGCTCTCTGTGTTTCTGCTTTGCCCTCAGCCTTTACCTTCTTAGCTTTCAGCTTCCCCACATTCCTGCCACCCCACTTCCCCGCTTTTCCTCTGGGATTTCTAGCCCTACCAGCCCCCTCCTGGGCTATCATCCCTTGCGCCTCTGTTTGATCCCCCTCGCCTTTTGGTACCTCTATATTACCCTCGGCTTTCGCCCTTATGCCACCCAGTCCCCCTGTGTCCACAAGCCCCTTAGTCTTCTCCCAGCAAGCTCCCTTTACCTGATGTTTCCCTTGCTGTCTGATTTGGAGATCTTCCGGTCCCTCTGTTTCCTCCCTGCAGTCAGCCCGTTCAGCATCTGTTCTGGATACTGTTGTCCGAAGCGTCAACATCAGATCAGCTGTTGGCTTTCCCCCTCTCCTCAGTTTAAAGCCCTCTCGATCTCCTTCCTCAAATTGGCTGCCAGTAGTCTGGTTCCCGCTGTGCTCAGGTGCAGGCCGTCCCGCCGGTAGAGCTTGCTCTTTCCCCAGAAGGACGTCCAGTTCCTCACAAAGCGGAAGCCCTCCTCCTGGCACCATCTCCTCAACCATGCATTCACAGCTTGGAGGTCTGCCTGCCTCTTTGCATCTGCTCTCGGCACAGGCAGGATCTCCGAGAATGCTATCCTCTGAGTGCTCCGCTTCAGCTTTCGTCCCAGGACCCTGAACTGGTCAGTCAGTGCGTCCATGCTGAAGTTCCTCCGGCTCACATCGTTTGTTCCGACGTGGATTATTACCGCAGTCTCCTCTGTCTCTGCTCCGTCCAGGATCCTCTCGATCCTATCAGTGATGTCTCGTGTCTTGGCCCCTGGGAGACAAGTCACTAGCCGGTCCTCCCTTCCTCCAGCCACGTGACTGTCTACCTCTCTCAAGATCGAGTCTCCCACCACAATAGCAGACTTCCCTTTCCTCAGCAACCTCCTCTGCCTCAGGTCCGTGTCCTCGGTGTAGTGTGGTGTCTCTCCCTCGGGGTCCTGGTGAGTCGCGGTCTCCTCCTCTTGCGTTGTCCCTTCGCTAGGTCCTTCCCCGGTATCGCCTTGTGGATCCTGGGTCTCGTCTACCGACATCCGTGGATCCACAAGGCGATACCGGGGAAGGAGCCTAAGAGGGTCTCAACAATGAGACAATCAAGGCACAACAAAGGAGTTGTGAGGATGAGATGTCAATAATTCAGCCATGGGTGTAAAGTTCAAAGTTCACTACTAGCAATACAGTGAACTTTGAACTTTACACCCGTGGCTGAATTATTGACATCTCATCTTCACGACTCCTTTGTTGTATATTTGCATGGATCATATCCTATATTTTTTAATATTTTTTGGAGTTCGACAAGTTATATAGGGTTTTTTTGATTTAAACTCTTTGAATTGAGTAGTTGGATATATTAGGCACAAATGGATAATTGGAAATTTTCACCAGTAAAATTTTGGGACAGATGTACAAGCCTATATCATTTATGGCATCACTTCACAAGATTAGCGGCTGAAGGGCACTGGATGTGACTTCAAATGGCATTCTAATGCAATCATTCCACCTGGGGTGGAGGTGATGGTGTACCCAGAGCAATAAACTTCATACAGCATCCCCTTTTCTGATGCTAGTACACATAAGAACATAAGAATTGCTGCTGCTGGGTCAGACCAGTGGTCCATTATGCCCAGCAGTCCGCTCATGTGGTCAAAGATCAGTGCACTAACTGAGACCAGCCTTACCTGCGCACGTTCTGGTTCAGCAGGAACTTGTTTAACTTTGTCTTGAATCCCTATAACAGCCTCCGGAAGAGCGTTCCAGTTTTCTACCACTCTCTGGGTGAAGAAGAACTTCCTTACGTTTGTATGGAATCTATCCCCTTTTAACTTTAGAGAGTGCCCTCTCGTTCTCTCTACCTTGGAGAGGGTGAACAACCTGTCTCTATCTACTAAGTCTATTCCCTTCATTATCTTGAACGTTTTGATCATGTTCCCTCTCAGTCTCCTCTTTCAAGGGAGTAGAGGCCCAGTTTCTCTAATTTCTCACTGTAAGGCAACACCTCCAGCCCCTTACACAATCTTCACTTTGAGCCAGGTATGGGGAAATTGTTTAATAATAATAATAATAATAATAATATTTTATTTTGTATACCGCCATACCCAGGGAGTTCAAGGCGGTTCACAACAGATAGATGAATTACATACAGTGCGATTCGAAAGAAGAAGAACATAACAAGGCAATCGTGGGGACATACTCGTTTACATAAACGGTTTAGGAGGGGGAAGGGCTAAATACGGGATACATACAGTGTGTGCTGCAGTAGGATACAATAGAGTTTAAGAGAGGAAATTAGATATGAGCATATTGGATGGAAAAAGGGGGGGGCAACCAACTTGGAAGGGGGGTGGGAAAGTAAGGGGGGGAGAGGGGAGAGGAGGGTTTAGATGGGGGAAGGGGGGGCTAAGGGATAGGTCTGTTGCAAAGGAGGGGTTTCATCAGTTTTCTAAGGTGGAGAGGGGGTAACGTTACGGCGGAAGAGGGGAGCGTTAGGGATTTGGTCCGTTAAAAAGTAGAGTTTTGAGCTTTTTTCTGAAGGGGAGGTATGAATAGCTGTCAAGTATGATTTGGGCGAGCCATGAGTTTAGTTTGGCCGCTTGGAAAGAGAAGGTTCGTTCGAGGAATCTTTTAAGGTGACACGATTTCAGTGAGGGAAAAGCGAATAGAGTTGTTCTGCGGGAGCTCTTCTTATTATAGTTCAGGTTGAAGTGGGGGTAAAGATAGGCTGGTGACATACCAGAAACGGTTTTGTAGCAGATGCAAGAGAACTTAAATAGGACTCTGGATTCGAATGGCAGCCAGTGCAGCTTGTGGTAGAAAGGGGATATGTGATCCCATTTCTTCAGGCCAAAGATAAGGCGGATGGCGGTATTTTGGACCAGTCTCAGCTTTCTGGTGATTTTCTTGAAGGCGCCTAGATAAATGATGTTACAGTAGTCCAGGACACTAAGAATGGAAGATTGGACCAGCAGACGAAAGGAGGCGTCATCAAAGTATTTTTTAATGGTGCGGAGTTTCCAGAGCACCGAGATGCTTTTCTTAAATACTAGGTCGGTGTGTTTCTCCAGTGTGAGATGCTTGTCTAAAGTGACACCTAGTATTTTTAGTGATTGCTCAATAGAGTAGTCAAGACCATTGATGTGTATCGTGGTTTCCTTAATTTTGTCATTTGGGGATGCTAAGAAGAGTTTGGTTTTTTCTGGGTTTAGCTTTAGTCTAAACGCTGACATCCAAAGTTCGATCTGATTTAGGGTGAAAGATAGCGAATTTAGAAACTCTGAGGTAAAGTAAGAGAGCGGAATGATTATTGTGATGTCGTCTGCGTAGATGAAAAATTTGAGCTTTAAGCTTTATAGGAGATTTCCTAGGGAGACAAGGTAGATGTTAAATAGGGTGGGGGACAGTGGGGAGCCTTGTGGGACTCCACAGGGGTTGTCCCAGCTGTAGGAGGTAGTATCGTCTTTGAACACCTTGTAGGTTCTTGTTGAAAGAAATCCATGGAACCAATTGAGAACATGACCTGAGATTCCAATAGAAGTCAGACAGTCTAGTAGAGTGGCGTGGTCAACCAAGTCAAATGCGCTACTTAGATCGAGTTGCAGTATTAGAGCACAAGAGCCTTGGCTGAATAGTTGATGAAGGTAATCGAGCAGGGAAGCTAAGATTGTTTCAGTACTGTGGCCTGACCGAAAGCCGGATTGGTTGTCGTGCAAGATGTTGTGTTTTTCTAAGTATGTGGTGAGTTCGGTGTTTACTATCCCTTCTGCTATTTTGGTAACCAGGGGGATGTTGGCGATAGGTCTAAAGTTGGAGGCGGTGTTGGAAGGCTCTTTAGTATTTTTCTTAATTGGTGTAATCAAAATGTGCCCTTGTTCTACTGGGAACTTCCCCGAGGATAGTAGGGAGTTGATCCAAGTCAGCATTTTGGCCTTAAAATTGACTGGGGCCGATTTCATGATATTAGGTTTTGGGAGTCTCATGGATGCTCTTCACTGGGCGATTTGCCTACCCCTCCCTTTTAGAAAACTGCAATAACGTTTTTTAGCGCAGGCCAGCGTGCTGAATGTTCTGCGCTGCTCCCAACGCTCATAGGAACTCTGAGTGTCAGAAGCAGCGCAGAACATTCAGCGCACCAGTCTGCACTAAAAAATGCTATCGCAACTTTGTAAAAGGGGGGATTAGTTTGGGAGGGGGTATTTTCCCTTGTTTGGTCAAATGTAACATAAATTGAATCTCCCCGGCTCCCAATCCATGAATATTTACAAATTCAACATTATTGCAACACTTTGTGCTCCAAACACTGGGAGAATTGGACATACAGCACCTTAGAACAGAAATTCTTAAGAGTCCCTGCCACCCTTAATAAATTGTCTTTATGGAATAAGCTGAGTAGGGATCACCTAGGGAACAGTCACCTAAGGCAGTTAGCCCTTGATTGGATTAATGAGTTAAGACAAGAAATGACCCCTTTGGATCTGCAAACCTTTCTTTCTAAATATCTATGACTTTACTAAGGCTGCTACACTCCAGGAAATTCAGTTCAAAATACTGCATAGAGCATGTATTACTAGGGCTAAGGGTCTGTTAGTTGCCATCAGCTCATGGTAACAGTCCTAATGACTTGATGAATTATAGATCTAAAAAGAAATCGGTTTTGTGCTAGTCCAGCAGTCAAATCAGCTCCCCAGCTCTTTGCAAACAGGCACATGGGAACCAATTTTTGGGTACTCAAACAATATTGCAAAAAACAAAAACGTAAGCTAGTAAAAAGATCATAGTTTCCACCAAAAGTACTTAGCTTAATAGAACATGCATAGCATATCTGTAACCTTTTTTGAAAAGGAAAAAAAGATCTCAGACATCCATGCCACCAACCATTCAATTGTCAGTTGGTAATAATTGAATGATAGTATCTTTCATTGATCCTAAAATACCTTTGTTTTTATTCTTTTTATTGTATTATTGTATTAATGTGCAATTTTTCTTATATATGCAAAAATACTCATTAATCTTGTTAATCCAAAAATTGAAAGTCTTTATAAGAATAAATATACTCAAACCTTTGGCTCAATGACCAATTTCTGAGGGAGGAACCTAAGGTCCTGATTGGTCAAACCTAAAGCCCTGATTGGCTTGACCAATCAGGGCTTTAGGCTCCTCCCTCGGTGTCCTGGATTGACTCAGATGACTAAGGCCCAACCCCTTGGGAAGGGCCTTAGTCAACAATCAGTTAGGGCCTTTGGTCCCTCACCTTGCATCACATGATGCACCGGGGAGGGGAAGATGCGTCCTTTGGGACTGGAGGTTGAAGCAGGAGACTCTGTGCAGGCTTTCCTGCTTCCAACATTTTTAAAAGATATGTCTGAAGATTGAAAAGAGGTTCAGGGTGGGGGCATCCAGTGGCAGGAGGGAATGGGCATCCTTCCTGCCATTTTTTTGCATTCAGTGGGACAGTGGCTCGGGGGGGCGTGTTTGTCAGGGTTCATTGGGGAGGGCTGTCAGTGACGTTGGGGGACCTTTTTTTTATGGGACAGATATTTTGCGTAACACATGTGCCATTGAAAAAAAATGAAAAAAAATCAGGCAGACTTATCAATAATACAGTTACCGGCAGCTCTAGAGTAATCGGTTTTAACGATTGTTAAAAGCCCATGCAAAATAGCCAAGAGATGTTAATGCATCAATTGCTTGGCCATTTTGCATGGGGTTTTAGCTAATTTGCATGGGCGGATCGTAAAATAGGCGATCAAGGGGAAAAACACGTGGTGGGCTGTTTTGTGCATCAGGTCGGTTACAGCGATCATTGCTAAAGCTGTGAAAAAAAGGTTTAGAGACGATTGCCGACTCTAGCACTTCCTCCAGTAAGAAAAGATGTAAAAGCTTATCTTGCTTTGCAATCGGTCAAATCAAATAGTGGTTCTCAATTTAGTCCTAGGGGCACACCTAACCAGACAGGTTTTCAGGACACCTACAATGAATATGCATGATATAGATTTGCATATCAAGCAGGCAGTGCATGCAGACCTCTCTCATGCATATTCATTGTAGGTTTCCTGAAAACCCAACTGCTTGGGTTTGTCCCGAGGACTAGGTTAAGAACCTCTGATATAAAAAAATTCTGTTCCTTCAGAGGCTGCTGCAGAGATTTAAAAAAAAAAAAAAGGAGGAAGAGTCCCAAGCCAAGCGAGTGAAGGAAAGGAGAAAAGAAGCAATACCTAACCCCACTACCATCACTATTCATTACTGGACCAGAGCTAACAGAGGATATTGGGAGGAGGAGGTTCGGTTGTTGCTTTTTTCCACAATAAACTTTTTATACTGTTTGTCTTATCTCTTGTACATTGTCAGTTCCTGTACAACCTATAGGATATAAGTTAATGATGAGCTATAAATGGACATGTATGGTATAAAAGAAAAATATGAGGGTTTTTTGTGACATAAGGTTGTGTGCTTATAAAATCAATGCCAGCCAATTTTCAGGATAGTCCTGAAGAATATGCATGGGATTGATTTACATGGTGTCAGGTCAAAAGCGCGCCAGGACAAAGGCGCGCCCAGACAATTGAGTGCAGCGCAGAGGCGCGCACCACTCAAAATTACTGTTTTTAGGGCTCCGACGGGGGGGGGCGTGGGGGAACCCCCCCCCACTTTACTTAATAGACATCGTGCCGCGTTGTGGGGGCGTTGTGGAGGGCTTGGGGGGTTGTAACCCCCCATATTTTACTGAAAACTTCACTTTTTCCCTGTTTTTAGGGAAAAAGTTAAGTTTACAGTAAAATGTGGAGGGTTACAACCCCCCAAACCCCCCATAACGCCGGCGTGATGTCTATTAAGTAAAGTGGGGGGGTTCCCCCCCACGCCCTCCCCGTCGGAGCCCTAAAAACAGTAATTTTGAGCGGCGCACACTTGTGGAGGGTGGGGGTGGAGCTTGTAAACAAATCTCTTACATATTCATTGTAAAATCATGCAGAAAAGCTAAACATAAACCCTTAAATCAATTCTTCCATTTTTAATTTTTAATTTACTTGTTTCAACTATTTCAAATAATTCCAAATAAATATTATATATAATTTACACCACCTCACATGTTACATAATCATCACATACATAAATAAAGCCCCCCAATTCATTCAACCCAATAAAATAGTTGTTTGTAAACGTTCACTCAATGTTCACCCGTATCATCAAAATAGCAGTAACTACTTTAGCTTGTACTTGATATACAATGATTCAGCAGTTCTTCATTGCATCAATGGAGAGATCAATTCAAATTCCATATGTTATGTTGTTCTCCACTTGTTCCACAGCATAAGGAAAGTTCATAACATCCACAATAATCAAGCTCGACACGATTTTGTGTTTCGCAAATAGGCGTCTTCAGGAGCTTAATTAGGGCACGGCTCCATTTCATCTAAACATACTTCAATACATAAAACATAAATTACCTACAACCATCCATCCATAATTTCAACAGTATCAAAAAAACTTTTTTAACTATATCAAGATTTAATAATCATCATCAGTTTTACCTTATGAATCATTATACAAAACACTCAACAAGCAGCTTATTCGGATGAGACATCCATACCAGGATCGAACAACAGCCATATGCTGAAGGATAAACTTCTGGTTTGCTTCCCCAATTTCCTGCATCACTATTTAATAAAAGAAAAAAACAGTATTTGCCTTTACGCGAGGTCGTAATCTTCGGGAGATCTTTTCTAATGTGCATGAAAGAATAGACATTGAGGGAGGTGGTCATCGTAAGTGCAAGAAGTGTGTATATTGTAGATTTGCTTGGGAAGTTGATAGAATTACATAAAGAAAAGTTCCTCCCTCCTGTTGCTTTACATGAAGTGTGGGCCCAGGACATGCTTCTGCCGGAGTATATTCCAGATTGGGAGACTATGTGGATGACGTCCTTCAAAGCGATGAAATCCTCAGCGATGTTGCAATTAGTACTTTTTCTCTACCACAGAGTGTATTGGACTCCAAGCAAATTGCACAAAATTGATTCTACAACATCAGATAAATGTTGGTCCTGCATAACGCATGTTGATACTTATAACCACATGATCTACCAATGCTCCTTCTTTCAACACTTTTGGAATGAGGTTTGGCTCACTATTTGTAAGATACTTCCTATAGATGAGCCCATATCTTATCAGACTATTATATACGGTGCTACAGTGCTTAAAACACAGTTGGATAAATTTGAGGCTAGACTGCTTTCATGCTTACTGCTTATTGCTTTTAAATCTATTATGTCCTGCTGGAAGGACTTTTCATCTCTTTCTCATGTCCATTGGTGGAACTCAGTATGTTTATATTCTAAGTTTGAGAAAGCAGCGGAGAAAACCAACTCTCTCACGACTTTCTTAAAAGTTTGGTCTCCTGTTATTGACTACTGTTTGACTTAACTGTATGGTATGCCAGTTGTGCCTTTATGTTCTTATGTTTCAATTTACACATTTTTTTTTTTTTTACCTCAGTGAAGCCTTTCTAGATTCTATCATTATTCATAAATGCATATAGACTCTCTCATATTTTTGACCTCTTATACCTGCTAAGTATGTCATCAGGATCTCTTTGCTAACGTTAAACTGCTAGTTTTTTGCTGCTGGTTTACAGATTGTACTTTTTGGTGCTATACTATTTGTTTTTGTTACTGTTTTATTATGTTGTATGAAAACTTCAAATAAAAAGATTGAACTAAAAAAAAAGAATTAACATTCCCTAATAGTGATAAGCTGTTTTTCCTTTGAGATAAAACCAACTGTGACACTAGGCAAGTAGTATATAGGATAATATGCCCATGCAAAAGATGGTATCTCGGGCAAACAAAGCGAAACATTAAGTATTGTATGGCCCAACATATTAGTAATTTATGTTTTAAAAAACTTGATCTTCCATTAGTAGTCCATTGGGTGCAATATAAGCATGATGGCACTGATTTCAGGTTTGTAGTGCTGACAGTCCAATTAAATAGGGAAGGCAATATAGCTAATGTACTATTAAGAAAAGAGCAACAGTTAATTTATTCATGGGACACAATGGAGCGTAGGGGCCTCAATAAGGAAATAGATTGGCACCTGTTAGGAATTATTCATTATCTGTTGTAGTTTTAATAGAGATGTAGGAAATTGGAGAAGCAAACCGGAAGTTTATTCTTCAACCTATGGCTGTTGTTTGATCCTGGTATGGATGTCTCATCCGAATAAGCTGCTTATTGAGTGTTTTGTATAATGATTTATTGTAAACCGCATAGAACTTCATGGTCCTGCGGTATATAAACTATTTATTATTATTATTATTAAATCTTGATACATTTAAAAAATGTTTTTTTGATACTGTTGAAATTATGACTGCCCTCCGACGACACTACTTCTTGACACTGACACTGACCCTCTTTCCTCGTAGCAGCTGGCCTATGAAGTCACATCCTTCTGGGATTGGGCAGTAGTGTCAGAGGAGCGAGGAGGGAACTGGCCAGGGGACAGGGCATGGACCGGAGCAGGGTGGGACATGAGCTGGGGCACGTAATCTCTTAAGCTGGCCCTGATTTTCAAATGCTTAAAATAAGCATGATTTTCAAAACAACTGACAAAAATCTGTTTTTCTCTTCGGTTCAAAATGTAAGGTATCAAAATATCCAGAGAACAATCGCAACGGAAAGAGCAGAAGAGGATGCAATTAGTCATCGGACGGAGAGGCCTCCTGGGAGCACGGGGGATTCTGATGGGGAACTTCCACAGCCAAATTCAGGTATGAACAAGACTTTGCTCCAGCCTTTGAAAACAGAGCGCTGCAAGTAAACATCATACTTCTTAAAAAATGTGGAGTCTTAACATTATGTTTAATTTCCCAAAAAACCATGGAAATACTTCCAAATGTTAACTGCAAGACGTCTAAAAAATTAGTTTCGAAAATCGGCACTTGGACATCCGAGTGCTGGTTTATGCCATTTTTGGACATTTTTCTCTTTTGAAAATGAACCCCTTAGGGGCGGAGCCTGGCAAGAACGACGTGCAGATGCATAGAGTAGAAGCTCCTCTAGACCAACTCTAATTTCATAGATTATCTCATCCCTTCTCAGTGTAATCTTCATATTTACTTGGATCAAGGTCATGCACTCTTTTACTGGTGACCCCGCCGAAAATGAGCCCCTTAGTAATGTTATTGTGCATAGTAGCATAAAGAAGTATCTGTAAAAATATAAACAATCAGATAATTAAAGACATTGACATAAAGCATTTAGACAAGTTTCAATACTGAGGTAGACCAACCTAGCAACACTTGCCATTGCAGTGGTGTAGTAAGGGGGGTGGCCGCCAGGTGCCTTCGTGGTGGGGACGCTGGCACACATCCCCAACCCCTCTACCACGCACGTGCACATCCCTTCCCTTCCCATATATTTCTTCAAAGTTCCCGGTGTGAGAAGCAACCCCAACCGGCTGCTCGCGTCAGCGTCGGCTCTTCCTCTGCCTAGGAAATGGCATCAGAGGAAGAGCCTACGCTGGTGCGAACAGCAGGTTCACGTTGCTGCTCGCATCGGGAACATTAAAGAGGTACAGGAGAAGGGACGGGGCACACGTGGATGGCAGGAGGAGGAGGCGGGGAAGGAGGGGGGAGGGGGAGTTGCACCGCCGCCCCAGTCGCCTCTCACCTTTGCTACGCCACTGCAACATTGGGTCCAGTTTCAAGAGCTGACAGTCAAAAGGGGGCTGGAAAAATGCAGAAAAAATGAGTAAAGCACTCTGCAACTTATATACACAGTTCAGATGGGGCTCAATATAATAAGATAGAAATGTTACGTTTTTCTAGATGATCCCTTTAATTACTATTGGCGTTCCTATGTTCTACTTGAAGTTAAGAGTGTCACTATGTAATAAAAGCTGAAATAACCTTGGCAAAGCCAAAATGAAGTTATTATCACGTCTCAATTTTGGGGAGATTTCTGCCATTACTGATAAAAGTTCCATAGGATTCCTCTGGCTTCAGACTAGAAGCTGTGATTTTGGAGGAGCCTTTTATCGCTGCTGGCAGGGCCAGATTAATGGGAAGGCCCAGTAGGCACGTGCCTAGGGCCCAAAGTTGTCAGGGAGACCCGTTGAAAAAACAGAGGACTCAGGTGGGGATTTTTTTCCTTTGGCACACAGGCCCCCGGGAAAAATCAGCAGCGCTGCCCCCCCTAGGAGATCGAGAACACCTCCCCCCGGCTTCGACAGCAACAAACCAGAATACGTGACGTTAGAGGGGGTGGACGGCAGACGGGAGGAGTTGCTGCAAGGTCCCGCGATGACTGCGTCTGCCTGCTCTACTCAGGGAAGAAGTACGTGACATCGGAGGGGGTGGACCAGCAGACGCAGTCATCACAGGACCTTGCAGCAACTCCTCGCGTCTGCCAGTCCACCCCCTCCGACATCACAGTTTGTTGCTGTCGATACTGGGGGAAGGCGATGTTGTCGATTTCCAGGGAGGCCCAGTGCTGCTGATTTTTCACGGGGGGCCCGCATTGCCAAAGGAAAAAAAACCCCACCAGAGTCCTCTGTTTATACAGCGGGCCCCCTCTGGTGTAGAAGGGTAATGGAGGGAGAGAAAGAGGCCAGGGTAGTGGGGCAGGGTTTTATGGAAGGGTGGTGAAGGGAGAGAAAGGGGACAGATGCTGATGGAATTGGTGTGCAGGGAAAGGGGAGAGAGATATAAGGGGGAAAGATACTGGAGGGAATTAGGTTGGAGGGAAAGAAAGGGGGCAGATGCTGATGGAATTGTGCAGGGAAAGGGGATAGAGGCATAAGGGGGAAAGATACTGGAGAGATTTGCCTGCACTGCCTTCTTGATATGCATATCTCTCTCATGTATGTTCATTGTGGATATCCTGAAAACCTGGCCTGCCAGTAGATCTCGGGGACCAGAATTGGGCAGCCCTGACGTAGAGTGAGGCATTGTAAACTTGGTTATTAATATAGACTTATATTTCGGATAGTATTATTGCTTTACAATATATTTGAACACTTTTATATATGTATGAAAAGGGTTCAGAGTTAAAGTCCTGGGTAAATAGGTGGGAAGGAAGGGGGATTTATTCAGAGATGTTTGGAGGTTGCATAGATAAAAACTGCACTGGTATGCTAATCTTCGTTTGTTTTTGAATTTAAAAAAAAAAAAAAAAGAAATACAAGTGGAAATAAAGAAGTAAAGAAGAAAACAGATAAATGGTGGCGGGGTGTGGGCGGAGCAGGGAGCAGGGGGCAGGGCCAGGGGGGCCCAGTGTACTTGTGTGCCTAGGGGCCCTCGAAGAATTAATCCTGCTCAGGCAATTTTTTCCCTGTGCATACAGCTTTGTGGTAGCTCAACTCTGATTGCTGGAACCCTTGGGTCGCAGGGGCTAAGTCATGTGACCCTCAGCAGCCCTTTTGATTCCCTCTCAACAACCAACTGAATTTTTCACAGTCGTGTTAGAAATATTTCAAAAACAGCCAAATGAACTTTGCTACTGCTGTGGGGAGGGACTAAATGAGTCCTGCAACTCCCTATGGTTTTCACTGCCCTGGTTCAAAGGACTCCACTCCACGGTTTGTCTTTAGTTTCTTTCTGGCTGTATTTGAGTCACCAGGCAAGCAGCACTGTTTCTGTTTCAGATTTATACTCAACCAGGAAAGGAAAACTCCAGAAATCGAATAAGCATAATATTCAGCTCATTCAGCCCATTTTTAGGGAGCCACCTCCCCCCCCCCCCCAATAGTTGCTTTCAGAGATACCTCACTATGAATGATAACTGAGCAACTGTCAGCTTTCCCCTAATTTTTAGTTTAAAAGCTGTTCTACCAACATTTAAAATATTAATGTCAACAGCCTGTGGACCCCATGTTTTCAGAATAGGCTGCAATTCCCCAGAATAGAAATAATTAATAGTAGTAATGTTGCCTGCTTCCTAAATCTCTCCTCCCTGCACTGTTGTTTCATCCACCCATTGAAATACCAGAGCTCTGCCTGATTCTTGGGTCTTGCATGTAAAACAAGGAGTCTTTCTGAGAATGCTAGCCTGGAGGTCCTGGATTTCAGCTTTCTACCTAAGAGCCTAAATTTGGCTTTCAGAATCTCCCTCCCATATTTTCCTTTGTCATTGATAACCATATGTGCCAAACCGGCTAGCTTCTCCCCAGCACTGTCTAAAATATTATCTAGATCAGTGCCCCACAAAACACAGAGAGGAGGAGAGGCACCAGTAGTGGCATACCTGGGGTATGTGGCACCTGGGGCCCATCATTTTTTGACACCCCACCATGTAAAAAAATATTTTTTGTAATAACCATGAAACGGAATAAATGGTCAGAATAGAAACAGGCAGTGGAGATTTTCTTTTATTGAACCTCATATGTGTAACCATTATTCCAAACATAACATAACATAAATTATGCCTGAATTGTCATGACATTAGAAGTACATATGGAGTAGTTGCAGGTGATGCTTGGGACATTTCTGATTGAGTTAGTTTGGTTTTATGTGTTTTTTGAATAGAAGGGTTTTTATTTCTTTTTTGAAGGTTTTGTAGTCTGTGGTTGAAGTCAATAGGTTGTAGAGTTGGGGATCTAGTGTTGCAGCTCGAGTGGCTAGTAGGTTGTCATACAGTTATTTTCTTTTGATGTTTTTGGTTGGAGGGTGTGTGGGTTCTCCTATGTCTGGTTGAGGTGGATTGAACTAGTTGATTGTTCCAATAGGCTGGGCTGTCTCCGTTTATTGCTTTAAATAGTAGGCAGTGTATTCTCGCTTGTATTGGGAGCCAATGTGAGTCGTGGTATGCCTCTGTGATGTGGTCGAATTTCTTCAGTGAGTAGACCAGTCTTAGGGCTGTGTTTTGTATTGTTTGTAGTTGTTTTGTCATGGTTGTGAAATCTTGACTGTTTTTCCTCCATTTTCTTTCTAGTTATCTGCATTGTCTTTTTAATAGGAGTAGTTCATTGCTCTGGGAGTTGGTAAGTATGAGAGAGAAAAAAAGAATGTAGGCAAACTTGTTGGAGACAAAAGACTTTTCATAAGGTACATGAGAAAGAGAGGAGGAATAGGAATAAGATTGGAAAGGTGGCAATTTGAACCAGTGGGGTAAGAGTTTAAAGAGTTAGGATTGGGACTGATAGCCCAAGCAGAGGAGAACAAACAAGAGAGAGATTGTTTGGAGAACAGAACGGAGATGGCTGAATGAAAAGACCAGTAAAAGCCATCACATTGTTTCAGATCAACTGTGAAAAATATGATGTACTCTTTGGTATTTGCCAGCTACTTGTGATGCAGACTGCCCAAGGAACTTGGCTTGACATAGCATGACTTATCTTAAGAACATGTGAGGAAAGTGGATACTGGGAGGGGTGAAAGAAAGAGGAAGATAGGTAAAAAAAGGAGATATTAAAACGTTTGGGAATCTCTATTCTAGGGATCCTATATTGTTAGTATATCCATTTTTAATGGCCTGGCTTCTGAACACCAAAGTAAACTTATTTACCTGAAGAAATTAGTTACCCCCCCCCCCTCGACACACACACACATTCCACACACATTAATTCTCTTCCATTTTTGTTCCCATTATAAAAAACACTGATAAGTTCCCAGAAAAAAAATACATTAAAATAAGAAGTGAAAACAAAGGCCCCTACAGATGAGAACATAACATAAGAATAGCCTAACTGGGTCAGACCCATGGTCCATCATGCCCAGTAGCCCATTCTCATGGTAGCCAATCCAGGTCACTAGTACCTGGTCAAAACCCAAAGAGTAGCAACATTCCATCTCTGTCCTTCACTTCCATTTCCCTTCCCTCCCCCGGAGGTCTGGCATCTTTCCTTTTTTTTCATCTCCATCCACAGATTCACCTTTTCTCAACTACCCTTTCATCCAGCATCTTTCCCTCCTTCCCCACCATCCTAGGGTCCACCATCTCTCCCTTTCTCTTCCCAACTATCCTCCTATCCAGTATCTCTATCCCCCCTCCACACCATCCCTTGTGTCCAACTTCTCTCCCTTTCTGTTCCTTCCCTCCCTAAATCCCATTATCCACTATCTTTCTCCCATTCCTCTGTTTTAAGACCCATTATTTCTTCCCCCCAAAGTCCGGCATATGCACGTATCTTTGAACCCCCCCTTCCCTCCCTCCCTCTGTGTACTTCTACACCAGGATCCCCTCCCCTAGAGATCTGTCCCCCTGAAGGCCTGTACCCCTCCCGAAGGACTGCACCTCCCCCCCTGAAGGTCTGTCCCCCTGAAGACCTGCACCCGCCCTTAAGACCTACACCCCACCCTTGAAGGCCTGTATCCCCCCCCGAAGGACTGCACCTCCACCCCTGAAGGCCTGTCCCCCCCGAAGGACTGCACCTTCTCCCCCGAAGTTCTGTCCCCACTGAAGGCCTGCACCCGCCCTGAAGGCCTGCACCCCCAAAGGCCTGTACCTTCCCCCAAAGGTCTGTCCCCCCGAAGGCCTGCATCCCCCAGAAGGCCTACACCCCATCCCTGAAGGCTTGCACCCCCACCTGAAGGCCTGTCCCCCTGAAGGACTGCACCTCCTCCTCAAAGGTCTGTCCCCCCTGAAGGCCTATCCCCCATGATCCCCTGAAGGCCTGAACCCCCCCTGAAGGCCTGCACCCAAAGGACTATACCTCCCCCACCAAAGGACTGTCCCTCCCTCCCCCCTGGAAGGCCTGTGTGTTCCCCTCTAGTGGCTGCCTCCCATGCCTCCCATTACCCAATTGCAGCAGAAAGCAACCTGCAGAAAGGATCGCGGGTACTTTAGCGATCCTTGCAGGTTTCCTAGGCCTCCAGAGTTGTCGTCCCTCTGCCGCGGTCCCGTCTCTCCTCTGACGTCAGAGGCAGGATCATGGCAGAGGGACGACAACTCCGGAGACCTATGGCAGCCTGCAAGGATCGCTTAAGTACTCGCGATCCTTTCTGCAGGTTGCTTTCTGCTGCAATCGGGTAAATGAAAGCCTTGGGGTCTGGCCATGAGAAGGGAAGTTCCCGGGCAATGACTCCAAGGCCGGGAGCACCCCCCTCATAGCTTGCACCCGGGGTAGACCGCCCCTCCCCCTTGGTACGCCGCTGGGCACCAGCAAGAAGAGGCATGGGTGCTGGCTAACTACCTACAGCAGGGCTGCCCAAACCCGGTCCTCGAAATCTACTGGCAGGCCAGGTTTTCAGGATATTCACAATGAACCTGCATGAGAGAGATTTGCATACCAAGAAGGCAGTACAGGCAAATCTCTCTCATGCATATTCATTGTGGATATTCTGAAAACCTGGCCTGCCAGTAGATCTCGAGGACCGGACTTGGGCAGCCCTGGCCTACAGAATGTGCCTCTCACTGTGAGAGGCATGTCTAACGTGACCATTTATTTTTTTCATCAAAAGGGGACATCTATTAATTGTCAATCCGGCCCCCCAATCCCGCCCTAGTCCCGCCCCAGTCCCGCCCTAGCCCTGCCCCAATCCTGCCCTAGTCTCGCCCCCCCAATCCCACCCCCAATTTCTTCCATTCATTTTTCATGTACACATAATATCTTATTAATTCATAATGGTATCCATAACATTTTTAAAAAACTACAAAGCACAATATACGCAGAGAAAATGTTAATTATCATTTATATTTGGGGGGTTTCAAAGATGTCAAGGCAGATGACTTTAAAATATGCAATGTCCCCTCAGTGACTATAAAAAAATAGACAAATATAGTGCAAAATATAGACAGCAGATATAAATTCTCAAAACTGACACATTTTGATCACTAAATTGAAAATAAAATCATTTTTCCTACTTTTGCTGTCTGGTGATTTCATGAGTCTCTGATTGCATTTCCTTCTGACTGTGCATTCTTTCTTTCATTTCTTTCTGTACTCAGGCCCAACAGTTGTCCCTTTCTATTCCTTCCCTCCTTTCTTCCTATGTCCTTAGTGCCCTCAGTGCCTCCTTCCCATGTCCTTAGTGCCCCTTCCTATGTCCTTAGTGCCCCCAGTGCCTCCTTCCTATATCCTTAGTGCCCCCAGTGCCTCCTTCCTATGTCCTTAGTGCCCCAGTGCCTCCTTTCTATGTCCTTAGTGTCTCATCCTATGTCCTTAGTGCCCCCAGTGCCTCCTTCCTATATCCTTAGTGCCCCCAGTGCCTCCTTCCTATGTCCTTTAGTATCCCATGCTATGTCCTTAGTGCCCCCAGTGCCTCCTATGTCCTTAATGCCCCTTCCCATGTCCTTATTGCCCCTAGAACATAGAAACATAGAAACATAGAACATAACGGCAGAAAAGGGCCACGGCCCATCTAGTCTGCCCACACTAATGGCCCACCCCCTAACTATCTCCATGAAGAGATCCCACATGCCAATCCCATCTTTCTTAAAATCTGGCACTCTGCTGGCCTCTATTACCTGTTGTGGAAGATTATTCCAGTGATCAACCACCCTTTCGGTGAAGAAATATTTTCTGGTGTCGCCATGAAATTTCCCACCCCTGATTTTCAACGGATGCCCTCTTGTTGCCGTGGGTCCTTTAAGGAAAAAGAGATCCTCTTCCACCTCGATATGGCCTGTGACATATTTGAACGTCTCGATCATGTCTCCCCTCTCTCTGCGTTCCTCAAGTGAGTACAGCTGCAACTTACCCAGTCGTTCCTCATATGGAAGATCCTTGAGATCTGAGACCATCCTGGTGGCCATTCGCTGAACCGACTCAACTCTCCGCACATCTTTTTGATAATGCGGCCTCCAGAATTGTACACAGTATTCCAGATGGAGTCTGAAGGAAAAGCTGCTTGTTTACCTCATTGGAATAACTACAAGGCGGCATTGTATCTTCCAAAACAGACAATATTCGTTTATTGTTAGTATAAAAACTATAAGTATTACAGCAGCAAAGGCATATTAGAAAAATGTATTGTCGGTTCAGAATATGCAATGGAGAGCAGAACTAACACTCATATGCTTAGCAGGGGGCTAGCAGTTCCCTGCAGCATTAGTAAGTGAATCTCTCTGGCTTTACCTAGAATGCACGTGATTTTTATACAGAGAAATTCTTCCTTTGTTCCAAAAAAGTCCATCCCCGAATTCTGGTTATGTAATTCCCTATTGGTACAAAAAATAATGTATAGCTAACTCCTTCCTTCCGTCCACGCCTCTCTCTCACCTCCACACACACCCCCCCTCTCAGTAAAGGGGGGGCCTTGCAGAAACAGAGAACTCTTGGTGAACTTTCTTTCCCAAGCGCTGAGATCACTTTATCACTTTGTAGATGCTAATTAGTGGTTTTACAATTCTGTGCATATTCGGGATGGTGTCCTTGTAAGATGAAAAGTTGGCAAAGGTGACCTTTCAACAATCCAGCTGTTTGGTTCCCATAGCTTGGTTCAGAGACAGAGAGCAAATGTTTTGGTACCAAGTTCTTTCATCTCGTTACACCCACATGAGCAGGGCTCCTTGCTCATTATAAAGGTTTTATGGCTTTCTAGGGTGTCTGGCATATGAAGTCATACAGCACTGATAACAGTTCAGCAGAACCTTGAAGGGATATCTTCCCAGCAGGGAATGGAAACAAGAACATCATTGTTAGCATTGCAAAGGCTGCAGATGTTTACAGACAGCAAGGTACAGGCTGGCTATGGAAAAATATAGGTCTGTAGTGTCCAATTGAATCATCTGTATGTCCAGGTTATACATGTCAAGTCTCACCATGGATCTGTACAACGGCATTATGACCTCAGGCTTATGGCTAACGAAACTTCTACCGATACAGCCCATGATTTGTCTAGCCCTGGATGAAGCTTTCTCCACTTGATTGGCAGTCTTCATGTCTTCACTAATGATCACCCCCAAGTCACGTTCTGCTACAGTCCTTGCTAGGATCTCACCATTTAGGGTGTAAGTCATGCATGGATTTTTGCCGCCAAGGTGCCTCCTTCCCATGTCCTAAGTGCCCTCAGTGCCTCCTTCCTATGTCCCCCTCACTGCCTTCCAGTCTTTGTCCCACCCCCTCCCCCTCCCCCTAAGCCTACCTGCCTGCCTGCCGTGCAACAGCCTGGCTGCCTACCTTTTGCAGGAGGAAACCCGGAGAGCCAGAGCACGCACAGACACGTCCTCTTCACCCCCACCTCCCACCCATTGCTTTTACTGATTCGAGTACAATCGCATCTGCTCCGATCAGCACTTTAACGCCTCAGTCGCAATCATACCTGTATTTAAAAGTGAAGCCGGTATGGTCGGTGCCCTCCCGATACTGACACAGGAACTCGCGGAAGTGCTTTTTCAACTGTGACTTCTTGACCTGCTGCACATCGTCTACTGTCAGCTCCCCACCAAAGCTGTCACTATAGAAAACACTGGGATAATCGAAACCGGACATAGCTGGATACTAACCGCAGTCGAGGAGGAACAATTAAACACATTTAGGAAGGAGAATGGGAGCTACGCTGTGATTTTGCGGCAAAAATCAAAAGAGGACAGAAGGGAGCCGTCGGTGTTCTCCTCCCCCGCGCTTCTGATTGGTCGACTAGCTTCCGACACGCCTTCTCAGTGGGAGGCACCCTGTAAGTTTGGCGTGCTGGCTGGGGCAGGCTCTTTTCCGGATTGGTCATTAGCAGTCACGTGGATCGATAGGAGAATTGTCAAGCTCCTCCCCTTTCCCCATTTTGTTGGAAATGGAGGCTGACGCCAATCGCCTGGAACTTCCTTTTCGATGCTGGAGGGAGGGTGGTAGGCTTTAGCGTGGCAGGGAGGGGAAGCGATCCCCGGTCTGTTGTCCCCACGCACAGCTTCGGGACGCTGTCCCTGAAAACGGGACATTTCGGCGTCCCGAAGCAGTGGGTTGGGACAACGGGACGGTCGGTCCCATAACAGGACGGTCCCATTGAAAACTGGACGTATGGTCACCTTAGGCATGTCTTGCAGGAAGTCAGCCAGCGCCAGCGCCTCTCCTCCTCGCCAGCATCTCACGGCACACTCAGAATCTCGCCGCAGCACACATTTTGTGATGCACTGATCTAGATGATGTGTGACATCTACCACGATCGCACTGTCACACCCACCATCCACCCATCTACATGCCTAATGATCATATCTTCAACTAAAAGAGCCATCCTCAGTCTTCCCTTCTGGGTAAAACGCCAAGGAGACACATCCTCAGAGAGTGAAGACATTGCATCCCCTGGTTCTAGCTACAGAACTGCTTCCTTCCTCACCAAGGTAATATTCACCTGTCAGGTGACCTCTCTTCTTCAAGGCAGCACAAAGGCTGCCAGACTGGAGATAGGACCTCTTTACAGTGTGCCTTTAGGTTTCTACTATATACCTCTCTGTCTGTCTTAGCTCTTCCAAATCTGCTACTCTAAATGCCAGGGATCAAACTCATTCTCTGAGAGCAAGGAACTCTGCACCATGTACACACATATGACCTCTCAGCAACTGGGAGATAATCATATATGTTGCACTCTGCAAGGAGTGTCTAGCGCCCAACTCATTGCTGAACTGTAGGCTGAATCTTAGTATTGTGGAGTTGTTTAGCTATTTAATGTTGCTAAGGCAGTTGGGATAGCTAAAATAATTGAAAGGGCCTTTTTATGTTTTTATTTTTCTATGCTGCTCACTAAAGTTCAAACACGTGTTGTTTAGGGTGAATTAGATGCTGATGAAAATTCCTTATGCTAAAAACTTCCCACCCATCTCCGCCCAATCTCTACCCCAGACCCCGCCCCCATAATAGTACTAATTGTAACACAATTTTTTCCATTCATTTTTCTTATATACCCACACAATATAATCTTATTAACAACATATAATAGTTAACCACAAAATTAAACTACACAAAACACACTGTATGCTTCTCAACATTCATTCCTACCGGAAAACAGATAACCCCATGCAAATAAGGAGACCAAAAACTAAAAGTACTTATACAGTATATACAAACAAACCCTAAGATGCAAGACTCTGCATGCAGTAGAACCCCAGAGAAAAAGAAACAAATACATTTCTTCCAGAACAGTGCAAAATACAGACAGCAGATGTAAATTCTCAAAATTGACACAATTCAATCACTAAATTTAAAAATAAAATCATTCCCCCTACCTTTGTTGTCTCCCTCCCTCCTTCTGGCCTGCTCCTGCCTGGCTGTTTTATGCCACCCCCAACGTTATCTTCGGGCCGCCTCCCTCTTCCTCACTGACACAGTGCACAAAGCCATGGGCAGCAGCTCTTTGCACGTCTCGTGCCTCATCTGGAAACCTTCCCTCTGGCATTGCAACAAGAGAAGGCTTCCGGTTCAGGCACAGGACGCGCATAGGAGACGCTGCATGCGTCTTTGTGTACTGCAGCGGTGAGGAAGAGGGAGCCGACCTGAAGATTACACCGCATTGATCGCACTGCAGACCAGTGGCTGAAGAACACCGTCTCAGGCCCGATGCATATGTCGGCCCTGTGGACCGGCAGGAAATTTCTGCAGACTGGCGGTTGAAGAACACTGCTCTAAACTATAATGTTCATTTTAAACTATCACAAATAAATTTTAGACTATTTAAATATGCTAAGTAATTTTTATCAATATATCTACAAATTCCCTTATATCTTAAGTTTTAAGTCATCAAATCTCAGAGCAAAGCAATGTTCACGTACCCATACAGATTTTCTTTTCTCTGAGAACTTGCTCAGAAAAGAGAATATAAAATAGAAACATATACAAGTTCTCCGGTATTATTTTTCATATCCAGATTTTCTTTGTAATTTCCTTTACTTTGGTACAGAATTGAGAAGAGAAGGCTCCCTGTCTCCTGTTCTGTCTCCTGTGACTTCTCAGAAGATCACCTTGTTACTGCAGTCTCCAGCTGTAAAGTTCATCACCAATCCAGAATTCTTCACTGTGCTCCATGCAAACTATGTAAGAATTAATTGAATTTCATGGAAGTTGTAGGCCAAAAATATACAGATTCTAATCTGCACTTTGTAGAATATTCATAATAATGTTTGTGAATGTCAAGCCTCTTAGGCCCTGATTCTGTAAAGTCTGCCTAAAATTAGATGCCAATATCGGCACTCAACACCTCACAATTGGCTTAAATGGATTTAATTGAAAGTTAGATGCCTAATTCGAAAATCTCGATTCTATAAAAAGTAGATACCTAGCCCAAAGCGCCTACTCTAAAAGTGGGTGTAGTTAGGAGCAGATCATGGGTGTGTTTTCAAGGTAGGCGCCTCTTTGTGAACCAGTTGCCATTAGGCTCTGATATTGGCACCTAACTTTAGGCATAGAAAACTCTGGCATAAATGGGATGCTTAAATGTTAGGATGCCGAGCATTGCCTAAGCATGCATAGGCAACGTTGAGCATGATTCCATGTATTTGTCATGTCATAGTTATGATTGTATTTTGTAAACCACTTAGGTTTAAGCAAGTAAGAGATTTTTTTAAATAAATAAAGGACGTCTAAGTTTTATAAAATAAGTGCCGATAATGGCACCTAACTTTAGGCGGACTTTATAGAATCTGGGCCTTACTGCATACAATTCCTTGCCATCCTCTCTATCCTCTCCTTTTCTGTTACCTTTCCACCTCCACCTTCTCTCCTCCTGCCCATCTCCATTTCTCATTCTATTCCTTCTTATTTCTATTTCCTTCATCATCTACTGTCAGCTCCCCACCAAAGCTGTCACTATAGAAAACACTGGGATCATCGAAACCGGACATAGCTGGATACTAACCGCAGTCGAGGAGGAACAATTAAACACATTTAGGAAGGAGAATGGGAGCTACGCTGTGATTTTGCGGCAAAAATCAAAAGAGGACAGAAGGGAGCCATCGGTGTTCTCCTCCCCCGCGCTTCTGATTGGTCGACTAGCTTCCGACACGCCTTCTCAGTGGGAGGCACCCTGTAAGTTTGGCGCGCTGGCTGGGGCAGGCTCTTTTCCGGATTGGTCGTTAGCAGCAGTCACGTGGATCGATAGGAGAATTGTCAAGCTCCTCCCCTTTCCCCATTTTGTTGGAAATGGAGGCTGACGCCAATCGCCTGGAACTTCCTTTTCCTGATTTATTGGCTGACGCCAATCGCCTGGTCCACTATCCTGATTTATATGGGATAGTAGAAATTTACAGAGAGGTGTTCAATAATTTATCTACCTCAGTGAGAAAGAAAAGAGTTTTCAAAAATTTTGTTTTTATTTTTCAATATAGTTCCCTGATAGCTCCAACACCTTATCTGCTTTTCCTGCAATGACTTTAATCCCTTTGAAAAAAAATTCTCTTTGATCTTCAAACCAGGGCGTCATAGCTTCCTGGACATCTTCAACACTTAAAAAAAACGCTGTCCATGGAAAGATTTCTTCAAAACTCGGAACAGGAAATAATCCAAGGGAGCCAGATCAGGACTGTAAGGAGGATAGTTCAGCTGCTGAAACCCATGTACTTGGATGGAAGCCTGTGATTGTCAAGACATGTGCACTGATGCATTGTCGGGAAGAAGCAGCATGCCTGCTTTGAGTTTTCCTTGTCTTTTCTCCTTGATTGACTCCTACAAAGTGATCATTGTGTTGGCATTACTCTCCCCAGTTATGGTTGTCTTATGTGGCATGAATTCCTGAAGCAAAAGTCCTTCATCATCCCAGAAGACAGTTGCCATGACTTTGCCTGCAGAGTATTCTGTCTTGAACTTTTATGGTGAGGGAGATGACTTGTGCTTCCACTACATTGATTTCATTTTGGACTCAGGATCTCTGTGATAGACCCAAGTCTCATCTTCAGTCACAAAATGATGAAAAAAATTAACTTGGTCTTCCCGGAACATCTCCAAGTTCTCCGGACAGCAATGAAGCCTTGTGGTCTTCTGACATGGTATCAGCATTCTTGGAACCAATCCTGCACTAATCTTGGACATGTACAACTTTTCATGAATTATTTTCCAAACTATATCTGCCAAGATTTCCATTTATTTAGCTATTTGAGAAACCTTAATTCATCTGTCTGGCAAAATTAAATCTTCGACTTTCTTGAACATTTCTGTGGAAGTTGCTTCCACAGACCATCCAGTGTGAGGGTCATCTTCAATGTACTCTCTACCCCACTTAAACTGCTTGCTCCAAAATTTTACTTTGTAGGATAATGGGGCAGACTCAGCATAAACTGCAGTCATGAGTTCATGGATTTCCTTTGGCTTTTTTCCTTCTTTTTTGAGAAATTATATCACCGAATGGTGCTCCAAATATAGTAGTTTCTTACTTGATTCGCATGAGGACTCTCCTGACATCCTGTCTCTTGGAATGTTAGACTCACACTGAGCTGCAACTGTAAATAAATAACCTTGAGACATGTCACAACATGCACAAACTTGTTTCAACACGCTTGCTACTTTCTTTCATACTCAGGTTGATAAATTATTGAACACCTTGTAACACAACAAAAAACATATCCCTGACACTAATCCTCTCGCACAATACTCCTACTTCCTGTTTCCTGATATTTAATTCTGCTCTTTTTCTCTCCCCTCCTCTTTGTAAAGTTCTTTTCCATCTCCATTCCCATCCCCAACTCTAAAGTTTTTTCTCTCTTCTTTCTCATACTAACAGCTTTCTTTCAGTTATTTCTCCAACTCCTTCAACTTCCTCTTTCTTTGGGCACAGTGCTACAGGAAGTAGAATGGCAGGCTAGTAATACAGGAACATAGTAAATGTGCTCCCTATTCCCCTGTCTACTTTTGTACTTACTGTGTCCCATAGTGCCTGCTGCTGTCATTGCCACTGATTTGATTGCCAAGTAGGAGGTAAGACAGAGGTAGGTTGGCCTTATAGATGTAAAAAATGTAATGTCCTGTATTCTGGCTATGCGTCAATGGCTACCTTACCTCCAACTTTAGTATCCTGTGTAAATCACAATTTCTCTTTGACAAACATATTTAACTTAAATCCTTTATCACCCTCCTTTCTTATCCAACTATTCTCACTCATCTTTCATTCTTGTATTCCATTGTTTCACTACTCCAGCATCTCATTCTTCTTTTGCTGTCCCAATTCATTTTCTTCCACTCTTCAGTTCTCCCATACCTCTTTACCAGCACTTTTTGGATGCTGAAGAGACAGCAGTACTTCTCCTAGTCTGGAAGTCTCCTGGGCTCCTCTTGCTTCTAGCTGCTCTTATTCCACTATTAGCTGATAGGGATTGAGAAACTCCACTAGCCAGTCCCATGAGTCCAACTTCTGGCTGACTCCTCTCCTTCTTCTTCAGTTTACAAGATCTCTGCCAACAACCATTCCTGCTCCATTCTGCCATCATATGTAAAGTTACCTGCAAATGTTAAGTAATGTAGAACTTGGTTCAGTTGATCTGATCAAGTTAACTTGTAAAATGATGCTATAGTATACAGAGCCGACATTATGGGGAATGAATTGGAAGTAAAAATGAGATACTGAGAGAAGCTAGCAGAGCCAAGTTGTTATTGTGAGCACTGATATTAGCAGTGAGCAACTACTGAAAAAGTGGTGAGCAAAATCCAAATAGATTCATTATATTAAATCCCCTTTTTAATAAACCACCTGAAGACTCTAAGGGCTCCTTTTACTGAGCTGCGCTAGCGTTTTTTAGCGCGCGCTGAAGATTAGCGTGTGCTAACCCCCGCGCTACACGGAAAATACTAATGCCAGCTCTATGGAGGCGTTAGCATAGTAGTGCACGCGGCAATGTAGCACCCGCTAAAACCACTAGCGCAGCTAGTAAAAGGAGCCCTAAAGTGAATGGCCTATTCTCGTGAAGATCACCAGCCTGAAAGACACCTGTGGCAACAGGAAGAGATTCCGTGACATCTACTGAACTATACAGTCCTAAAGCGTGAGCTTCAGGACTGCGCTCTCTTCCAGCCAGCAGATGGCAATGACAGCTGAGGATGAAAAGTCTCTGGTGCTTTTCTATGCAGGTCAGTACTGCATTATATAAATGAAGCTTGCTCTTCTGTTTTTTTGTGATGTGAGATTTGCAGTTGTCTAGTAAGGGAAACTGAGAAAGATAAGATGGAGTTTTCTATAATTGGAACTTTTAGTATCATGTAGATATAGTATTTAGACATACCGTTTAGTGCAGTGGGCTTGATGGACAGGTTGTTTTTTTTTTAACTGTTGCATAGATGTTTTTGTTTAATTCATTTTATTAATTAATTTGATATACTGTCCAATATGCCAACATCTGCATAGTTTACAATAATATGAACCAGAATATCTACAGAGCTCAGTAGCCTTTAGTGTTAGTGGAAATAAGGAATCACCAGCATAGAGGTGATATTGAAAACTATGGGAGAAGATCAGAGCACCAAGGGAATGAGTATAGATGGAGAAAAGAAGAGGTCTGGGGTACCACGACTGATAGTGGGATAGCAGTGGAGGAGGATCTACTCTGTTGCAGATTTTGGTATCATTCACAAAGAGGCAAATCTTACCCGACAACCCTTCAGCAATATCGTTTATAAAAATGTTACAAAGAACAGGCCCAAGAACAGAACCTTGAGGCACACCACTGATAACATCCCTTTCCTCAGAGCGATTTCCATTGATCACTACCCTTTGTCACCTTCCACTTAACCAGTTCTTGATCCAGCCTGTCACTTTGCTCTACTTCTGCATCACTCCCATGCCGCACTTCAATATCCCCTTCTTTCACTTCATTGACTCATTACTTGTGTGCTGTGTTTTCCCTTTGTATGTTGTACTATTATGTGTGTTATTCATTTTCTTCCCTTTTTCCTTGATTTCAAGTTGTTTTGCATTCTAAACATGTATCTCTTGAGGATGACACAGTGCTTCTAACCAAGTATGTTTGGCAGAAAGGGAAGAGTACATGTTACAGCTACAAACTTGACAAAAGTCAACATGTTCTCACTGGAATTCATTCCCAATTCATACTAGTGGCAGACATTATATTGAAACTGCAGCGAATACTGATATGTTTTATTCATTAGCTACCTGTCAGATAAAAGACTATTCAAACTTCACATTCACCTACAAATTACCTTTCCTCTCTTCTTCTGTGCTACTCTTTTCTGTAGTCTCTTCACTTTCAATCATGTATAATCTTATGTGCTCCCTGAACTTGAGCAAACTGCTGTTCCTTGGTCCCACCCCATAGAATAAGCTTCCTTCATAAGAGCATAAGAATTGCCATAATGGGACAGTATCCTGTGTCCAACAGTGACCAACCCAGGTCCCAAGTACCTAGCTAGATCCCAACCGGTTTATCCGAGGAATAAGCAGTGGATTTCCCCAAGTCATCTTAATATTGGCCTATGGACTTCTCTTTTAGGAAACAAGCCTTTTTAAAACCCCCAGGATGTCTTTTCTGTTTACTCTGATCAGCCTATTAAACCTTCAGCATCCATATCTGATTATCATTTCATATAACTTTATACCATCCCACTCATATTGTTAAGTGCTCCATTCATCATAAAGATAATAATAGATTGTACTCTAAAAGTGTGAAGGTTCTGTAGCAAATATTTTTTATTTGCGTCATATTAAATAAATGTGAAATGTGCTCTTGTTTGATAAGTCTTATTTCCATTTTGCCCTTGCCTCCCATAGAGTGCCTATAGAGTTTTCACCAACAGCACCTGCTTGAAGCATATGATTCTGAAGATCCGAAGGGATGCTCGGAATTTTGAGCGCTATCAGCACAACAGGGACCTGGTGAATTTTATCAATATGTTTGCTGACACCAGACTGGAGCTACCACGGGGCTGGGAGATTAAAACAGATCAGCAGGGCAAGGTAAGAACAGAGATAGAAATATAGCTCTATATACTGTACTGCCAACATATTTTGAGCCTGCCTCAAGCCCAGTCAATGCCCCGTGTCATTGGTTATCCTATTTGCCATCCAGGGTTATTCTGTATATATACCCAACCTTCATTATTTTAATTAATAACATAAAATTTATTTTCTAAAGGAAAAAGACCCTCAAGTGACCAGTATAAGTGTGCCATTGAAGTACATTCCTGATTCCTAGCTTTCCAAGCCTTAGTGGTTGTACAGTAATTTTTAAGGCATGCTTGAATGGAACTATATGCCGATTGTTTATAAACCATATATCAGTCTGCCTCAGCAAGATGTTATCTTACCGATTTGCCAAACTTCATTATATCTGGCTTAACAACAACTTCTTCAGGTCCTCAGCGGGCCACCACACACTCAAACCATCTCATTGTGCGGGGCTTTACGCTCCCACTCGTCATCGGACCACATAAACGTTTTTTAATTATTTTTAAGAATTTTTTATATCTTGCTGAGGCAGACTGATATATCATAATATTCTTCATTCAAAGCAATCGTAGTAGTGCCTGGATTGTTTATAAACAACATATTTTTTTTGTTGCAGTCCTTTTTTGTTGACCACAATAGCCGTGCCACCACTTTCATTGATCCTAGAATTCCTCTTCAAAATGGCCGTCTGCCTAATCATTTGACCCACAGGCAGCATCTTCAGCGACTCCGTAGCTACAGTGCTGGAGAGGTAATACTACCATTGATTACATGACAGACCTATGAAGCACTCCCTTGGACAATGCTTGGGATGTGACAGGTTTCAGATGGCATTTGACCATATTATATATGGCAACAAGATATAGCCTAGGAGAGCAGTGGTTTATTCATTTGAATTTGATTGTTGATATTAAAGTTGGGTAAATCATGCATTCTTAAATCTGAATCCCTTTTCCACAGCTCCCTCTTCCTTCCTATCCCCTGCCCTATCCAAATCTTGACAAATTTGAATGTCAGACTACTGAAGTCTGCATGCAGAGGAAAACTGAATACTAGTGGCACAACACAGATAAAAGCACTGTAATCACACAGAAGAAACTGTTGTTTCCGTAGAAGAATGGAACCCTGCTGGTTCTTACTGCCAGCCAATGCCTTTCTTTCACTGTCATAATATTTGTGCAAGATATAGAGAAACTCAAGACAGCAAAAGGAAGCAGCTGAGCAAGTGTGTAAGATGATGGACACCAGGACCAGTCTAGAGTTTCCTATGACATGACTGGTTCAGCTTCTGCTTCAGGCAGGCCTTTGTGCTATGAAGTGACCCCACTATTCAGTTGGCACTCTCCAGATAAACTTAACCAGAATACTTTGTCTGATTAAATTGATCTGATGAGTCGGGCCCAAAACCACCAGTTTAAATTTATCTAGACTTTAAGCCTGCTGTTTACCCAGGGTATCAATGCTTACTAAACTAAGCAAAATAGCTCTTTGGGCATGTCTATAATGTCACCTCTTTTGTGGCAAATAAATTTATGCAGATAATGATATGTCCAGACAGGGAGCAGGAAGAAAATTGAGGTTTCTCCAGCTAATGCCAAATGTTTTGAAATTCTGAATAAAGCAACAGTGATGGAGACAAACAAACTGGATGGCAAAGGTCACATTTAAAAGCCTTTATTTCAGACACTAATGGATGAAATTAAAAAGACTCAACACGATTTGTGTTTCGGCCCCAAAGGCCTGCATCAGGAGTCTAAATGCTATACTGATTTCTTAAATCTGTATTGTGTCAGAACATAAAATGAAATCCTTAACAACTGGAAGTGTTGTAGATTCATAATGAATCAAACCTCCATGCGCACTGCAAACGCTCACAAAATATAACTGTAATCTGCCTTAAAGCCTAATGTAGTTTAAGGGCCAAATATCCAATTGAAATTAATAAATAATAATCAATGTTCAAGTCAATGGTGATTCTTTAAATATTCAGTAATAGGTAAGGGAAGAAAAGGAAGCACTGCAAGTGACAAGTATATAACAATGAAATAGGGTTTAGAAAAAATAATATAGTTTTAGTGTTTGAATTTATTTGTAGTTAGAGAAGTTATGTAGGGTAGGAGCCATCAAATAGGGAGGAAATGAGAGATATTTCTTTTTTTTAATTTTTAATTAATTAATATCTTTATTGGGAGCAAACAGGATAGCCAAAAGATCAACAAACATATGCTCTCCGAAGAAAAAGACAAGAATCCAGATCTACTGCTCATCTCTCTTTGTGCTTTTCATTTTCATTTGGGGCCACATCTGTAAGCCTTGCCTGCTTCAAGGGCTAAGAAGGATGTGCCTTGAATACATTTTTCTCAGGGGGAGTGTCCCCTGAAACTGAGAGCAAACACTAGAGAAAGCAAGATTGTTGAGCCCTATTGTTGCAGGCAGTGTCTCCAAATGGTTTATTTGTGGTCATATAACTATACAAAAATAAATTGTTATAACATGGTCATTGAAAAGCATTTCATTTGTAACCCCGTTGTAGAAAATATTAAGGGGGAGAAAAAAGCCTCAAACTTACATAATAGCACTTTTGAATTAATCACTTGGCTGCTTTCGATAGTAAATTAGGCATTAAAAAAACTTCCATGATAGTAAAGAACCTCGCTCCTAAGCCAGGGTTGTCTATATGGATGGGAAAGGGAATAGAATCTGTGCTGGATGTGGATAAAGCAGCTAAGACTGGGCTGGGTGAGAGGGGAGTGTATCTGAGTGTATGGAGGGGAGAGGAAGTGAGGTTGTGTTAGCTTAGAGCAGTGTAGGCAAATTAAGTTTATGCATATTCATTATGGATATCCTAAAAACCTGACTGTCAAAGGGGTACTACAGGACCAAATTGAGTGATTTGTAACCTGTCGCTAAAATCATCTGTAGTACCTGAAGATTGGATAGTGGTTAATGTTATGCCGATTTTTAAAAAGGGCTCCAGGGAAATTGCCTCATTTCAGTGCCAGGCAAAATGGTAGAAACGATTCTAAAAAATAAAATTGTGGAACAAGTAGACAAACATGATTTAATGAGATGGAATCAGCATGGGTTCAGCCGAGGTAGATCTTGCCTCACCAATTTGCTTGACTTCTTTGAAGGTGTGAAAAAAAAAATGTGGATAAAGGTGAGCCGGTTGATATAATGTATTCAGATTTTCAGAAAGCTTTTGATAAAGTTCCTCACGAGAGGCTCCTGAGAAAATTAAAGTGTAATGGGATAGGTGGCAAAGTTCAGTTGTGGATTGATTATCGGATAGAAAACAGGTTAAGATTAAATGGTCATTTTTCTCAATGGAGGAGAATAAACAGTAGAGTGCCGCAGGGGTCTGTACTGGGACCGGTGCTATTTAGCTTATTTATAAATTAGCTTGAAATTGGAATGATGAGTGAGGTGATTCAATTTACAGATGACACTAAACTGCTCAAAGTTGTTAAAACGCATGCAGATTATGAAAAATTGCAGGTGGACCTTAGGAAATTGGAAGACTAGGCGTCCAAATGGCAGATGAAATTTAATGTGGACAAATGCAAAGTGATGCACATTGGGAAGAATAACCTGAATCACAGTTACCGGATGCTAGGGTCCACCTTGGGGATTAGCACCCAAGAAAAGGATCTAGGTGTCATTGTAGACAATACGATGAAACTTTCCACCCAATGTGTGGCGGTGGCCAAAAAAGCAAACAGGATGTTAGGAATTATTAAAAAAGGAAGGTTAACAAGACTAAGAATGTTATAATGCCCCTCTGTCAACCCATGGTGCAACCTCATCTGAAGTATTGTGTTCAATTCCGGTCTCCTTATCTCAAGAAAAATATAGTGATGCTAGAAAAGGTTCAAAGAAGAGCGACCAAGATGGTAAAGGGGACAGAACTCCTCTCGTATGAGGAAAGACTAAAACGGTTAGGGCTCTTCAGTTTGGAAAAGAGACAGCTGAGGGGAGATATGATTGAAGTCTACAAAATCCTGAGTGGAGTAGAACAGATACAAGTGGATCGATTTTTCACTCCGTCAAAAATTGCAAAGACTAGGGGACACTCAATGAAGTTACAGGTGCTGGACAGCAGCTTCACAGAGAAACTCTGGTGATTCTGTGAAGCCAGCCTGCTTTGTGCCACCTTCTGGAAGTACCCAGGGTCCCTTCCCATGGAGTTTGCTGGCCGGTGACCCTGTCTTAGGTTTCTAGTGTCTGGACAGAAACCCACCTGGGTTTCAAAGTGCAGGCTGTTTTTTCCGCCCCTGGCTGCCTGGCAGAGGATCTGTGAGGGCGGAGGGTGCAGTCAGTCTCTGGCCAGTTGGCAGTCTGAAGATCTTCCATTCCATTGCACTTGGAGCTGTTTCTGAGGCAGAAAGTCTTTTTTCTCCACTCACCTGCTTTAAAAATGTAGTACCAACCAGCTTTATAAATGCAGTACCAACTAGCACCCTTATTTCCTAGAGGAACTTGGGGATAGCTTGTGGATTGATTTAAACTTTGTTTTCATAGTTTTTGTGGGTAGGGTTCAGGTCCCTCACCTCCCCAGTCCCCAAATCGCTATTTTTTTATTTTCAGATTTTGTTTATTTTTGCCATATTTGGTGTGAATTCATGATCGCAGCCATCTTGGATTTTAAACACAATCTAACTTTGATTTCTGCTTCAAAACTCCCTCGATTTGACTCAGAATCAATTGGGATGGCCTCCCCAGCCCCTGATCTATTGAATGTGGACATTGATTGTGCTGGATGGGCATTGGATCAGCAATTGTGTACCGTGTGCCGTAGTATGCCGGTGGAGAGGGCGGAAGCTTTGGGCTTTACCTGTTTCCTCTTGGGCTGAGGAGCTGGCCTGGGTCTGTGTCTACCAAAGAAAATCTCATCCAGAAACCGTTCTGGAGTCTGGCCTGCGTTCTGAGTCTGAGGACACTTGTGCTCCTTTTGAACCACTATAGGATGTATTTCTTCTGGACCTGACGTTCACGATGGTTTTTCTGACCACTGTTGTCTTGGCATGGTGTATTTTGGAGTTTCTGCTCTTTCATGCAGAGAACCTTTTTTCCTCCATACTGTACCTTTCTTCTTGTCGACAGTGCCTTACATTAGGTGTTGTTAGGTGCCTAGACTGAGCAAACCAGCACCTAATGTAAGTGGTTTAAAAGAAATAGCCAGCACATAGTGTTTAGGGGTGGCGCCAAACTTCGGCATCTCTATGCGCTGCTGGCTGAGATTCTGACAGGACCCTAGGCAATAGAAATGTAGACCTGTTAAATCCTGGCACCTAGGGTACCTGCTCATCGAGATTCTGGAAGCGGCACTTGTCTGTGATTGACATGCAGCAGGCGCTGCTTCCAGAATCAGCCCCTAAGCGGTTAAGTGTTGCTGAAAATGACTGGTTACCCTCGAACAGGCAACTTAACTGGCCAAAAGCCATTTCTGGTCAGTTAAATCAAGTTGAATATTAACCTAGGTATTTCTAACGCACCCAAAGATATCTAGTAGGTTCCCAATGAGGAGGAGAGACTTAAAAACAAAGATCAATCCCAGTTACTCCCAAAATTATCCCTAACAATATTTTGAATATGAATCCCATTATTAATTTTACACATCATCATGGGGTTTTTTTTCTATTTTTCTTGAAGGCCTCCGAAGTTTCCCGTAATAGGGGAGCTGCCTTCTTGGCCAGACCAGGCAACAGCCTAGTATCAGCCATCCGAAACCAGCATCAGCATGAGACAGTGCCTATGGGTAAGTCCCAATTTTCCTTTAAGCTTTCAAAAGGCATGTGCAACTGTGATGTGCTGCTTCTTTCCTCTTTGTTTTGTGAACAAATACCATTTCTTGAATCATCAACAGATTGTCCTCATGGAAGGTGAGGTGGTGAATTTGGACAGCTTGGAGAAGAGATGTTTAAGGGGGAGGGGGGGATATGACATAGGTTTACAAAATCCTGTGTTAAAGTGGGTGGACCTGAACAATCGCTGTATTTTGCCCTTTTGAGTCATTGGGTTTGAACAAATAAAAGAGACTTGTGAAATAATTTAAGTCCACAAGTCTTGATTGGACATCTCCACTTCTTGCTTTGTGGCATTGAACCTGTAGAGGTGTTTTCTCCTGTTGTACACTTTTGCCCTTCTCCTCCAGCCCTGTAGTCACCAGAATTAATATGTTATTTTACTAAAAGGACATGAGAGAACAGGAGGGATTGTGCCTGTATTTGATGTCATAGTCTGAAAAAATATCTTTAAAATTCCTTCTCTTTGACAGCTCTAAGGCTTTTTACCACAGTTTAGGTAAAGGACCCCTTGAGTATTGTGTGCATCTCAAAAAGGATGTAGCTGAATTAGAAAAAGTACAAAGAAGGGTGACCAAAATAATAAAGAGGATGGAACTTCTCATATAAGAAAAGGCATAAGAAGTTAGGACTCTTTAACTAAACAATCTCCCCCCCTCCTCCTCCTTTTATGAAGCTGTGTTAGGCTTTTTTATCGCTGTCCAGGGCAGTAAAAACTCTGACACTCATTGAATTCTTATGAGTGTTGAAGCTTTTACCACCATGATTGATTAAAACAGTGTTTTTCAACCTTTTTTGGGCAAAGGCACACTTGTTTCATGAAAAAAATCACGAGGCACACCACCATTAGAAAATGTTAAAAAATTTAACTCTGTGCCTATATTGACTATATATAAAGTAATTCTCTTGAATAGGAATCAAATAAACACAAAGAAAGTATTTTATAATTACTTTATTATGAAATATTAAGTAAACAGAATAGTGAAAAATTATAAAATACTTTATTCAGTGCGAAACCTGGGCCTGTTTGGCTGAACACAAAGCTGATATTCTGGCTGGAATCGAAGAAAGACACACACGTAGCTCTTCGTCAACAGCCGTTCCCTTCACCGCCCCGTCACTGTCACTGCCATCCCTTTCACCGCCCCGTCACCGCCACTGCCATCCCATTCACCGCCCCGTCACCGTCACCGCTGCATCCATATAAGCCTTAGTACTGTAATATTTAGCTTATTCCTTTCTTATAAATCAAAGTTCCTGCTGCTGAACTAGAGAAAGAGATGTTCAGCTGGCAGGGCTTTGTTTATAAATTTTTATCAACACAACTAATATACTATTTTATCCTAAAGCAAAAAATAAATAAATAAATAAATATAATTTTTTTTTCTACCTTTGTTGTCTGGTTTCTGCTTTCCACATCTTCTCATTCAATTCCTTCCATCCACTGTGTGTCTTCTCTCTACGTCTTCCATTTGCTGTTACTGTGCCTCTCCCTTCACCCCCCCCCCAATTGGTCTAGCACCCATTTTCTTCCCTCCGCTCCCCCATAGTCTGGCATCTGTCTTCTTCCCACTCTGTCTTCCACATTTCCCTTCGGGGTCTGTTCCTCTCCACCCTCCTTCAATGTCTGTCCTATTCCTTTCCACCACCACCCTTCCCTCCCTCCTTTACCATCTGTTCCTTTCTACTACCCTTCAGCTCCTCTCACGTGGCTTATCTATCTACCTTCCTCCCTCTTATTTTCATGGCACATTACAATGTAATTTGTGCAAGCCACTGGAGCCTGCGAGCTCGGTCCCTGTCCCATCCCCACAAACCACCTCGCTTCTGTGCTCCTATTTTCTCCATTTCTAATATCTCCCCTATGTATCTGTCATTGCCCCCCCCCCCCCGTGTCCATATACCATCCCCATGGCATGTCCCCTTTATGTCTCTGTCCCTATGCCCCATGCACATAATTTACCCTCTTTCTGTTACCTTCCTGTGTCCAGATTTCCCCTATCTTCCTCTTCCATACCAGTGTGTCTCTTCTTTTCAACCCCATCTAGCTTTTTTCCCTCTTTCTTCCCCCCCCCCCCTGCTTCTAGCATCTGGCTCACCTGCCTGTCCTTCCCTTTCTTTCCTGCTGTGGGTTTTTCTGTCCGTCTTCATCCCCTTGGCCCAGAATCCTTTTCCCTTTCACTCCCTCCTTCCAATTTGAGCCGGGAACACGAGCGATCGCACGGTCCCCGCAGCCACCACTCGCCTGCCCAATCGATCCTACTGTTTAGCCAGCTCTCTCCCTTCGCCTCACCTTAGTTTGTAGGTTTTGTTTTTCGGCGACATGCACGCTTTCCCAAAGAGCCGCGCACGCGCGGCTGCTCAGTGTTCAATCTTCTGCTCTGCTGCAACTTCCTGTTTCCGATTGCGTCAGAGCAGAAGATCGAAACTGAACAGCAGCGGGGACCGGGGGAGTCTCATGGGAGCGCGTGCGGGACCCGGCCTGAGGCCTAATCAGTGTCTGCACCGTACGGCACACCAGGCAACATCTCGCAGCACACTAGTGTGCCGCGGAACAGTGGTTGAAAAACACTGGATTAAAAAGCCTTACATGGCTTCATAAAAGGGGGTGTTAGAGATGAGATGGCTGATGGAAAGTATGACTGAGGTCTACAAAATCCTGAGTGATGTAGGACAGACAAACGTGAATTGACTGTCTACTCTTTCAAAAGTACGAAGATAAGGGGATATTCCTTGAAGTTACATGGTTATACTGTTAAAAACAAATAGAAGAAACTAATTTTTTTCACTCATTCAATAATTAATCTCTGAAACTGGTTGCCACATCATGTGGGCCAGGAAAAGAGGGGAGGGGTGATAATGATAGTGGGCAGAGGAGGAGAACGAAGGGGATATTTAGTAGAAGGAGAGAGTAAGAGCAGTGGCGCACCTAGGATATGTGTCACCCAGGGCCAATCATTTTTAACTCCCCCCCTATAAAAAAAATATATATTTCTAGTAATAACCATGAAATGAAACGTATGGTCAGAAAAGAAACAAGCAGCTAGTATTGCTTTCCCTTCCATAAGCTTTACTCAATTGCCAGCCCCAATCTTGAGAAAAAAATTATCAGGTTTCATGACCATTCCCCACCTTTTCCTTTTCTTGTTTGAGTCCTGCTTGCCTGCAGACTTCAGGCCGCCAGCAGCATCAGTAAGTAGAAGATGCTGCTTTCAGGGGCCCCCGGAAGCTTTCTCTCTTTGCTTCAGCTTTCTTTCCCCGCAGAGGCAGGACGTTCCAGAGGGATAGCTTCCAGGCCACCAATTACAGTGTCTTCAACTAACTGACACTGCTGGCGGCCCAGTCTACAGGCTGGTGCTGATGGCTAAAGCATTGGAGAACTTAAGGGATCGAAGGAGCACACCCCTAGGAGCTGCACTCAAAGCAGACCCCTCCCCCCACCTTGGCACGCCACTGCCTGAGAAAAGGGATTTTGGTCTCCAAAAGTTAATAAAAAATGTAATAAAATTAGTCCAATAAAAATATTACCTTATTTCCATTTTCTGTTTATAAATGTTTATCAATACAGCTACAATACTTTATTCTACTGCTTTATTCTAAACTAAAGCAACAACAACAAAAAAATATTTTTTCTACTTTTTGTCTTTTCTGGTTTCTGGTTTCCTCATCTTCTCTTCACTCTCCATTCCATCCAGCGTCTGCCCTCTTTCTCTGTCCCTTCCATTTTTCTCTTTCTGCCTCTACTCCCTCTCCCATGCTCTGACATCTCTCTCTTCTCCTTTCCTTCCCTTCTTCCTACTCTTAACTCATCCCATGGTCTGGCATCTGATTCCCTTTCCTCCATGCCCGGGGATCCCTCTCCTCTCTTCTTCTTCCATCTCTCCCACTCCCTCTATGCTTTGGCATCTCTTTTCCTTCCTTTCCCTCCCTTCCCAATGGTCTGGAAACTCAGTTTACATTCCTCCCCCATCACTGGCATCTCTCTCCTCTCCTTCCCTTCTATCTCTCCCTTCCCTCCATGCTCTGACATTTCCTCTCCTTCCTTTCGCTCCTTTTCTCTTCTCAAATGGTCTGGTATTTCTGTCTCCTTCCCTTCCCTCCCCCCATGCCCTGGCATCTCTCTCCTCCCATTTCATCTCTCTCTCATTCACCCCCTCAATGCCATGGCATTTCTTCTCTTTCCTTTCCCTCCCTCCCTTCCCCATGATCTGGCATCACTTTCTCCTCTCCTCTCCCTTCCAGTCCTTCTCCTTTACCCCCAATTGGATGGCTTTCTTCCTTTCCCCTCTCTCTTTTCAATTGGGTACACAGCACAGCATTTCTCTAACCCCCCCCCACACACACACACACACACACACACATATACACACACACAATGGGTACCTTTATTTCTTTCATTGTTGGCAGCCTTCACAACTCGCTGCTCTATTGGCGTCAGGCTTTATTCTCTGCTGGGTCCCGCCAACTTCCTGCTTCCATGAAGGCAGGACCCAGCAGAAAGGAAGGCCCACACCGAGAAAGCAGTGAGTTGTAAAGACTCAGTGTGCCGCTGCTGGAAGGGGAAGTTCCAGGACCATGATGCTGATCCTGGGAGCACCCCCTTATGGTCTGCACCTGGGGCATACCGCATCCCTTTGGTATGCCACTGAGTAAATGGGATGTTGTGTTATAGTCACCACTAATAAAGGAGGGGGCATTGTGCCAAAACTATTACCACCAATTAAAGTGCTAATTTCAATTTTTGCAGAAGGCACTAGAGTCAGTGCTAACTCAGTTCCCCAAGTCAACCACTTACTCTGTGACAGCTATAGTTTTAGGAGGTAGGTTAGCACATAATGGGTTCAAATGAATGCATGCCTCTCAGTTCACTGATTTCCTGCTCTGCAATGGATCTTTGGGATTTTCATTCTGAGGCCAGGAAGCGCAACATGCAAATGTGGCCCTAGAGGCTGTGGAATAACTGATTGATGAGTTTCCAAGGTTTGTGCATGTAGGAGCAACTCATAGTGCCTTTGTGAATGTGTAACTTCTATCATATTTCAGTCTGTAAGTTCTATATATGAATGTTGTCTGGGGCTCTGGAAAAGGGCCCCTTGCCAGGAAAGGTGGAGATAAAAATTTTGAAATGTGCAGTGAATCTGCTTATGAGCCTAGCCTGCAGGGGAAGGGGTGCTGACAAAGGCAGATTGAGAGGGAACATAATGGGGGGAGGAAATTGTAGAGGCAAGGCAAGTCAGGACAGTAGGAAGTATAGAATGTGGGTGTGGAGTAGGTACAGGGGGAATATTAAGCATCCTACCCCAATCAAATTGCACTGGAGAAATAAGTGAGAGAAAAATAGAAAATGAAAGGAAGAAGAAAACATTAAGGCTGGGAGGAACTGAGAAAGAAATGGGGATGATCTAAGAGAAAAGAAAGAATATGGAATGCATAGGTTAGGTAGGGAAGAGAAACTATTGAGGACTGGCTGAGGGGGAGAATATAGGTTGAATAGAAGGGCCAGGGTAGATTGGACGGCATAGTGTGAGTGTGGTGTAGATGGACTGGGGGTAAGATGGTAAACTATGGTGATGAGTTGGAATTGGGGAGGAAGAGAGACTGGTGGGACTTGCAGTACTACCCCTAATATTTCTTTTACCCACAAGTCCTCCCTGCGGGTGCACCACCTACTGTACTTTTCATTTAAAGACCACCTGACCCACTGTGTTCTTGAAAAGTTATGTTCATTTTGAAAAGTTGCCTCCTATGATTTTCATTGTGTTTATCCCAGCAGCTTCACTGTTGGAAATGTTTCTTGTAGCTCCTTTTAAGAATCATAAGAACATAAGAACTTAAGAATAGCTCCTGTGTTATTTGCCTATTGCAGCGTACAATGATAAGATCGTCGCCTTCCTACGCCAGCCAAATATTTTTGAGATGCTACAAGAGCGTCAGTCAAGCTTGGCCCGAAATCATGCACTCAGGTACCACTAAATGTCCAGTCATCATTGTCCAAGTATGATTTAATGCCTCCCAAACACACATAGTCTCTCCTAAACTTGGAATGCAGGAGAAAAATTTGCTTCCTGTAAAGTGAAAAATGACTCTAATGGACTGAATGCAGTTATTCAACCGAAAATCTCAGGCAGCTGACTGACATCTTCCATCAGAGGAAGTGAATAAGTCATAGTGAAGGGAATTCTGTAGCTAGCTATAGTTTAATTTCTCTTTGTCTCTTTTGTTAAAAATGATTTATTTCATTCTGTACCTAATGCAAAACTCTTTAAAACCAAGCCCTGAGGCAACAAATCTAATTTTACTGATTGTCAAACAGCATTGTGTCCTAGAGAAATATGTGAAATGATTTTGAACTGCAGCACGTTTCTTTCCTCTGTGTGATTTCATGTCTAATTTTTGAGATTTGGGATATTTTTTTCTTATCACTCTTGACTGAACAACAGATTATAAGGTTATAAGGACCAGATGAGCAAATTCTGGTGTCCAAAATGTTGTTACAAAGGTTTTCATCCTGAAAAAATCCTAGAATGCTTGAAACTGGAGCCAGAAAATCTGGAGTGGCTTGCCTATATCTTAGGTTTGCTCTGAACACCGCTCATCTTAAAAGTTCATCTGAGATATTAGGTACTACATAATTTGTGGCATTTACCATATTTTCCGCTGTATAAGACGCACCTAACCATAAGACGTACCTACCTGTAGAAGAGGAAAACCCAAGAAAAAAAATTCCCACTGCCCTGTCCTGTATCCCCTCTGGTGGTCTAGTGGTAGGCCGGGACAGGGTCTTATAGAGCAAAAAAAGACGGTACCGTTTTAAAATCTGTTTTTAAAAATCAGTTCAACCCAATGCCGCCTCCCCTGCAGCACTACAGCCTGGAGGACATTCCAGCCCCATCGTTATACCGAGATCCCACCAAAGTGCTGTTAGGTCACGAGCTCTCCCCTCTCTCCTCACAGAGATTTTTCTCTTGAGGACATTTCCTTTTAACTTTAAAAAAAAAAACTCCCTGATGTCACTAAATCTACTCAAGAGAGGAGGAAATTATTCTTAAGCATGAGGGAAGAAATAACAAAAATGGGAGCGACTTTCTTGTTAAGTTATCCCTATAAATGTGTGATAAAATATGCAGGGAACAAATATGAATATTTTGTACCGGAACAGCTTCGTAGTTTTCTGGATTCTCAAAAAACGATTAAATCAAACTAAATAAATAAGAACTGCTATATAAGATTATGTCGGGATAAATCATGTTATGCCTTTTACCTAATAAGTTGCTTACATGGTTATGAGATCTCCTTATCTTTACTATTATCTTGTTTTTTTGGAGCCGTTTAGTGGTCTAATGAAGAGAGTATATAACCAATTACTGGGGAATATTGCATAATTTAAAATTTTTTACGTTTCCATTAAGTTTATTACTATTCTTTATATTTGCCTTTTTTATAATATGCAATATGTACATTTTATGATTCCTTGTTTATCTATTCCTCTGAATTTCTGTAACAAGAGGATTCTTGTGTTATAAATGTTCAAAATTTATAAATACATTTTTTTTAAAAACCCAATTTATTTTATAGCCTTAAGAACATAAGAATTGCTGCTGCTGGGTCAGACCAGTGGTTCATCGTGCCCAGCAGTCTGCTCACGCGGCGGCCCTTAGGTCAAAGACCAGTGCCCTAACTGAGTTTAGCTTTACCTGCATACGTTCTGGTTCAGCAGGAACTTGTCTAACTTTGACTTGAATCCCTGGAGGGTGTTTTCCCCTAAAACAGCCTCTGGAAGAACATTCCAGAGTTCAACCACTCTTTGGGTGAGGAAGAACTTCCATGCGTTTGTACGGAATCTATCCCCTTTTAACTTTAGAGAGTGCCCTCTCATTCTCTCTACCTTGGAGAGGGTGAACATCCTGTTTTTATCTACTAAGTCTAGTCCCTTCCTTATCTTGCATGTTTTGATCATGTACCCTCTCAGTCTCTTCTTTTCAATGGAGAAGATGCCCAGTTTCTCTAATCTCTCACTGTACGACAATTCCTCCAGCCCCTTAACCATTTTAGTCACTCTTCTCTGGACCCTTTCGAGTAGTATTATGTTCTTTTTCATGTACGGCAACCAGTGCTGGACGCTGTATTCTAGGTGGGGGGCATACCATGGCTCAGTACTGCGGCATGATAACCTTCTCCAATCTGTTCATGATCCCCTTCTTAATCATTCCTAGCATTCTATTTGCCCTTTTCGCCGCCACCGCACATTGTGCGGACGGCTTCATTGACTTGTCTACCAGTACTCCCAAGTCTCTTTCCTGGGGGGTCTCTCCGAGTACTTCACCGGACATCCTGTATTCATGTATAAGATTTTTGTTACTGACATGCATCACCTTAGACTTAGCCATGTTAAACCTCATTTGCCATGTCGCGGCCTGCTATTTTGGAAGAGGCAGGCCTGCAGTCCGGATGGAGTAGGAATCCCTCCGACTGGCCTTGGTGAACATGATAGGGGGAGTGGAGGCCGGGGGTTCATCGGGGGTACGACGGTGGTGGCAGAAGGGAGTGGGCATCATCCTTCTGCTGAGGGGGGTATAGGGAGGTTGCTTTATGGCGGCGGCGGAAGGGAGTGGGCATCTCTCCCACTGCAGGCGGGGTTGCTTGACAGAGGTACTGGGAGGGTGTGAGCATCCCTCCTGCTGATTCTCGATTTGGGTCGGTTTTTTAAAAAATTTGAGGATGTATTCTGTGTATATCCCAATCTCTATCACTAGTAATGGGCACATGCAAAATTAGCGACCCTCTACAACTCTCCACGAACCTCATTTGCATGAATGTTTTGTAAAGAATGATTCGCCTTTTTGAAATCATTACAATACCGGCCGCGACAGCGACCTGTTGGATTTTACTGCAAACATTTGAGAATCTTCTCCTGAGTCTCCAGAAATTAAGCAGGGTATCTGCTGTCCCTACTTTCAGCCTTCCCTACAGATCAACTGATCATCTTGATACCCCTACCTCATCTATTCCCTCCTCTAGTGAAGACTGTATCAGTAATAAGTCAGTTCTGAAATGAGAGCCATACACAGTAGAAGTGTTGTTGCTGTTAGGTGCCATCGATTCGTATTCGAGTCCTAGTGAGTTGATGAATTGCGGATCTAAAAAGAAATCAGTTTTGTGCTAGTCCGGAAAGGTCCTCCAGCGTTATACCCATGGTTGTTTTTAATGTGTCCAGCCAGCTGTTTGCAGGTCGCCCTCTTCGCTTGGTTCCTTCGATCTTCCCAAACATGATGTCCTTCTCCAGTGATCTCTCTCTACTGATGGTGTCCTAAAATAAGACAGTTGTAACTTTATCATTTGGACTTCGAGTGACTTAGCTGGTTTGATCTCTTCCAGAATCAGTTTCTTAGTTCTTCTGGCAGTCCCTTCAATTCCCTTGTGTGTGCTTCCCTATTTCCACCCAAGTATGCGTGACTATCATTTGTTTTAGGGATCTCAATGCCTACACAAACCATCTTCTTCTTTCCCGGAACTCGGGTTAAGAGCCAGATTGAAGTCCCTCCATACTGTGCCACCATAGACACTTCCTTAGCTCTATGTAACTTTTCTCTCAAATCATCAAAGGGATCCCTGGTTTCTATTTGGTGCATACACTCCAACAAAAATCCATTGTGAAACCAACCAGATCCCAATGTCACAATAATATATTGTCCTCATGTGTCCTTTGCTACCTTTAAAAGCCAATTTTAACCAAATTAATGTTTTATCTATTGGCCTCTTCATATTTATAAAATGAAATCCAAGAGGGTTTTATTCAAAATAAATGCCCAATAGTGCAGAAAACTCTTCACCATTTCGCTCAAGAGTTTTCAGCCCATGTTGGACATCCTTGCCAGCTGGAAGTAATCATAAATAGAGAATGACATAGGGACAAATTTTTCCCCATCCCCGCAGGAACTCATTTTCCTGTCCCATCCCGGTAAGTTCTGTCCCTGCGCCATTCCTGCAAGCTCTGTCCTCATCTGCACAAACCTCAAACACTTTAAAATCATAAGTGTTTGAGGCTTGTGTGGTTAAGGCAGAGCTTACAGGAATGGAGCAGGGACAGGGACAAAACTTGCAGCAATGGGACGTGGAAATTGAGTTCCTGCGGGGACAGAGAAAATTTGTCCCCTTGTCATTTTCTAATCATAGACCTTGGAAAAGCTTTTAAAATCTTAACATAAAGCAGTTTAGAACTGATATATATTCTGTAATAAACTGAGGGATTAAACTTATTTATTCAACCTCATCTCTTTCAACATCAGTGTTTCTCAGCCCATCTATGGTGCCTTTAGCCTGTTTTTCAGGATATCTGTAACAGATATGCATGAGATAGATTTACATGCAGGCAAGTACAGTATATCTGTTGTGGTTATCCTGAAAACCAGACCAGCTAGGGGTACCGCAGCAGTGGGATGAGAAATCAAAGCAGATTGCAAAACCTGAATTTCATATTACAATTTATGACATACTGGCATGTGACTAGATCCGAGTCAATATATTTTAGTAGCATGCTTGACTTACTGGCCCTGATGCAGTGGATTTAAATAAGTTTCCACGAAACGCTGGCCACGTTGGCATGGTCTGAAGCAGTTTGCTGGGGATATAGTACTTGAAAGCTAAGTAATCTCAATGGACATTGGATGTTTAAACTAAGTCTCATATAAAGAAATAGTGCATCGACCCACAGAACCTAGATTTTTAGAAAGTTGACATTTTAGAATAAGTTATTTCTAATTAAAAGATTAAAAAATTTTTTTAGGAATTTATTTGGAATAAATTTAAAATCTTTGTAGTTAAGGTAAGGGACTGGAAGGTTGCCGATGATTAGAGCTAAGGAGCCGGAAAACGTACGCAGACATGTACGGTCAGAGTCTATGACTTGCGTAGGCTCGATTACTGAGGCCCTTCCAGTTAGTTAATGATATTCGTTGCACTCTTTCATACCTAGTGGGAAGTTAGGGGTCTTTATTATTGTGAATATTATTCTCACTAAGGGATTCGAGTATAGTGTGTATACTGGCATGTGAACCAGGAACCCTGGGAGCATTTGTATTCAAATCTTTTGGTGCTCTTTTTTTGCAGGGAGAAGATTCATTATATTAGAACAGAAGGCACTTACGGGCTTGAAAAGCTTTCTTGTGATGCAGATTTGGTAATACTATTGAGGTATTTATCTATTTGTGATGCTTTTATGACTAAAACCAGGATGTAACACATTTTCAGTGCATGCCAGGAGTTATACTGTATTGCACTGCTGGAATTGGTGACTTTACTGTTATTGTATGTTACACATTTTCTTATATTGCATTCAGTTAGTACGGTTTCTTTCTGACAATGCTTGTGTTGACTGATGATGATTTTGGGGATTAGTCATATACTGTAGAGGTAGGGTTGCCAAATTTCCCACAAATACACATCTTCATTAACTAGCAATGCCTATATCTATAGATACAGTATAAATCAAAGAAAACAACCTCAAGCAAGGATTTTAGTTCAATCTCATATGCCTGACATGGCTATGTTTTACCAGGAGATTGTGTCAAAGGCAAACCTGGAGAAGTAAAATCAAAAAGCATGTCTCTCCATATATATATTTATTTATTTATTTATTTAAAACACTTATAGCATATCAGACATCTAGGCGGATAACAACAATACGTACTTAATTAAAACAAAACATGGCAGATCATTCTAAAATAACAACATACAGCAAAGAGCCTTAAACCTAGATCTTAAAAATAATTAAAGCCAAGCAATTACAAGATTACAAATTGGCCAAATTTGAAAAGGCAAGTTGAAAAAAAATAGGCTTTCAGACTTTTTCAAAATGCCAGGAAATCAGAAATCAAACGGATGGAATCTGAAACCGAGTTTCATAGTAAAGGTCCAGCTACTTGGAACACACATGATTGATTTACGACTTTAGCCACAGAACGAATTGTGGAAACAACCAAGAAATCTGTTTTGTGATCTCAAAGAACGAGAGGGTATATATGTGGGAATTTCACGCCAATTTTCAAAAAAGGATCGAGAGGAGAACCGGGCAACTACAGACCTGTGAGCCTTACGTCTGTCCCTGGAAAGATGGTTGAAGCACTGATTAAAGATAGCATAGTCCGGCACTTGGATACACACGACCTGATGAAAGCCAGTCAACATGGCTTCAGGAAGGGGAAATCATGTTTGATGAATTTACTTCAATTTTTTGAGACCGTAAACGAACAAATTGATAGTGGAGAACCGGTGGACATAATATACTTAGACTTCCAGAAAGCATTCGACAAATATGCATGAGATAGATTTGCATCTCAAGGAGGCAGTGCATGCAAATCCATCTCATACATATTCATTGTGGATATCCTGAAAATCTGGCTCCGGCTCTCGAGGAACGGAATTGCCTACCCCTGTACTAGAGAGAGGAGTGCTTTCTGATTTTACTTCTCTAGTTTTGCCTTTGCTGCAGCCTCCTGGCGAAATGTGGCCACATTAGACATGAGATTTTGTGAATTAAAATTCTCTTCTTGTTGGTCTGTTGTTTGTTTTGTTGTATTTGCATAACAGAACTTTTGCCTCTCTTGTGTTCAGAGAAAAGGTAGTCATTTTGGGATTGTTGTTTTTTTTTTTTTGCTTTGCATGGAATGATCTATATTTGATTTCATCCTCTTGCAATAAAGGATCCTCTTTGTTTACTCTGTGCATTTTTGCATTTTTTACCCCCTTCTTTACAAAACCGCGCTAGCGTTTTTAGTGCCGGCCACCGAGGTAATAACTCCGACACTCATAGAATTCCTATGAGCATCCAAGCTGTTACTGCTGCGGCCGGCACTAAAAACACTAGTGCGGCTTTGTAAAGGAGAGGGTTAATTCTGTCACTGTTTTTCACCCTGCCACCTCTACTAGAGACCAACATCCAGGACTGACAAAAAAAACTAGAAGTGACATTATCACAGCAACTGTTTGAGATGTGACACTAGTTTGATAAAGAGGGTGATTTTCAAAAGAAGTTCTGTGCTTAAGGAAAGGTTTCACATGCAGAAATAGGATTTTATGAACTTGCCCTCCTTATATTTGGAAAAAATTTACCTACATGCAGCCCATACTTACCCCAGGGGCGGCGGTACACATTTTTGGTTTGAGGGGCCAAATGCATCTAACTGTAGCCTCTCCCTTCAAGCTCTCTAGTTGCTGATGCTATGTTGGACAAAATGTTCATGGGGCCATGACCCCTATGATCCACCTCATTCCATTACCTATGACATAAAATAATTTAACTTGATTGGGGAGCAATTATAAGTTATGCGTAGAATTTATAAGATGCACACACTTGTGTAATGAGCTGATAGATTTGTATATTCTAAAGACTAAATATAGATATTCCTTCAGTTGATTTGGAAAATAAAAGTAGGTGTGTACTTTTGTTTTGAAAATTACTAATGTATAGTACCCACATGCAGAAATGTATGTGAACAGAGCTGGCTCTCCCTATAGACTAGATCAGGAATCTCAAAGTCCCTCCTTGAGGGCCGCAATCCAATCGGGTTTTCAGGATTTCCCCAATGAATATGCATGAGATATATGTGCATGCACTGCTTTCAATGCATATTCATTGGGGAAATCCTGAAAACCCGATTGGATTGCGGCCCTCAAGGAGGGACTTTGAGATCCGTGGACTAGGTGAACATTGGCTCAAGGCGCCAAGATTCAAAGTGCTGAAGGCCTGGCTCATCTTGTCCTCTGCTCCCCTCCACTCTGTACTCCCTTCAGTTACCCATCTTCCTTCCCCATCCCCCCCTCTCTATGATCCAGCTGTTCCCCCTCTCTCAAGCCCTATCAGGCCCCGTAATCCAGCAGCACCCTCCACCCTCCCTCTACCTTTAAGGGCTTCTCATCTGTAGCAGCTGCAGACAGCCTGCGTGATGCATTTAAGGCTCACTGTGCTGTACCCAAAGCTATCCCTTTGTCAAGTCCCACCCCTTCTGATGTAATTTCCTGTTTCCACAGGAGCTGACCACGGCAAAGGGAGAGCTCTGAGTATAGCACAGGCAGCCTTAGATGCATCACTAGGGTTGTCTGCCACCAATGCAGATGAGAAACCCTTGTTTAAAGGTAGATGGAGACTGGAGGGAGCTACCAGACTGCAAGGGCTGGTGGGGGACTTGAGAGAGGGGGCACCGCCAGATGGGGAGGTGAGAGAGAGGGAAGCTTGTGGATCCTGGGCGGGGGGGTTGTTGAGAGAGATGAAAATGCTGGATTGTAAGGTATGAAAGGGGGAGAAGTTTGAGAGAGAAGGTAGCTTCTGATTGTGGGGGTGTTTCAGAAAGGGGGGAGCAGCGGGATCGCAGGAACTGAGGAAGGTTGAGAGAGGGGAGCTGTTGGATTACAGGGGCTGGGGAGAGTTGAGAGAAGGGGATCTGCTGGATCACAAGTGCTGGGGAGTTTGAGAAAGAGGAGAGCTGCTGGATTAGAGGTGCTGGAAACAGGAGTAAGAGAGATAGGGGATGTTGGGCCTGGAAGGGAGAGGGAGGGGTCAGAGGGAGAGCTAGTAAGAGAAGAAAGACACTAGATGTAGGAAAGTGAGGTAGAAAGATGATGGACATGAGGATGGGGCAAGGAGTTAGTTATTGAATTGAGACAGATGGGGAAAGGTGGCTAGGATGAGGGAAAGAATGAAGCTCTATGCAGATCTAGTAAAAAGAGGGAGACATTAAGAAATGGATGATAAAGAGGAGTGAAATCTTAATTGATAGAAAGAGAAAACTAAATGGAGGCAAGCTAAGAGGTAGAGATCAATGTCCAAGATGGTTGTAGGAGAGAAAGTGAGGAAGATTCAAAGGGAGAGAAGAAATATCAGATGGACTGGAGATCTTAGAAGAAGAGTTAAAAGAAGATGGAGAAAAGCATAAATCAGAGTCTTAGGGCTCCTTTTACGAAGGCGCATTAGGGAATAGTGGAATAGCGCGCGCTAAAATGCTGCGCACGCTAGCCACTACAGCCTTCTCTTGAGCAGGCAGTAGTTTTTCGGCTAGCACGTGCTATAATGCACGCTAATCAGGTGCGTATGCTATAACCCAGGGGTCCCCAAAGTCCCTCCTTGAGGGCCGAATCCAGTCAGGTTTTCAGGATTTCCCCAATGAATATGCAATGAAAGCAGTGCATGCACATAGATCTCATACATATTCATTGGGGAAATCCTGAAAACCCGACTGGATTTGGCCCTCAAGGAGGGACTTTGGGGAACCCTGCTATAACCGTTAGTGCACCTTCGTAAAAGGAGCCCTTAGACCAACATGATAAGAAAAATAAAATGTCCAGACAATAGGTAGAATTTTTTTTTTCATCTAGTGATTTGAATATGTTAATTTCAAAAATTTACATCTGCTAACTTTATATTTTCCACAGTGCTGGGGTAGTTACATCTCCTATTTCTCTGGTGTTGTACTGCTTACAGAGGATTCTTGGGGGATTCAGTTTAATTTTTGTTTATACTATATTTCTATTTTTAATTTGTGGGCAAATATTCTGTAATCTGACAGTGTGCAACTGAGCCCAGATATTCTGTTAGCAATAGGATTCTGTGTAGAGAGGTTTAGTTTTCCCAGTTGGTATATTGATGATCTAGAGCAGAATATGGTCAATCTGTAGCCCTTAAGCCGAATGCAGCCTGTGAGACACAGAAAATGTCAACCAGAGTTTTGATTATTTTAAATACTGTATTTCACAAATGTTTTCAAATAGCCACTCTAACAGTCTGTCTCTGTTGTTTTTATTGAATTTTTTTCATATTGAACTTTATAATTCTAGAAGGTCTATGGAGCTCTGTGCATTTCCAGTTTGCTAGGGATACTGATATTCATGCAGCCCTCTGTGTATAAAGGTTGCCTACCTCTGTTCTAGAGCCTTCTTCAAAATGGTGCCACTGACCCCTAGTGGCAGTTTTGGAGTACTACTGCTAGGGGGTTTAAGCTGCCATATAAGGGCTTTTTTCTTTTATGTGACATCTTGAACTAGTGACAAAACAAAAAAATTGGCAAAGACTTCAAATCCCCTTTCAAGGCCGACATGGCACTCAATCAAAAGATTGTTTAATAAAAGGACAAATCAGTATGGGCCAAAAAGTTGAATAATAAATATACAATACAGTGGTGCCTCGCATAACGAACGCCTCGCACAACGAACGCTGCACACAACGAACTTCATGTCTTGATTCACACAACGAACTTCGTTTCACACAACGAACTTCACACAACGAACTTCGTTTCACACAACGAACTTCGTTTCACACAACGAAGTCGCCCGAGCTGCCGATGTATTGCATCCTTCCGCGCAGGCACTGCAGGCAGTCGTTAGTCACTGCGCTTAACTGCCCTCTCTCACTGTATACAGTCGTCCTTTTAAGATAAACTCAATATTTTTTATATATCATGGCTTCTAAAAAAAGCAGGAAGGTGATTTCTCTTGAAATGAAACGGGAAATAATTAGAAGGAGTGAATGTGGGGTAAAACAGTGTGACCTCGTCAAAGAGTTTGGCCTCAGCAAGACCACCATTTTCACCATTTTGACAAATTTATCTTTTTTTATGTCATCTTAGCATATTTTATGCTGCAGAACTAATTATTTTTTTTAACATGTATTGTTATGGGAAAACGCGTTTCACATAACGAACTTTTCGCATAACAAACTTGCTCCTGGAACGAATTAAGTTCGTTGTGTGAGGCACCACTGTACTTTTACAGCCCCAGGCAGGAAACTCATAGGTGACCAGCACCAGGTTAATAACCTAAATAAGTCCTGTCCCGTACATCATCTAGTCCTGTGCAAAAATGCATGCAAACTGCTAGGGAAACACTTCAATCAGTACTGAAAGGGGAAAGAAGGGAAAAAGACAGTTCAAATACCCATCCCCAAGTGAAAAATAATTCAAAAATCAAAAAACTATCATATAATTATCAATTTCCACAAAAAAACATAATATTCAAATAATGTTAGTCAAAAAACTTATCTGAAACACAGAAGATTCTTGTCACAATTCAGAGCACAGGGGGTTCCTGTCATGGCTCAAGAAAAACTTCCTCAGGAGCTGAGACGCTGGAAGTAAGTCCCACAAAAAATATCATTTAAAGATGTCGAGAGGAAAATAATACACTCCCACATCAAACTCTTGCCCCGATCAAAAAATTAGAACTGTGACAGAGGTAAAACACAATGGCGACTAGAGAATTTGAAGACGCCCTAGAGATCCCGTGTTGACAACGTACTATATGTCACAACGTAACATGACGTCAAAACAGAATACATATGGATTCTGGGGGAAAACAAAATGTAATATAATATAAACTATCAGAAAAGAAAAAAATGAGTAAAACAGCTGGTAAATAAAAATAAACAAGAATAAATGAGTGGAAAATAAAAATCACAGGAACAAACCAGAAAGACAACAAAGGGGGTTCCATTGTGGTCCAAAATAGGATTCAATATGAGGGTGAGGTCCTAAGTTGATTGTGCGATATTAACAACTACATTCCCTTGTCAAGTGACTCTTTGAAGGATCTTCAAGATACTATCTTTCAATTGGTTCAACAAGCCTGTTCTTAAGGCATAATCACCAGAGCAGTTGGTTTCTCCAACTACCTCATCCCAGAACTCCTGTTTTTTATACTTTACCCCAAATTCATAAGTCTCTAATCTCCCCTCCCGGGAGACCCATTGTTTCTTTAAAAAATACCATTTTGGAACTGCTATCCCAGTTTTTGGATTATTTCTCCAACCTTTCATGAGCAAGGCCAGGTTTTTCATAAAAGATGCTACTGACTTTTTTGTAAACTCCAGGATCTTCACGAAGACATTTTTACTGCGGAAGTCCATCTTGATGTGGTTGCGCTCTACATGAGCATCCCTCAAGAAGAGGCCCTTAAGGTGGTGGAACAGACTCTCCACTCTCGTCAGCCCCCTGTTAGAGTGATCACTACTTTTCTTATGCACCTTACAAATTTGGTTCAATACGTCTTTTTATCAGCAATGCCAGGAGTTAGCTATGGGGACAACAGCTGCCCCCAGCATTGCCAACCTATTTTTGTCAAACTTTGAAGAAGATCATCTTTATTCTAATGAACGCTTCAAGCACCTCGAGTGCTGGATGGGCTTCATTGATGATATCTTTTTTGTTTGGTCTTCCACTCAAGAACATCTAACAGCCTTCGTAGTCTGAATTAATTCTATAACTCCTTGCTTACGTTTACTGTAACTAGTAGTCAACGTTCCATCACATTTCTTGACACCACGGTGTTTCTAGAGAGGGGTAGGATACAAACCAGAGTTCATCACAAACCTACCGCAAGAAACTATTTTATGTCTTTTTCCAGCTGTTATCCTAGACTTTTAAAATCTGCTGTACCCACTGGCCAGTTTTTACGGGCCAGAAGAATATGTACTACTGAAGCAGATTTTAAAAGAGAGGCGAAATTGCTAAAAGAAAAATTTCTGACTCAATGTTATCCTCAGTCGGTTATACATAAAGCCTATTTAAGAGCTTGGCATGCAAATAGAGATCTTTTGTTAACCAAAAGGACTAAAGAACTTTCTTCAAACCATGTTTGTGTACTTTCACATTCTACCCGATCTTTTGTAGTTGCTCAGAGCATACAAACCCACTGGCACGCACTCCAGGTTCATCAAGTATTTTAGGATAACCCCTGCATTGCTTTTTCTGAACATTTGGTATCTTCTGACTTTAGACCTACAGTAAACATGATCATCAACTGAGAAGGGGGTATCATTCTCCCTGTGGTCGTTGTTCTCATTGTGACACCTCATGTGTTGGCACTCATTAGGTCCATCCTACTACAGGGAGGTCTTACAAATTGAATACCGAAACTTCTTGTGGGTCTACCTTTGTGGTTTACGCCATCACCTGCCCTTATGGTTTAATTTATGTGGGCTGTACATCTAGAGCCATTAAAACCAGATTGACAAAACATCAGAGCTGTCTGAATACTGAGAAACATACGACTCCTATGATTTCCCATAATATACAACATCATCACAAATTTGCTGACCTTAGGTGATATGTTTTGGAACGAATACCTGTCCTTTATGAGGGAGACAAAATGTCCCGTTTGTTGATTAGAAAAAACTTTTGGATTTTCTATTTGAAATCCCATTCTCCAGTGGGATTGAATGAAAACATGGACAAATAAGAACATAAGAATTGCCTCTGTCGGGTCAAACCGGAGGTCCATCGTGCCCGGCAGTCCGCTCACGCGGTGGCCCCTCAGGTCCAGGACCTGATAGTGCTCCTACCCTAAAACTCACATACGCTTTTCGCTTTTGTCCTGTAGAGTAACCTTCTATCTATACCCTGCAATCCCCTTCGCTTCCAGGAAGTCATCCAGTTCCTTTTTGAAACCCAGTATTGTACTCTGTTCTATTACCTCCTTTGGAAGTGTGTTCCAGGTGTCCACCACCCTCCTTGCATTCGTTTTGAATCTGTCCCCTCTCAGTTTTTCTGAATGACCTCTTGTTTTTGTTGTCCCCGCTAGTCTGAAGAATCTGTCCCTCTCCACCCTCTCTATGCCTTTCATGATTTTATATGTCTGTATCATGTCTCCTCTCAGTCTCCGCTTTTCCAGGGTAAAGAGCCCCAGTTTGTCTAACCTTTCGGCATATGAAAAGTTCTCCATTCCTTTTATCATCCTAGTTGCTCTCCTCTGGACCCTCTCAAGTATCGCCATGTCTTTCTGGCCATGTTTTACTGGCTGATCTGGATCAGAATGAGTATCTTGTGGTTTTCCTTGTTTGTTCCTATGATTTTTACTTTCCACTCATTTATTCTTGTTTATTATCATTTACCAGCTGTTTTACTCATTTTTTTCTTTTCTGATATTTTATATTATATTATATTTTGTTTTTTACCCCGGGATCCATACGCATTGTTTTGATGTCACATTACGTCGTGACGTATAGTGCACTGCCAACGCAGGCTCTCAAGGGCGTCTTCAAATTCTCTAGCCGCCATTGTGTTTTACCTCTGTCGCAGGTCTAATTTTTTGATCGGGGCAAGAGCTTGATGTGGGAGTGTATTATTTTCCTCTTGTCATCTTTATATGATCTTTTTTGTGGGACTTACTTCCAGCATCTCAGCTCCTGAGGAAGTTTTTCGAAATGGAGCTTTGTCGAGCCATGACAGGAACCCCCTGTGCTCCGAATTGTGACAAGAATCTTCTGTGTTTCAGATAAGTTTTTTGACTAACATTATTTGGGCATTTGTTTCTGACAACATTATTTGAATATTAGAGGGCTCATAATAATAAAAGAAAAACATCTACAAAGTGGCCTAAATGGGTACTTGGATGATCAAAAAGCCTGATTGTCCAAGTACCCATAACAAAAGCTGGTTTTAGACGTATCTAAAATCAGCTTAGGCCTTTTAGGGAAGAGGAAAGGGCGGGAGGTGAGCCGACCTAGACATAGTCATACAGCAAGTATAACCAAAACATTTGACAGATTGCCTAGTCGGCACCTATACATTTTGACTTAGACCAAGTCAAAACAGGTATAACTGCCGAAAAAGCAGCCGCAGAACTTATCGCAACTGCCGCGATGAGCTCTGCGGCCTCGGCAACCTGCCCACCCCCCACTGCAACCATCGCGGCAGGAGAGATGGCTCATCTCCCCTGCCGCGATAATGATCCCGAAGTGCCGCCAACCGCAGCACATGGGATTGCTATCGTGGCAGGAGAGATAGCCAATCTCTCCTGCCGCGATCCACCCCCCCCCCCGGGCAAGAGGGAGCCCAGGCCATCCTGCCTGGCAACTCCCCACCCCTCCCCAAATGATTGGGGCAGGGGAAGCCCAAGCCCTCCTGCCCTGGCGAACTGCGACTTCCCCCTGACAACATCGGGGCAGGAGGGAGCCCAAGCCCTCCTGCCCTGGCGAAACCCCCTACCCCCACATCCTCTAAAATATGGGCAGGAGGGATCCCAGGCCCTCCTGCCCTCGTCGCACCCCCCCTACGATCGCCCACCGAACCCCTGCTCGGCCCCCCCGAACCCCATGGACTCTCCCACCTGGCAACCCCCCAACTTCCCCCCCTTGGTACCTTAAGAAAGTTTGCTGGCTAGAAGGATCCCAAGTCCGTCCATCCGGCAGGCCCATCATCCTCAGAATGGCAGGCCTTAGGGCCTGATTGGCCAAGGTGCCTCAAGCCCCACCCACAGGTGGGGCCTGAGGCGCCTGGGCCAACCAGAATAGGCCTCTCCTTCGCTTAAAAGCTCTTGTGTTGGGCGTTTGGGACTTAGGCTTTTTTTGGTTGCTTATATGTTGTTAGTGTAGACATAGTGGTGATCTGGGCGTTTAAACAGCTGAACGTAGAGGCAGGCCATTATCAAAAAAACCTCCTTTTGGATTTTTTTTTGAGAATGGACATTTTCCCTGCTTCTACTTTCAGCATTTAGGGCCTAGGCCAAAAGGGGACTTAGACGTGTTTTTTTTTTTTATTATTATGCCCCTCCACATTATTTTGATGTTATATACACTAAAATAGAAATTATATCTAAAATGCTTACTGATGATAAAGTTATGGGAACAAATCTTAAATTTTATTTCATCATTTTAAAATAAATACCCTTCATCTGTGCCAAACCCGGAAATTCAATGCCAGTCTATTTTTGGTTGCCTGAGACATAGCTGGCAAGACCAAAATTCAGCGCCTAGCTGCTAGGTCTCAATGGCCAAACATAGATCACCCTTTTAGGCAGCTCAAGCCGCTGAATAATAGCAGTGACCAGCTATGTCACTTGACAAAGCCACTTATCGACCAATTCATTAAGACTGATATTCACCAGGAGATAGCCATCTATCTCCTGCTGAATATCTTGGGTAGCTGGCTATGTGCTAAATAGAGCTGAATGTTTTTAATAGGAAGAAAGCTTTACTGGTAATACAATCACTAACACATTTTTCATTTGGTACCAGCTACCATAACAGTGACCAAGAAGCTTTGGCAGTGCTGGCCTCTAAATAACTAGACACTTGCACAGTACAGATAATCCAATTGCAGCTTTTTTCCTACATTTCAGTCTTTCTAATTTCTCCAGTTTCTCTCTTTTCATCTTTGATTTTCAGTCTGTTTGAAGAAGAGATTATGTCTTACACCCCTTTGCAGTCTGTCTTCCACCCCTGTTACAGCTTTTCTCCCCGCTGCTCTCCTGGCTCCTCACCTCAGAACTCTCCAGGTAAGAGAACCAGTGCAACACGCACTATGGCAAAGGATGGAGCTAAAACAGGCCCAAAGTGAAAGGGTGGTGTTAGTGGTTAAAATACATTAAGGAAAGCTGACATTTTTCCTACTACTGGTGCAGTTAAGATATTACCCAGAATTCACAGAACCCTCCTGCTGAATGCTGATGAAATCCCTCAGTTTCTTAAAATGATAATAGTGGGTCGATATTCAGCAGCAGTAGTCAGTGTTTTTTATTTACACAATGGCTTTGGCTTTTAAATGAAGATGTACATTTAGCATCACTATATTTATAATCAATTGAATATGCATATTCGCTGCTGATCATCACCCCACTTACCATTTGGTTGAGCCCTTCAAAATCCTAAAGGGCATAGAGAAAGTGAATAAGGACAGATTCTTCAAACTGAGGGGAGCCACAAACACTAGTGGTCACTCGGAGAAATTGAAGGGGGACAGGTTTAGAACAAATGCTAGGAAGTTCTTTTTTACCCAGAGGGTGGTGGACACATGGAACGCGCTTCCGGAGGATGTGATAGGCCAGAAATCTGTACAGGGGTTCAAGGAGGGTTTGGATAGGTTCCTGGAGGAAAAGGGGATAGAGGGGTACAGATAGAACTTGAGGAAGGTTATAGAAGTGGTCAGAAACCACTTCACAGGTCGCAGACCTGATGGGCCGCTGCGGGAGCGGACCGCTGGGCGAGATGGACCTCTGGTCTGACCCAGTGGAGGCAACTTCTTATGTTCTTATGTTCTGTCGTTCAGCAAGTAAATGTATAAAGCCTGAAAGCTGATTCAACTAGGCAGCTAATTTCACCAAACCAAATAGGAAGCTTTTATTTTATCCATTATGGGACTGATATTCAAAGTGGTTTAACTGAGCAGGAGAGGCTCTTGGCAAGTTAAACCATGCTGAGTGGGCTGGAAGGGGATAGTGTTATTGCCTTACTGCTGCAGCTATTGGTAGCAGCTCAGAGCCTCTGTCAATCCTTGATCTTTGCAAAATAATCATCCCAAGAACTCAAAAGCCTCATTTAAAGTCTTTGAAGAAAACACTGTTGCAGTTTTTAGCGCAGGCCGGTACATTGAATGCTCTGCACTGCTCCCGACACACATAGAATTCCTATGAGCATCAGGAGCAGTGCAGAGCATTCAGAGCGCCAGCCTGCACTAAAAACCGCTATCGTGGTTTTGTAAAGGGGGGGAGTAAATTCAGTAAATGGTGCCCAAATTCAGGGTTGAAAAATATGCGCACTGAGGGCCAGATTCTATAAATGGCACCGAACTCAACGTGATTGTCCGTCAACATAATGGGACCATTTATGGTACAATCATAACGTAAGTTTTTATTTATATATTGCATAAGCCTTTCAGATCTATGTGGTGTACAAAAGAGGTAAAACTGACCAAAGTCAGCGAGCTACGACATAAGAGGTTTCCAGAGCAGGTAAAGTTGTTTGAAGTCAAAGGACCACAACATAAGTAGGAACTGTGGTAAGCGTAATTACAAAGGTTAACAACTGGAGTGGACTTAGGCTTCACTAGGCGTCCTAGATGTAGACGCCACTCCATTAGGTCAGCTTTTCACTTGCCTAATTTGGCAGTGCCTATGTCGGATGCCTAACGATGCCTAAGTCAACCACACCTCTTCTGCGCCTATAACCATGCCTACTTATTAACAGGCATCGTTAGGCATCCCTAGATGTTGGATGGCACCTCCACTTAGATGCCACTAGGTGTCGTAAGAGTTCAGCACCAAACAAATTGCTTTCTTTTTTTTTTTTGATTGGCTGGAAGACGGTGACGGGACTAAATCGCGCGAGACAACGGCACGCCGACAACTGAGCGCAGACAACTGAGCGCAAGGATGACGGCGCGCCAAAGAAAAGCACTATTTTAAAGGGCTCCGACGAGGGTTGTGGGGGGGGGACCCCCCCAATTTACTTAACAGACATTGCACTGGCATTGTGGGGGGTTTGGGGGGTTGTAACCCCCCACATTATACTTAAAACTGAACTTTTTCCCTAAAAAACAAGCAAAAAGTTCGGTTTCAAGTATAATGAGGGGGGTTACAGCCCCCCAAACCCCCCACAACGCCAGCGTGATGTCTTGTTAAGTAAAATAGGGGGGTTCCCCACCAACACCCCCCGTCGGAACCCTTTAAAATAGTGCTTTTCTTCGGCGCGCCGTCAACCTTGCGCTCAGTTGTCTGCGCTCAGTTGTCGGCGCGCTGTTGTCTCGCGCGATTTTGTCTATGAACCCTGGAAAACAGCATGGTCAATTACTATGCCAATTAAGCTAATTTAAAAAATTTAAGCATGGCGTGGATCCCAAATTTAGACTTATGTAGCTGCTAGGTGGTCGCAATTAGGGCTCCTAGTCGTGCCTAAATAGGGCGTGTTTTATAGAATATGGCCGTGAGTGCTGGAGTTACCAGACGTCCGGATTTCCCCGGACATGTCCGGGGATCTGGACGGCCTTTCAAAACCTGGCACTTTGTCTGGGTTTTGAAAAGCTGTGTCGGGCAGGGAGGAAGTCCACGCATGTGCGGTCGTCACGAGCGCGTGCGTGTGACATCTCGTGATGGCCGTGAATGCACGGACTTCCTCCCTGCCCGACAAGAGCAGGCAGTGGGGGGGGGGGGGCGGGGATGGGGCATGCTTGGCGGCGGAATTAGGGCGGGGGTGGGCGTAACTAGGTGGGGCTAGAGGTCCAGATTTTGCAAAAGGAAAATCTGGCAACCCTAGTGAGTGCTATTCTATAAATGGTAATCTGAGTTGGGTCAGTTTATAGAATAGCGCCTAGCACCGGGATCTATATCTAGCTTTCAGATGTAAAGATTTACACCAACTGAAACCAGGTATAAATTTGGGCATGTAAATTAGGTATGGATCCCCCAAGTGCTATAATACTTTAGTGAATGCCTCTGACCGACCCATGCCATGACACCCCCTTTTGAGGTGCGCACCATAAAATTTATATGCAGATTTTGATAGAATAGTGCCTAACAAGAGGCATGCAGAAATCCAAATTGTTGCAAATTAACGACAATAATTATTTGTTAGCACCCAATTATGGGTCCTAATAGGCTCGTTACTCAAATTGCGCACACAAATTTTTATTTATTTGGATTTATTAACTGCTTTTATGAAGTGTTTTACCCAATGTAGTGTACAGCAAGTTTTTAAAATAGGTACTCTAAGTATTGGACATGTGCCCAAAATTGTGCATACAATTTTGAGCACCATGTATAGAATTTGGGGGTAAGCACTTAGGACTTGAGTCTATAAGTGGCACCTAGATCAGGGACATCTAGCCAAATTCCACACAGAACTCAAAATTGTTTAATTAACTTAACTGGCGTGGTAATTGACCATGCCATTAAGAGCTAAGAAAAAAAAATTACTGTATATAATCAAATATTAACCTGGATTTTTGGGCCAAAATATTGGCCCAAAAATGGGGGTTCCTGTTTATATTCGGGCCAGAATTACTGCAGGCTACTGCCAGGCTCTGCACCCTGTCCCCCCTCTGTGCCCTGTCCTCGTTCCTCCTCTGCTTATCCCTGGTGGTCCAGAAGTGCAGCGGGCAGGAGCGAGCTTTCCACACTCCTGCCCTGCTCCTAATCCAGTCGATGGTGGCTGCTGCGAAATCTGGTTTCTTCAGCCACTGAGCAGGAGCCCGCATTGGAAGGGGGCTGGGTGCAGAGCCTGACAGGAATTGGGAGGGAAGGGGGCTGGGTGCAGAGCCCGACAGGGGAGGGAGGGAAGGCTGGGTGCAATGCCTGACAGGGGAGGGAGGGAGGGAAGGGGGATGGGTGCAGTGCCTGGAAGGGAAGGGAGGAAGGAGGCTGGGTGCAGTGCTTGACAGGGGAGGGAGGGAAGGGAGCTGGGTGCAGTGCCTGGCAGGATGGGGGCTGGGTGCAGACCCGGCCGGGCAGGGCACTTGACTATTAAGCTACCTGACTTATATTCGAGTCGACCATTTTTCCTCCTTTGGGGGGATATGGGGGATCGACTTATATTCGAGTATATACGGTAAAAGCTATTAATTATAAGTTCTGTGCAGAACTCAGCACAGCATCTACTAACACCTACAAGACACCTATCCATGTCTACCTGCACCTACCCTTCAGTCACAAGTGGGCACCCGCTCAAACTCAGAGGAGGGAGATTTGGTGGTGACACCAGGAAGTATTTCTTTACAGAAAGGGTGGTGGATCACTGGAACAAACTACCGGTGCAGGTGATCAAGGCCACTAGCGTGCTCGACTTTAAGAATAAATGGGACATCCACGTGGGATCTCTACGTGGGTCGAGCAGCACTCTGACTTAATGGGGTGGGACAGTAGAGTGGGCAGACTTGATGGGCTATAGCCCTTTTCTGCCGTCATCTTTCTATGTTTCTATGTTTCTATGGTTAGTGACAAAGAATAGGCATGGTGTGACTTAGGCATTGGTAGGTGTCTGTTAGGCTCCGATAAATTAGGCCAGGAAAACCCTGGCCTAATATACTAGCGCCTAACATTATGACGCCTAAGTCAAGTTAGTGCTGCTAGGCGTGATTCTATAAACGACACCTAGCTTTTGATGGATGACCACACCAAACAGCGCTTAGGAATTATAGAACCACACCCTTAATGCATGGTCAAGGTGCTGAAACAGGCTACTGCACAATTGCATTAAGAGGTTTTGCGGAAGTTTGCCTATTTCTGCATGTTAAACCAAACGTTACAGAATTTTTCTGTCGGGAGTGATATGGGTGGAGTGTAGGTGTGGAAGCATTAGGCAGCTGGAATAGGAAAATAGTTCATTCAACTGATATATATCGTACTGACAATAAACAAACTGATGCAATGTTCAAATTTCACCCAAGACCTCAAATACCCGTGACACTACTTATTTTATTTTTCGTGTCCTTGCTGGGGTGAGATGTTCATCATCGGTCATGCCCTTAAATTTATTATTTAATACAGGCTAAATTTCTTTTTTCAATCTGGTGTGGTGAACAACTTAAATATAGAAGAGCATTTTATTTAAGGGCAAGACCGATGATGAACATCTCACCCCAGCAAGGACATGAAAAATTAAATAAGTAGTGTCACGGGTATTTGAGGTCTTGGGTGAAATTTGAACATTGCATCAGTTTGTTCATTGTCAGTACGAGCATTAGTCAGCTAGCACATTACTGGCTAGTGTAGATTTAGGGCTCCTTTTACGAAGGTGCGCTAGCATTTTTAGCACACAAACCGGATTAGTGCGCGCTAGCTGAAAAATTACCGCCTGCTCAAGAGGAGGCGGTAGCGGCTAGCGCGCGTGGCATTTTAGCGTACGCTATTCTGCGCGTAAAGGCCCTAACGCACCTTCGTAAAAGGAGCCCTTAATATGGGACCACTTAACTAGGAGCAGGCACCACATTTTGATCTAACACACAATCTCCTGAAATTGTTTGGGTATTTTGACAACATTTAATCTTATATGTTATTGAGGAATCTGTAGGTTGTATTTCGTATGTGTTTTGATATTGTTTTCAAGAGTGATTTGTATTGTTATTTGTTTGTGCCTTATGTATGTTTATATGGAAACCGCTGTGACTCCAGGCAGTATGCAAAGTTTTTTAAATAATTAAATAATAAAAAAATAGTGGGAATGCCTCTTCTTCATACAGCATTAGTTTTGGGCTTGCTGTGCATTAAAATCCTGCGTTATAGCGCTGTAAATCCAAATCTTAATGCTTTTTTATAGAAGGACCCCCATAATGTATTTTTTAATTCTTCATGTATTGAAAGATTACAGTGAAGATAAAAATTCATTAGTGGTTATGAATATTTTGTATTTTCACTGCCAGGACTGCAGCGAGCAAGTGTGAGAGCTCCCTCTCCGTACAGGAGAGACTTTGAAGCTAAGCTAAGGAATTTCTACCGAAAACTTGAAGCCAAAGGATATGGACAAGGTCCAGGTAAAATTAAGTGAGTATGGATCATTTTATCAGCCCAGGTCCACGATGAAGTCTGTTGAATGGGCGGATGTAAAACAGGGAAACATTCGCCGGAGAGTAGTAAATGAAGACTCTCCATGCTAGATCCCAGCTGTTGTTTTCTAGGGAGAAAGTAAACCAACCACAGTGAGACTAGAAGTGGTGCTGGGTCACTGTCCATTCACAGCAGTTGGTGCTTGACCAACATTGCTGTGATTTATATTTCAAGTTCTTGTGAATGAAATATGAATGTGCTGATGCAATCAGCTTTCACTGGCACTGATTGATACCTTTCCTTACTGAAAGCAGCAGGCAGATCAGTGTATAAGGAAGGATATCTACTGAATTATCATACAGCATGGACAATATCATTATTTTCAGGTCTATAATTTACTAAAACCAAATTATTATGGTTAGGCCCAAAATTGGATTGCCTTCCCCATTCTGTAACATTGGCTTCTGGAACCTCTTTACAAATTGAGTTTTCTGCTAAGATTCTGGGAGTCCTTTTCGACTCGTCTCTTTCTTTCAAGGAACAAATTAACTCTGTGATCAAGAAATGCTTTTTAAATCTGCGTATGCTGAGGAAGGTCAAACATCTCTTTCATCACCATCTATTTTAGTTCAGTCAATTATATTTTCGCACCTTGATTACTGTAATGTTATCTACCTCAGTATCACAAAAACTTGCCTGTATAGACTGCAACTGATTCAGAATACTGCTGCAAAACTGATATTTGGGAAACGTAAGTTTGATCATGTGACACTGCTACTTTAGAGTCTTCATTGGCTCCTGGTTTATTTTAGAGCTCAATTTAAATGTGCTTGTGCTATTTTTAAAATTCTATATGGTATCTTCACTCCTCTTGTTCCTTTATCTTGGAATCTTTATAGATTTTCTTTCGCAAAAGGTGACCAACAATCTAAACTATCCTTTCCCTCCAGAAAAGGGATCAAAGGAGTTAATATATTTAGTCAATCTTTGATTTTTAAGTTTTCTCAACTTTGGAACGATCTTCTGTTCCTCTTAAGAAGTTCTGGTCACTCCAATCTTTCCGTAAGCTCTTAAAAACTACTTTATTTACTAAACACTTTGAAAATTAATTCTTCTGGTAATTTAATCTTCTTCATGGTTTTTATCTGTTGTTAATTATTGTAAAACAAGTCGAGCTTTCTTAGAATGAAAATTTGGTATATAAAGCCAAGCACAAGCATTAGATTAGATTAGAGAATGACATGGGGAAAAAATTTATCACCTTTCCCGCCCTATCTCCATGAGCACGTCCCCAGCCCTGCCCCGTTCCCACGAGCTCAGTCCCCGTCCCTGTCCCGTCCCCGCGAGCTCAGTCCCCATCCCTGCCCCCTCCCCATGAGCTCAGTCCCCATCCCCACCCCGCAAGCTCGGTCCCTGAAAATTGTTAGATCCCATTCGCACAAGCCTCAAATACTTATGATTTTATACTGAACTTATTTATTAAAGTATAAAAAGAGACAATATTCTGCACAATTGTCATTTTATAAACACAAATAATACAGAGCAAGGATCAACAAAACCCGTCTCCCCTCCCTTTCACAAATATCCCCACCACTATTGTGAAAACTGAACAAACCAAATTACTACAGAATGCTACAAAGAAAAATCAAGCTAACAGTCACACATGGCAGGAATAGTGTTAGGGGAGTACAACTAGAGCAATTGCCCCCTGTTCAGAGAGAGTTGTCATTCTCTAAGCCAGTTGGAAGCTAAAGAAGAACAGCCTGGGCTTTGCGGTCCCCAGTTATGTCTAATACCAGCTCTAGCAGGATACATATTTCAAAACTGAAATATTCTAATCACAAAATATAAAATAAGTTTATTTTTTTTCTACCTTTTGTTGTCTGGTAATTTTATTCTTCAAATCACATTGGTCTCGGGCTTTGGTTTTGGGTTCCTTCTGTCTTCATCGTGGCATGGCTGGCTCCTGAAGGTAAAATAGGTGCAAGAGGAACTGGGGAGGAGATGCCGAGTCTGACATGGGCGCAATTTTTTTTTACCACAGGAGCAAGACTTTTCACCGCTCCCACAGGGCGGTGAAAGGTCTTGGCCCCCATTCCTGCAGTAAACCAGTTACAAATGTCTCCATTCCTGCAGATTTACTGCGGTGACCACGGTTTACCACGGTAAACGGTCCCCGGTCATTCTCTATAACTGAGTATTAACATGCCCAATATTTAGGCACTCACATTTGCGGCGACCGTAGAGCTGGCATACTGTTTAAACTCAAAAATAAACTAATCTAAACATAAACCGAAGTAACCTTTTTTTCTCTGAAAAAGGGAGAAAAAAAGGTTAACTCAAGTATACATTCAGATATAAGCATTGGTGGTCCAGTGGTGAGCTGGGACAGGAGCACTCCCTTCTTGTCCTGTCTCGGGGGGCTCTACAACCTCTACCGTGTTCTGTCCTGGCTGGCTCTGCACCCTCCCTGACCCATTGCAGGCCTTCCTCAGGCTTTTCTTAAGGCCTGGTGGTCCAGCAGTGAACCGAGATAGGAGCAACCCTTCCCATGTCCTATCCCACACCACCCTACCTCCCTCCTGCTTCATGCACCTGAAAAAGACATACCTTGCACCGCCTAGTGGTCCAGCAGTAAACCGGGGCAGAAGTGATCCTCCTCCGCTCCTGCCCTGTACAGAGCTGCTAAAGGAAATGGCTGCCGTGAGTTCCCGCTGCAACCTTGCAAGCTCAAGGACCACATCTGAGAACTGGCATTGAACAACCGTTTCTAGACTGGCCTCTAAAGCATATGCAGTCAGTCAAGTGTAGTATTCAGCCCTTGACCGTATAAGCGTAAACACTTAAAGATAGGACTGCTTTCTATGTGGCCCGATTTAAGTGGTTACCTTAAGAGTTCAAGGACTGAATATTGGCACTTAACCGCATAAATGTCAACTCCGCCCCGGAAACCCATAGGTTAGCTAGCTTCAGCACAGGCGCTAACTGCCAATATTCAGCATCGTTAACTACATAAGTGTCATTGAATATTGGCAGTTAGCCACAGAGAAGTAATTTAAGTAGGCAGAAGTCTCTATTACAGTGTTCCGCAAACTTTTCTGGACGGCGGCACACTAAATGCAGTGCCCCGGCTGGGAGGCACCCGGATGTCGACACAATGATGCCACGCACATGCGTGATGTCATTGTGTCAACATCCGTGCATGCGCGGAGGCCTATTTTGCCGCGACCCCGCCATTACAGGGATCCGGGAGGTGCAGTGAGAAGAGGAGAGACGCCGACCAGGAGGAGAGTCATCCATGCCGGCAGACTTCCTACAGGACGTGCCTCTCACTTAAAGATCATTCATATGAAGACCGTCAGAGCAGTCTGCGCTTATACTCGCTCGAGGAGCGCAGAGAAAGGGGGGACATGATAGAAACTTTCAAGTACATAACGGGCCGCATCGAGGAAGAGGAGGAAATCTTCACTCTTACGGGTCTCACGGTGACAAGAGGACATCCGCTAAAACTTAGGGGAGGAAGATTTCATGGGGATACCAGGAAATACTTCTTTACCGAGAGGGTGATTGATAGATGGAATGGTCTTCCACATCAGGTAGTCGAGGCTAGTAGCACGCTCGACTTCAAGAGACGATGGAACAAACATGTGGGGTCGCTACAGAGGTATGATAGGGGATAGTTTCTCGAGGGTGGAAGGGATCATGATTGGGCAGACTTATTGGGCCGTCGGCCCTTTTCTGCCGTCATATACTATGTTTCTATGTTTCTATGTAGGCAGGCAGCCAGCATGGACGACTCTCCTCCTCGCTAGTGTGTCGCGGCACACCAGAAATCTCAGGAGGCACACAGTTTGCAATACACTGCTCTATTGCTTGCTTAAATCATTGTGAATATCACCCAGAAAGTGTTCAAAGAGACCAGTTTTCTAAGCTGTGATGTAATAATGTATTCCCTTACTGTTTGATCATATGAAAATTCTCATGTAATTATACAGGTACAAGACGCTTTATCTGAAATTCCAAAAACCAAAATTTGACGCAAACTGGAAGTAGTTAATTTTCCCAACGTGACACACACTGAAACAAATGCAGATGCATGGGTTTCTCCAGATCTCTGTGCAATTCAAGCTATAGGGCTGGAAAGTGGAAAGCTGCAGATTCGAAAGTGGCAGTAAGAAGCAGAAAAGGTCAGAGGGCTGGAAAATTGCAAAGAGAGATGCAGATTCCACTCAGAGCAGTGAGAAGCAGAAAAGGAAAGCACAGAAAGTTGAGGTATTGAACAAGCTTGATCATGGTGTGTCTGTACAAAGGCTGACTGAAGAATATGGTGTGAGAACAACCATATACGACTTAAAGAACAGAAAGATAATTTGTTGAAGTTTTACAGTGAGAGTGATGAACAGAAATTAATGAAAAACAGGAAAAAACATTGAATAAGGCAAAAAAATGAAGATTTAGAGAATGACATGGGAACGGGGAGCAGTGGTAAATTGCAGTAAATCCACTGCAACTGGGAAATTTTAGGGTGCATCACCATGGATGCAAGCGTAAAACTTTTTACTGTCTGCGGAAGCGGTAAAAAGCTTTGCTCCCACAGTTAAAAATAAGGCCATCCATTTACTGCAGCTCCCTGCTGATCCATCTTATCTCCAGACTCACTGGGCTGGGCTAGGTTGGTGTTGTCATCCCTCCACCTCCTCCTCACCATCCTCAATTCCTCCTGTAAGAGAGTTCCCAAATGGTCTTGTACTCCCCTCAACGAGTCCTCCTCCTCCTCTTCCTCTACAGCAGTGTATCGCAAACTGTGTGCCTCCTGAGATTTGTGGTGTGCCGCAACACACTGGCGAGGAGAGTCGTCTACACCAGCTGCCTGCCTACAGGACGTGCCTCTCACAGCGAGAGGTACGTCCTGTAGAAAGTCAGCCGGCACAGATGACTCTCCTCCTGGCCAACATCTCTCCTCCTCTCCCCGCACCTCCTGGATCCCTCCACTGGCGGGTCGCAGCCAGATGGGCCTCCACGCATGCGCGGCTGTTGACATGATGACATCACGCATGCACATAACATCATCATGTCGACATCCGCGCACCTTCCGGGTGCCTTCCAGCTGGGGGCACTGGATTTAATGTGCCGCCAGCCAGAAAGTTTGCAAGACACTGTTCTACAGGAACCCAATTGCCGCCACCGTCACATACGTTTAAAACCCCATGGCAACAAGCCATTTAGTTGCGGTGGTGGCGGTGAGAACAAGGAGCCAGGCCCTGGACGGGAGTGAGTAGGCGGGCTGTGGGGGCGAGAACGATGAGCTGACGCAGGAGCCGAGGTCAAAGTGAGAGGGCGAGCTGTGGAGGTAGCAGAAGCGGTGGGAGCAAGAAGAGCCCGAGTGAAGGAGCCCGAGAGTGAGTGTGCACTGTGCAGCAGCAGGCAGGGAGCAGGAGCAGAAGCCAGAGTGAGTGGCTGGCAGCAAGTAGAGGACGAAGCTCTACACGCTGTAAGTTTTATTCTTTTTTTAATTATAAAAACCCTAGGGCCCACTTTGGCTTCTGCTTGTCTCCCCAGCCCCAAGAGGAAGAAGCAGGCAAGTTTTAATTCTGTAGCACCTGGTAGACTGGTATAGTCCTTACGAATGGGTTATATACCTCACTGCTACCAGCAAGTGGAGACTGAGAACAAACTTGTATATTAGGATAGCTTCCCCTCTTGCAATCCAGTCTTCTTCAGTCTCCATTAAAGCAGGTAATACTGTTGGAATTTTGTGTTAGACTCCTGGGTTCCCCTTTTGTGCCAGATAGAGCTTGGACAGGTCCTGTTTGGGGATCCATCTGACCTCGGGGGTGTTAAACTCAGCGGGTCTCATGCTGGGTCCCCCCACTCCCACCTTCCTCCATCTCCTCACATTTTTGTAGAGGTGCCTCAGCCAGCAGCCAGTCCCCCTGGTTGGTCAGCTCTCCAGCTTTGAGAGCTGTAGAGTCTGTTCTGACTAAGTGAAAAGAATAAATCCTGAGGTGTACCAGTCTAAAGGGCTCAATTCCTGTTAAAACTGCCATTTGTATTGGTTTTTTTCTCATCCAACCGGCACTTTTATTACAGCTGGGGTGTTTCGTGCCCAGCAGTCCGCTCGCGCGGTGGCCCAACAGGTCCAGGACCTGTGTAGTAGTCTTCTATCTGTACCCCTCTATCACCTTTTCCTTCAGAAAATTGTCCAATCCCTTCTTGAACCCTAATACCGTACTCTGTCCTATCATGCCCTCTGGAAGCGCATTCCAGGTGTCCACAACCCGTTGGGTGAAGAAAAACTTCCTAGCATTGGTTTTGAATCTGTCCCCTTTCAACTTTTCCGAATGCCCTCTCGTTCTTGTATTTTTTGAAAGTTTGAAGAACCTGTCCCTCTCTACTTTCTCTATGCCCTTCATGATCTTGTAAGTCTCTATCATATCCCCTCTAATTCTCCTCTTCTCCAGGGAAAATAGCTCCAGTTTCTCCAGTCTCTCAGTGTATGAAAGGTTTTCCATACCCTTTATCAAATGTGTCGCTCTCCTCTGAGAGCGTGTGGCCTTCAAGGACCCGGGGGAGCATAAGTTAGAGTCCCTCCTTAAACAGAGTTTTGATGTGACTGCTCTAGCAGTCCAGGTAGCAATGTGTGGCGAGCTGGTGGCTCGGGCGTGTTTTTGCTGGGCCGAGCATGTGCAAGACTCAAGGTGAACAAAGCAATGGGGCCGGACAATCTACATCCCAGGGTGCTCAGTGAGCTCAGGGACGTCCTAGCGGAACCGTTATCCATACTCTTCAATCTGTCCCTGAGCACGGGAATAGTGCCCTTGGACTGGAAAACAGCTAATGTCGTTCCTCTGCACAAAAAGGGTTGCAGGACAGAGGCTGCGAATTACAGACCGGTGAGTCTCACATCGGTAGTGAGTAAACTCATGGAAATACTCATCAAACGCAAATTAGACATGATACTAGACGAGGAGGAACTACGCGAACCCCACCAACATGGATTCACCAAGGGTAGGTCCTGTCAATCCAATCTCATCAGTTTCTTTGACTGGGTAACAAGGAAACTAGATTTGGGAGAATCCCTGGACGTCGTGTACTTGGACTTCAGCAAAGCCTTTGATAGCGTCCCCCACCGCAGGCTATTGAGCAAGATGAAATCGATGGGATTAGGTGAAACACTTACAGCATGGGTCCACGATTGGCTGAATGGTAGACTTCAGAGGGTGGTGGTTAATGGTACCATCGTCAGAGGTGACCAGTGGGGTGCCGCAGGGCTCGGTCTTGGGCCCGATCCTTTTCAACATATTCGTAAGAGACATGACTCAGGGGCTTCAAGGTAAAATAGCATTATTCGCCGATGATGCCAAACTATGTAACATTGTGAGTAACGGCAGTCTTTCCGACAGCATGACGCAAGACCTGCTTTTATTGGAACTTTGGTCCTCGACCTAGCAGCTTAGCTTCAATGCTAACAAATGCAAGGTCATGCACCTGGGCAACAATAATCCGTGCAGAACGTACACATTAAATGGTGAAACCTTAGCAAGGACTACAGCAGAACGGGATTTGGGGGTGATCATCAGTGAAGACATGAAAACGGCCAATCAAGTGGAGAAGGCTTCATCCAGGGCTAGGCAAATGTTGGGTTGTATCTTTCAGTTTTGTTTAAAGAATATATTATATAAATAGGGGAAAAGAAAAGCAATCAGTTTTAGTTAGTGACCCCCCCAATGTATGGTGGTAGGGGTTAAGTGAAAGGCGTCCTGACAAACGCTGGTCCCAGGTTCAGTTCCCTCACAGAAGTTTCATTAGGGATAGAATCAAATAAGAAGCACAGCCAGAGGTGATTATATAAAGAATATATTATAGAAATAGTCTTACAGAAAAGCAATATTTATAATCATTACAATTAAGCATTACAATTAAATAGAGAGCATAGCAGTTTCCCTGCCTTACAGAGTTCAGAGGCAAAGAGGGACATAGAAGCTTGCAGTTCTAGGAAGAGCCAGAGAGAGAGAAACGGGGGATGGTCTAAGCTTCGTGTTCCATAGATAAAGGGAAGGATAGACAGAGAGAGGGAGAGCCAAGACAGAACCAGAGTGCAAAGCAAAGAGCCAAGAGATAGCTAGATAGAAAGAGAGAGAGGGGGCCAAGACCCCTCTCCTGATAGCTTGATAGAAAAAGAGAGATTGATAGCTCCATAGAAAAAGAGATACATTGATAGAGCAGAGAGCAGGCTTTTATACCTTGGAATTTTATTGACTAGAGAAAATATTGTATTTCCCAGTATCTTTCTGTTTAGAACTTGCAAACTGTTTGAAACAATGGTTAATTTAATTGACAAAGGAGGGTGTAATACCTGCAAGCATGGTGATGGGATTAGGTCTCTGGCTTCTTTGTTTCTTGATCTGTGCACTTGGACCTAAGCACCCTCTTAATCAGACATTAACACCTTTTAGCTAGTCATGATTCAATCAGGGAAACTTAAAACATATCAGGGATACTTGAAACAGTTTCCCTGCACTAAGGGTCTATCTGCCTTCCCATGCCAGAGTCAGATTGATATAATTTCCCATAGGCCTCTAGGCTGACAGTATCCGGAGAAGCTTTGTTAGTCGGAAGCCCAACATCCTAATGCCCTTGTACAGAACCATGGTGAGGCCTCATCTGGAGTACTGCGTACAATTCTGGAGGCCACATTACCGTAAAGATATGCTGAGAGTCGAGTCGGTACAGCGAATGGCCACCAGGATGGTCTCGGGGCTCAAAGAGCTATCATACGAAGAAAGGCTGAACGAATTGCGGCTATATTTTCTCGAAGAACGTAGGGAGAGAGGAGACATGATTGAGACATTTAAGTATGTCACTGGTCGTATCAAGGTAGAAGATGATATTTTCCTTCTTAAAGGACCCTCGGCCACAAGAGGACACCCGCTGAAAATAAAGGGCGGGAAGTTTCATGGCGACACCAGGAAATACTTATTCACCGAAAGAGTGGTTGACAGCTGGAATAAGCTCCCAGTGCAGGTGATCGAGGCCAGCAGCGTGCCAGATTTTAAGAACAGATGGGATGCTCATGTCGGATCTCTACGAGGGAAAGGTCATCAGAGAACGATTAAATAGGGGGGTGGGTCAATGGTGTGGGCAGACTCGATGGACCTCGGCCTTTTTCTGCCGTCACTTTCTATGTTTCTATGTTTCTATGACAGTAAGTCTGAGGATTGGGAATTGCTCAAGCGCAAAGTGGCAAAGATTGAATTGGGTGCTTCTTATCTTTCAGATGCTATGTATGACCTCTTGCAAGCTTCTGCCACCGTACCTTTTGGCTTCGGGCTTGGTCGGGGGATTCAGCGTCCAAAGCTAAGTTGACAAAATTTCCTTTTAAAGGATCTTTCTTGTTTGGTGAGGACCTGGACAAGTTGGTTTAGACTCTCACTGATTCTAAAATGCTTCGTTTGCCTGAGGATAGGCCTAGGCCGCTGGCTCGAGGTGGGGCTGCTTGTGGGCATTATTTCCGCTGCTTCTGCCCTGGTCAAGGGGCTGCCTCTTTTCAGTTTCCTGGGCTCTCTAGAGTCAGATTCTTCCTGCGCATACAGTCCTTTCGTGAGGCCCGCCAGGGTGCGGGTTGCGCCCCCACTGGGTCCCCTGCCACCCGTCCTGCCCAATGATTCCTTGCCAGCGCCCGTCTTGGTTCTGGTGGGTGCCCAGCTGAGGGATTTTTATCCAAACTGGGCAGATAGAACGTCCGATCAGTAGTTTCTGGAGGTGATTCGGGACGGTTATGCTCTGGAGTTTGCCCGTTCCTTGCCAGACCATTTTCTTGCTTCTCCCTCGCAGGTAGTGTGGAAGCATTAGGCCTTTCGCCAGACCCTTCAAAGATTGTTAGATCTCCACGCGATGGTTCCAGTTCCCATGCAGGAGTGGGGCACAGGTTGGTACTCGATTTACTTTGTGGTGCCAAAGAAAGAAGGGACCTTTCGGCCCATCCTGCATTTGAAGGGGGTCAACAGGGCTCTTCATGTGCTTTCCTTCCACATGGAAACTCTGCGTTCTATTATTTTGGCGGTTCAGCTGGGGGAGTTTCTGACCTCTCTAGATCTGACGGAGGCCTACTTGTACATTTCTATTCAGGCCTCACATCATCGCTTCCTGCGCTTTGCGATCTTAGGGCAACACTATCAGTTCTGTTCACTTCCCTTTGGTCTAGCCACGGCTCCACAGATGTTCACCAAGGTGATGGTGGTTGTTGCGGCGGCGTTGAAAAAACAGGGCATTCTAGTTCATCCCTACCTGGATGACTGGTTGATTCGAGTGAAGTTGTTCCAGGACAGCACCCGGGTCACGGCTCGGGTAGTGGAGTTTCTGCAGTCACTGGGATGGGTAGTCAATCTTTCCAAGAGCCGGTTGTCTCCATCTCAGGGCCTGGAGTATCTAGGAGTGCTGTTCGACACCTCCTTGGGGAAGGTCTTCCTTCCAGAGACCCGGGTAAGCAAATTGCAATCTCAGATTCACCTGTTTATGGCATCCAGTTTCACCAGTGTTGGATTGGCTGCAACTGGACGCACTATAGAGGAAAGGCTGAAAGAGCATAATAGACACCACAAGCTATGCAACACAGAAAAGTCTGCTGTAGCTCTCCATGGCAGGGAAACTGGTAATACAATCCGATTTGAGAATACAAAAGTCTAGGAGAAAGAAGACTGCTGACATCCCTCCTTATATACCCACAAAGTTTGTGTGTGGCACGTGCATTTGTTCATTAGCTGTGCATCCCTGACATCAGAGGTAGGCAGTGGCCATAATAATGTGACTCGACCGCGTAGTACTTAATACTTTTTTTTAGCGACAGGAGTCACAAAAATCCAGTTTAAAATTCTGAAACAGATGAGTCCAGAAATACAGTTTCTCTGTTTAGATACTGTGTGGAGTTTGTGTTCCTATATTATTGGTTTCTTTTTTTTTTTTTAATATTCTTTATTCATTTTCAAGATTACATTAAGTGTTAAAAATATTCCTTCACATTAACAATAAATTCATCACTTACAAACAATCATTGATACATTACATAGATTTTTATCCCTTTCCCTTTCCCATCCCTCCCACCCATATATTCCATTATCATATAAAACAAATAATAATAAATATTCCCCCCTCCCTACACCTTAAAATGATAAATATAAGGGAAACAATTTCAATTAATCCTAATATTAATTAATTAATTAATTAATATTATTGGTTTCTAATATTTTCTGTGAGGAAGGAGACATTTGTTCTGCTTTTTCTTTAATGAGAAGTACTCACTGACCAGAATGCTTACCATCCTAAATGAGAGGATTCAGTTTCTTGTCCTCTCTCCATCTGCTGGTAGATGGTCATAACTCACAATTTTCAGTATTCATCTGTTGCAATTAAAAGAGAGAAAATTACCAGGTAAGGCCTTACCTGGAGCACCCTGTCCATTTCTGACGACTGTACACTTCTCCCTCTGTATTCACGGTTTCGTTGTCCACGGTTTTGGTTATTCGTGGTTTTTCGTGTGCAGGCTCCGCCCCCAAATTTATGTCAAAATAGCTCCCAGCGATGCACAGAGAAAATTGATCCTCTCAGCGTTGTACAAAGGAAATCAAAGGCACTTTCTTGATAGGAACAGGTAATTTTATTCACGGTTTTGTGTCTTTTTCAGGCTTTTTACAGAAAAACAGCGAATAACATACAAAAAGTTATTCGTGGTTTTTCTGTATTCGCTGCCATGCTGATCCCCTATATCCACAAATACAGAGGGAGAAGTGTACCTCCAACAGGGTAGAGAGAGAACAGAAATAGTCCAGAAAAGGGCTTCCAATGTGGTACAGGATCTAGTCCAGAAGTCCTACAACATAAAATGCAAACATCTAATATCTCTTTTTTGCATGTGCTCTAATTACAGTAGGTTTACAAATGTGCTTAAAAGATTCATTACCAAGCTGTCAGTGATGCTCAGTAACACTCCATCTAGGTTTGGAGAGCTATGTTCCTTTCATCAGGACACAGAAGAAAAAGTTCAGCTACACTAGATTAAAATAGTCTGTCAGCTAATCCGTAGGCTATTTGATTTTTTTTTTACTGATTTGTAATGACATATTTAAATCCTTTACAACTTCTATTCTATCGCCTTCAAGCTCAAAATCTTCATCTTTTAAGAAACAACTAGCAGGGAGGTAATACTTCACAGAATAGCACTTGGTCGCTCTTCAATGAAGGCTCTCGACAAAGTATTCAAAGGCAAGGAAGGAGGTAACACTCCAGTCGAAGATCAGACTTTTCCACACACTCATTTTCTCAGTGATCAGTTACAGATGCGAATTGCGAAAGCTGGACACTTCAGAAACAAGACAGAAAGAAGATTGACTCATATGAGCTTTGGTGCTTGAGAAGGATTTTAGGCATGCTGTGGACCGCCAGAAGAACTAACAAATCGATTCTGGAAGAGATCAATCAGGCTACGTCACTCGAAGCCCAAATGATGAGGGTACAACTGTCTTATTTTGGTCACACCATCAGAAGAGAGAGATCACTGGAGAAGGATCACAGGAACCAGATGAAAAGGGCGACCTGCAATCAGATGGCTGGACATGTTGAAAACAACCATGGGGATGAAGCTGGAGGATCTTTCCAGACTAACACAAAACCAATTTCTTTTTAGATCCGCAATTCATCAAGTCACTAAAACTCGAACACGAGTCGATGGCACCTAACAATAACAATGACATATTATGCAAACTGTTCTGGTTGTTCGCTGTCAGAATGAATATGCCTGTACTGTTAAAACAAAACACGAACTTGGCTCTAGCACCAACGCTTTTTGTGTATGAGTTATTTATTTTACATGTTCAATGTCATACAATTTAGATAAGCCATCAACATGGCATAAATGGCAGATGCACAATTTTGCACAGCCAGGCTGCAACTTCCTTGAGATTTGTACCTAGAGAATGACATGGGGACAAATTTTTCACCATCCCCGCAGGAACTCAATTTCCTCGTTCCGTCCCCGTGAGTTTTGTCACTGTCCCTATTCCATTCCTTTAAGCTCTGCCTTAACCACACAAACCTCGAACACTTGTGATTTTAAAGCATTTGAGGCTTGTACAGATGAGGACAGCTTGCAGGAATAGGGCAGGGACAGAAAAAGAACTCGCCGGGACAGGAAAATGGGTTCCCGCGGGGACAGGGAAAAATTTGTCCCTGTGTCATTCTCTGGTTGTACTTCAGCATCTAGAAAATGTATGATTTGTCCACAAGAAAGCCACACACTGTAGTCATTCTTCAGGTATTATACCATCAGTAAGTCATATTTTGGAAAGTTGTCCATACTAGAAACTAAAAATAAGACTGTGGTTTTAGGGAGTGTTTGTTTTTATCAGCTGCAGATTATATTAGTGATGATGGTTTAGCCTCTTCTCCTCTGTCATGTGGGATTCAATAGAATTAATTAATACACATTTTTTTTTTTTCTTCCCGTTTCATTCACAGGTTAATCATACGGCGTGATCACTTGCTAGAGGGCACATTCAATCAGGTGATGGCTTACTCCCGCAAGGAGTTGCAGAGAAATAAACTCTATATAACATTTGTTGGCGAGGAAGGGTAAGCACCTCTTTTTACAATAGGTATAGTTTTTTTTTTTTGGGGGGGAAGGAGATATTTTTTCAGATATTTCTATCTGATATTTCTACATATGCTCTTTGGAATAACGATAAGGCTTGATTTACAAAGTTTTTGGCTAACAAAACAGAATAGGAGAAAGTCCTCCATAAAATGGGTGTTGTTAAATTTATTTCGCACCAAATACAGTCCTTAAAATATAAGCTGAGCTATGCATCAGTTTCTTTTAGTTCTGGGTCACTATTTTGTTTATTTCAAAGATTTGTTAGTGATTGTTATGCAGTTTTCGGAATAAAAACTGTGTTATCACCTCTCCTGTGGTCTTTCCCACAAAAGAAATATCATCACTTAACAGAACTGTATCAATAGTTCCCAAACTATAAACTTCCATCTCCCCCCTCCCTGACTACTCCGTATGAGACAATATTTACATATCTGCACACATTTGGTTTGTGAGCTAGGCAAATTTACATGTTTTGATTGCTTTGAATATCAGGCATATTGTTTAAGCTCAAGAGCCAGAAATGAGAGCTCCCACTTAAGAGAGGTCAGTTCGTGGCATATTTTAACTTAAGTCATGGAGAGCAGTTTCAAGGACTGCAGTGATCAGCTGGCATTGTAGTATAATCCAAAATAACAGCATTGGCTCATTACAATCATATAGGCGGTTAGTTTAGAAGCCCTATTCATGATTTTCATGGGTCAATACCAGCAATTACATGTACATAACGCAAACCCGATTTTGAAAAAAGCTGGGATTTATACATGCAAATCGCAAGTACTATATATGTACGTGGATCTGGTATAAGGCAAGAGGGCAGAACTAAGGAGGAGCTAAAATATACATGTGCATTCTCCATTTCAAAAGGGGAATGCACATCTATGCTCATTGTTCTTGGTGTTGGAATTTAAAGGTGTTCCTGGGGATTTTTGGAAGTGCATATTTTAGGTTATGCCCTACAGGAGGAATTAAAGGAGGTTGCCTTTTTAATTCCCCTGTTTACCTCTCTCCCAAATTTATTCATGCAAATCATATGCATGCCAAATGATTGTAATATATTGACTTGTAGGTTTCTAAAATGGCACACATAAATATCTTAGTATTGACACTTATACATGCATGCTCTGAAATAGCAATCAGAAGGTGGTGTCTTATCACAAATAACAATTTTTTTAAAAAAAGCAAACTTTATTAATCTTTTATATTTCCCCCAACAATTCCAAATGGCAAGGATATTCAGAAACAAGGTCACAAACTTTCCCACCTTAATAGGCAGTCCATTCCAACCATCAAAGATGGTGGTACACTGAGAGGACTCACAAAACCACTGGAAGCTGCTTATACAATCAATTCACCATAGCTGTTGCTGCTCCAACCAGTTTCACCCTCCATGGGCTTCATCAGGGAACTTTCATCTAAAATAACACAAAATAATAATATAAACCAATCACCACAAACCATGATAAATTAAAACAAAATGTACACATAATCAAAAACAGTGTCACATTCAGTGCTTCAGCATTTGGAACCTAGGACAATACCAGGTGGACTTTATAGTCTAGGACCCAGAAATATTAAAGAAGAGACAAGTTAAATTAATCATGAATTTTTAATGGGTATAACTAATGGGCAGACTGGATGGACCGTTCAGGCCTTTATCTGCCATCATTTACTATGTTGCTATGTCACAAGGCAGCACTGCCCATCCCAAAGAGAACAGTATGACAGAACTGCTAGAGAGAAATACCTCTCTGGACATTCTAGGTCAAGTAACTGGCAACACTTTCAATGGAAAAGGGTAGATAGTGGGAAGTACACTATCTAGTGTGGTTGTTCAGCATTGAAATTTACAACACACGGAGATCTGAGGCTCTTCCCCTTTACATTTGAATCTATTTTGATTAGAAGTACTGAGAGACATGTGCTGGAAGAAGAAGTTTCCTTACAATACTTGAGCAGTGATACATAAAATTAAGTTGACACGAGAGAGGTATTTGGTGAGATTATTTTGTTCTCTCTTCATCCTGTATATATTGTTGTAGATAGGGGGGGTTCCCCAAGGGTCTGTGCTGCTTTTGAATATATTTATCAATGACCGATAGATGGCAATAACTAGTAAGATAATTAAATGTGCTGATGTGACAAAGTTGTTCAAAGTTATTAAATCACAAAAGGTCGTTGCGAGACTAGGCATCAAAAAGGCAGATGGCATTTAATGTGAGCAAGTGCAAAGTGATGCATGTGGGAAAGAGGAACCCAGACTATAGCTATGTGATGCAAGGTTACACATTTTGGAGTCACTGCCCAGGAAAAGGATTTGTCATCATTGAGGATAAATTGAAAGTATGAGCTGACAATCTACGGCCAGTGGCTAAGAAGGCAAATGAATGTTAGGAATCATCAGGAAAGGAATGGAAAACAAAGACAAAAATGTTATAATGCCTTTGTAATGCTCCATAGTACTGAGTTGACTTAGTCTTTTGATGTGCTTCTGGAATGCCTAGTCAACATTCTACAACCTCTTTCCAGGCCCATCGGAAGTCCGCTCACCCTCTTCCACTGACGATGACAGCTTGTGGTGGCATAAGGGTATGCTATACATCTACCAGAATTCCCTCTAAACAAAGTAACAGGAGAGTTCTTTCATCCTCAACAGAAGGGCTAGGGGTTCTATTTCAAGTACTTTCTCATACCAAGAAAGATGGGAGGACTTCAACCAATTTTCGACCTCCACGCTGTGTCAAGTACTTACTCAAAAAGAAATTCTGCATATTCTTTAACAACCTTGTATCCCCTCCAAGTTAAGAATGCTTGGTGCTGCTCTCAAGAGCTCATGGACACATGCTTACACATCCCCTTTCTGCGAGTATTTGTGCTTTGAAATAGGCCAACATCACCTTCACTGTCCTTTTGGCGGGCAACATCCAGAGTGTTCACAAAGTATTTAGTTGTCATGGCTGCAACACTCTGCACTTATGACTTTTGAGTGTTTCCTTATCTGGACGATTGGTGGATAAAGGTATCGTCGCCTCAAGAAATCCAGTAGCCACTGACCTAACTATACATCTATTGCAACCTCTAGGGGTTGCACTCAGTTACAAGATTTCCTATCTCCAACTACCTAGATTCTAGAATTCAAAGGAGTCCTCTCAGAAAAATCTAGACACTCAACATCACCTTTCCTCATACAATCCCATTTCCATAGCTACATATAACAGCTACTCATTGTACTCTAGCTCTTTAATAATAATAGCCTACGGACCCACTTTCACAGCATTTCCAAGTCGCTTTTTTTTTCAATCAATTCTTCAGTGGTGACTACATCCAAGAACCCAGTCCATTGTAATCCATGTTCCTCTGTATCTGAAAATTCTATCAACAGATGCTTCAAGGTTTGCATGAGAAGCTCACCTGGCCTGCCTTCACACTCAGCTTTATTGGAGTCTACAAGAGAAATTCCTCTATATCTCTTTGTTGGACCTTTGAGCCATTTGCACTGCCACCTTTCAAATCATCTCCTGAACCAACTAATTTTAATCAACACAGCACTCATAGCCATCTACTACATAACTAAGCAAGGAGATACAGGATTTCGTTCTCTGTGCCAGGAGGTGATACAGTTCTTTTCTTGGGGGTTCCTCCGCATCTTTCCCCTGAACAAATAACAGAGTAACAGCATGTGCTAACAGACATTTTCACCAGATTTCCTCAACCTGATGAGTGGTGACTCAGTTCATCTCTACTCCACCAAATCTACGTGGCTTGGCGATCTCTACAATTATATGTATTCCCATCTGCCAATAGATGCACACTTTATCACTTCTACTCCCGTCTCCACTCTCCTCAATGTCTGGAATCAGATGAATTTCTTCCAGATGGCAGAAACAAGTTCCTCCAATCCCTATGTTTTAGAAATATTTCTTCAAGTTTCGGTAGAATCCAACCACCATGTTTCTCGTGGCTCTATGGTGACAGAGACAACTCAATATTGAAGAACCAGTTCCTCTTCAAACCTTTCCACTGTCTTGACTCAGAGCGAAAGATCCCTTCTGTCTGCCAGTCTCAGTATCATCACTTTACAACCTAGTTCCTGGCTCCCCATGTATAATGACTTCCATCTCTCTGTTCCAGTGTCAACCATCATAACTCCCTATGCACAACTCTCCACACAGAGATACTACTGATTCATGTGGACACATTTTATTTTCTAGTGTTGCCTATGGTACTTAGTTCCAAACATATGTCCTATTCCATCAGTGCTGGATTACCTTATATATCTCTCTCTTACTAGTAAAAAAAAAAAAAAAAAAGACGAAAAAAAACACTTTAGTTCATGTTTATCTCAAGACTATCAGTGCCTTACATGTGCTTTTGAACAACAAACCTCTGGCTACATGTTCGTTGCTTTCTTGGTTCAAGAAAGAGTTCATGATGTCAAAGCCTACAATCTAACCTCTTCCTGTTGCTTGAAACCTACATGTTATCTTTTCCACTTGATGAAGCCTCCATTTGAATCACTTACAACTTCATTTCTCAAGCACCTCACTTAGACAGTAGTCTTCTCACTTTGTATCACTTCTACACACTGAGTCAGTGCATTTCAATCTCTACTACCTGATACATCTTATACAACATTTTCTCATGATAGCGTTGTTGTTCTTACTCATC